>NC_086445.1:522656106-522971106 GCF_028390025.1 Pseudophryne corroboree | reverse complement strand
CGTGCCTTAATCAAGGTAGGAATGACTTCTTCTGGAATGCCTTTCCCTTTTAGGATCTGGCGTTCAACCGCCATGCCGTCAAACGCAGCCGCGGTAAGTCTTGAAAAAGACAGGGACCCTGCTGTAGCAGGTCCCTTCTCAGAGGTAGAGGCCACGGTTCGTCCGTGAGCATCTCTTGAAGTTCCGGATACCAAGTCCTTCTCGGCCAATCCGGAACCACTAGTATTGTTCTTACTCTTCTTTGCCGTATGATCTTCAATACCTTTGGTATGAGCGGCAGAGGAGGAAACACATACACTGACTGGTACACCCAAGGAGTTACCAGTGCGTCCACAGCTATTGCCTGTGGATCTCTTGACCTGGCGCAATATTTGTCCAGTTTCTTGTTGAGGCGAGACGCCATCATGTCTACAATTGGTCTTTCCCAACGGTCTATTAACATGTTGAAGACTTCTGGATGTAGACCCCACTCTCCCGGATGAAGATCGTGTCTGCTGAGGAAGTCTGCTTCCCAGTTGTCCACGCCCGGGATGAACACTGCTGACAGTGCTATCACGTGATTCTCCGCCCAGCGAAGAATCTTGGCAGCTTCTGCCATTGCACTCCTGCTTCTTGTGCCGCCCTGCCTGTTTACATGGGCGACCGCCGTGATGTTGTCCGACTGAATCAACACCGGCTTTCCTTGCAGGAGAAGTTCCGCCTGGCTTAGAGCATTGTAGATTGCTCTTAGTTCCAGAATGTTTATGTGAAGAGACTTTTCCAGACTCGTCCATACTCCCTGGAAGTTTCTTCCTTGTGTGACTGCTCCCCAGCCTCTCAGGCTGGCGTCCGTGGTCACCAGGATCCAATCCTGAATGCCGAATCTGCGGCCTTCTAATAGGTGAGCCTTCTGCAACCACCACAGAAGTGACACCCTTGTCTTTGGTGACAGGGTTATTCGCAGGTGCATCTGCAGATGCGACCCTGACCATTTGTCCAACAGATCCCTTTGGAATATTCTTGCATGGAATCTGCCGAATGGAATTGCTTCGTAAGAAGCCACCATTTTTCCCAGGACTCTTGTGCATTGATGTACTGACACTTTTCCTGGTTTTAGGAGGTTCCTGACCAGATCGGATAACTCCTTGGCTTTTTCCTCTGGAAGGAAAACCTTTTTCTGAACCGTGTCCAGAATCATTCCTAGGAACAGCAGACGAGTTGTCGGGATTAAATGGGATTTTGGAATATTCAGAATCCACCCGTGTTGTCTTAGCACCTCTTGAGATAGTGCTAAAGCTGTCTCCAGCTGTTCTCTGGACCTTGCCCTTATTAGGAGATCGTCCAAGTATGGGATAACTAATACGCCTTTTCTTCGAAGAAGAATCATCATCTCGGCCATTACCTTGGTAAAGACCCGAGGCGCCGTGGACAATCCGAACGGCAGCGTCTGAAACTGATAGTGACAGTTTTGAACAATGAACCTGAGGTACCCCTGGTGTGCGGGGTAAATCGGAACGTGTAGATACGCATCCTTGATGTCCAAGGATACCATAAAGTCCCCTTCTTCCAGGTTCGCTATCACTGCTCTGAGTGACTCCATCTTGAACTTGAACTTTTTTATGTAGAGGTTCAAGGACTTCAGATTTAGAATAGGCCTTACCGAGCCATCCGGCTTCGGTACCACAAATAGAGTGGAATAATACCCCTTTCCTTGTTGTAATAGGGGTACTTTGACTATCACCTGCTGAGCGTACAGCTTGTGAATGGCTTCCAACACCCTCTCCCTTTCGGAAGAGACGGTTGGTAAGGCAGACTTCAGGAAACGATGAGGAGGATCCGTCTCTAATTCCAACCTGTACCCCTGAGATATTATCTGCAGGATCCAGGGGTCTACCTGCGAGTGAGCCCACTGCGCGCTGTAATTTTTGAGACGGCCCCCCACTGTCCCCGAGTCCGCTTGAGAGGCCCCAGCGTCATGCTGAGGTTTTTGCAGGAGCCGGGGAGGGCTTCTGTTCCTGGGAAGGAGCTGCCTGTTGGTGTCTCTTCCCTCTTCCTCTGCCTCGTGGCAGGTACGACAAGCCCTTTGCTCTCTTATTTTTGTAGGAGCGAAAAGGCTGCGGTTGAAAGGTCGGTGCCTTTCTCTGTTGGGGAGTGACTTGAGGTAAAAAAGTGGATTTCCCGGCAGTAGCCGTGGCCACCAAGTCTGATAGACCAACTCCAAATAACTCCTCCCCTTTATACGGCAAAACCTCCATGTGACGTTTTGAATCCGCATCGCCTGTCCACTGTCGTGTCCATAAGGCTCTTCTGGCTGAAATGGACATAGCACTCACCCGAGATGCCAGTGTGCAAATATCCCTCTGTGCATCACGCATATAGATAAATGCATCCTTTATTTGTTCTAACGACAGTAAAACATTGTCCCTATCTAGGGTATCAATATTTTCAATCAGGGATTCTGACCAAACTACTCCAGCACTGCACATCCAGGCAGTTGCTATAGCTGGTCGTAGTATAACACCTGCATGTGTGTATATATTCTTTTGAATAACTTCCATCTTTCTATCTGATGGATCCTTAAGTGCGGCCGTCTCAGGAGAGGGTAACGCCACTTGTTTGGATAAGCGTGTGAGCGCCTTGTCCACCTTAGGGGGTGTTTCCCAGCGCGCCCTAACCTCTGGCGGGAAAGGGTATAATGCCAATAACTTTTTTGAAATTATCAACTTTTTATCAGGAGCAACCCACGCTTCATCACACACGTCATTTAATTCTTCTGATTCAGGAAAAACTGTTTGTAGTTTTTTCACACCATACATAATACCCTGTTTTACGGTATCTGTAGTATCAGCTAAATGTAACGTCTCCTTCATTGCCAAAATCATATAACGTGTGGCCCTACTGGAAAATACGTTTGAATTTCTACCGTCGTCACTGGAATCAGTGCCCGTGTCTGGGTCTGTGTCGACCGACTGAGGCAAAGGGCGTTTTACAGCCCCTGACGGTGTTTGAGGCGCCTGGACAGGCATTAATTGATTGTCCGGCCGCCTCATGTCCTCAACTGACTGTTTAAGGGAAGATAAACCATCACGTAATTCCACAAATAAAGGCATCCATTCTGGTGTCGACCCCCTGGGGGGTGACATCTGCATATTTGGCAATTGCTCCGCCTCCACACCAATATCGTCCTCATACATGTCGACACCACGTACCGACACACACCGCAAACTCACAGGGAATGCTCTAATGAAGACAGGACCCACTAGCCCTTTTGGGGAGACAGAGGGAGAGTCTGCCAGCACACACCACAAAACGCTATATATACAAGGGATATCCTTATATTAAGTGCTCCCTTATAGCTGCTTTAATATATATATATATATATAGCCATTAATGTGCCCCCCCTCTCTGTTTTACCCTGTTTCTGTAGTGCAGTGCAGGGGAGAGACCTGGGAGCCGTTCTGACCAGCGGAGCTGTGACAGAAAATGGCGCCGTGTGCTGAGGAGATAGGCCCCGCCCCTTTTTCGGCGGGTTCTTCTCCCGCTATTTTTCCAGTCAGGCAGGGGTTAAATATCTCCATATAGCCCCTATGGGCTATATGTGAGGTATTTTTAGCCTTGTATAAGGTTTATATTTGCCTCTCAGAGCGCCCCCCCCCAGCGCTCTGCACCCTCAGTGACTGCCCAGTGAAGTGTGCTGAGAGGAAAATGGCGCACAGCTGCAGTGCTGTGCGCTACCTTATGAAGACTGAGGAGTCTTCAGCCGCCGGTTTCCGGACCTCTTCACGCTTCAGCATCTGCAAGGGGGTCGGCGGCGCGGCTCCGGGACCGGACTCCACGGCTGGGCCTGTGTTCGATCCCTCTGGAGCTAATGGTGTCCAGTAGCCAAGCAGCAAATCCACTCTGCATGCAGGTGAGTTTACTACTTTCCCCCTAAGTCCCACGTTGCAGTGATCCTGTTGCCAGCAGGACTCACTGTAAAGAAAAAAAAACCTAAACTAAACTTTCTCTAAGCAGCTCTTTAGGAGAGCCACCTAGATTGCACCCTTCTCGTTCGGGCACAAAATCTAACTGGAGGAGGGTCATAGGGGGAGGGGCCAGTGCACACCACCTGACCTAGTAAAGCTTTACTTTTTTGTGCCCTGTCTCCTGCGGAGCCGCTATTCCCCATGGTCCTTTCAGGAACCCCAGCATCCACTTAGGACGATAGAGAAAAAGGGGAATTTGTCTCTCCATTAATGGTTGTGAGGTGACTAGGTCCACTGTTCTTTGGTTGCATTTAATTTTTTAGACTCTGGATTAATCAAGGCTCCTAACACATGTATGGCCCACTGTTCCAGATGGAGGATACTAGTTCTGGCATAGATCGATCAACAGGATTTAGTCGGATTCTTCAATAGGGGATTTAATAACCCATCAAGGGTGCACTGGTCAGGATAGAGAGTGGCAAGTGATGAGTGGAGCATAATGTTTCGCCCATGTTTGCAGGAACTGTGAAGCACTTTCCAATCTCTTTACCTACGTGTATATATGAGAAAAATTGCTTTTGGCCTTGACTCTAAACTTAGGTACGTCAAGGCCTTTATTTTTATTTCTCCTGTATAACATCCCTTTAAACATACAGTTTTACAATGGAGCAAAGAGACAATCCATCTACCTGATTAGTTGTACTCTGTCTCACGCTGGGCATTCAAGTGCAGATACAAATGCATGGCAGACAGGCATTTTATCTGACTGCCTCAGACCCTGCAGATATCAAGGACATACACTGTGAGAGCTATGTGTAGTGGCCACAATATCTGTGCTCCTCCCCAATTTCCCCTTTCCTTCCCATGTGAAGGAACGGAAACTGTCCATCAGTTGCCCACTGTATGGCATACACTGCTCGATGTAGTCGACTTTCAACTTACAAAATTTTATATTGGATGGATATGCTGGACGATCCGGCATGGTCGACCGATCGATAATTTTAGATCTGTTGCCCGTGTACACGCTACAATTATCTGGGCATTCAGGTCAGCCAGATAATTGTAGCTCGTTTGCCCAGCATAACAAAATAGGATTTTGGTACCTACCGGTAAATCCGTTTCTCTGACTCCTCAGGGGACACTGGAGCTTACGCTGGGTAGTAAGAGGTTAGCTAGTGGGAACTGGCACATCTAAATAACAAGATTTATGGTAAGAACTTACCGTTGTTAAATCTCTTTCTGCGAGGTACACTGGGCTCCACAAGGAATAACATCAGGGTGTAGAGTAGGATCTTGATCCGAGGCACCAACAGGCTCAAAGCTTTAGACTGTCCCCAAGATGCACAGCGCCGCTTCCTCTATAACCCTGCCTCCATGCCAGTGAGCTCAGTTTAGTTAACCAGCTCAATGCAATAGCAGGTACCAGACACGACAACCGCTCGTAGCCAATTACACCACACACTCACCGCAGGAGAGGGTGTCAGCGGCTATGCCAATACCAACCCAAAAAAGCTAAGTGCGTCAGGGTGGGCGCCTTGTGGAGCCCATTGTACCTCGCAGAAAGAGATTTAACAACGGTAAGTTCTTACCATAAATCTCGTTTTCTGCTGCGGGGTACACTGGACTCCACAAGGAATAACATCGGGGATTTCCTAAAGGAGTTCCTTATGGGAGGGGACGCACTGTAGTGGGCACAAGAACCCGGCTTCCAAAGGAAGCATCCCGGGAAGCGTCAGTATCAAAGGCCTAGAACCTAATAAACGTGTTCCTCGAGGACCACGTAGCACCTTGCACAATTGTTCAAGGGTCGCACTACGGTGGGCCGCCCAAGAAGGTCCAACCGACCGAGTAGAATGGACTTTGATGGTAGCAGGAACCGGACGACCAGCCTGTACATAAGCATGTGCAACCACCATTCTAATCCATCTGGCCAATGTTTGCTTAGAAACAGGCCAGCCACGTTTGTGAAAAACAAACAACACAAAGAGAGAATCGGATTTCCTAACGGAGGAAGTTCTCTTCACATAGATACGGAGAGCCCGTACCACATCCAGAGACCACTCTTTGGAAGACAACTCAGGAGAATTAAATGGCGGAACCACAATCTCCTGGTTAAGGTGGAAAGAAGACACCACCTTGGGTAAATAACGTGGGCGTGTCCGAAGACCCGCCCGGTCACGGTGAAAAATCAAATATGGGGACTTATAGGATATGGCACCCAAGTCCGAGACCCTTCTAGCTGAAGCAATAGCCAGCAAAAACAACACCTTAAGGGAAAGCCACTTAAGGTCAGCAGAGGTAAGAGGCTCAAACGGAGACTCGTGTAAAGCCTCCAAAACCACCGACAGATCCCAAGGGGCCACAGGTGGCACATAAGGAGGCTGAATCCTCAGCACACCCTGAGTGAATGTATGGACATCAGGTAGGGTAGCGTTCTTTCTCTGAAACCAAACCGACAAGGCTGAGCTGGGAACCTTGAGGGAGGCCAGACGCAGGCCTAAATCCAGGCCTTGTTGTAGAAAGGCCAATAGTTTGACCGTACTAAACTTGAAAACGTCATGATTGTGAGATGCACACCAAGTAAAGTAAGCATTCCAGACCCTATGGTATATCCGAGCAGAAGCCGGCTTACGGGCCTTCAACAGAGTTTGAACGACCGCCTCAGAAAAACCCTTGGCCCTCAGGACGGAAGCTTCAAGAGCCATGCCGTCAAAGCCAGACGGGCCAAATCCTGGTAAACACAAAGGCCCTAAACGAGGAGGTCTGGTCGTTGTGGAAGTAGAAGGAAACGATCCAACGAGAGGCCCTGTAGATCGGAGAACCAGTGGTGCCTGGGCCACGCTGGAGCGACTAGAAGTAGGTTTCCTCCTTCTTGTTTGAACTTCCGTATTACTCTGGGCAGGAGGGACACCGGAGGGAACACATACGGCAGCCGAAAGTTCCACGGGATTGATAGAGCATCAACGAACGCTGCTTGAGGATCCCTCGTCTGTGCTCTGAAGACCGGAACCTTGTGATTGTGTCGAGACGCCATCAGGTCCACGTCTGGGAGACCCCAGTTGTCCACGAGAAGTTGAAACGCCTCCGGATGTAGGCTCCACTCTCCGGCGTGCACGTCCTGACAACTGAGATAGTCTGCCTTCCAGTTCCGGAATGAACGCTGCTGATATGGCCGGCAGATGGCGTTCTGCCCAATGAAGAATCCTTGATACTTCCCTCATTGCCATGCGGCTTCGAGTGCCGCCCTGATGATTGATGTACGCCACTGTGGTGGCGTTGTCCGATTGTACTTGAACAGGTCTGCTCTGTATCAGATGCTGGGCCATTGTCAACGCATTGAACACTGCCCGCAGGTCCAGAATGTTTATCGGGAGTAGAGACTCCTCCTCAGTCCACCAACCTTGAAGAGCGTTGTTCCAACACTGCGCCCCAACCTCTCAGACTGGCATCCGTTGTCAGCAGGACCCAGTTGGATATCCAGAAGGGACGGCCCCTGCTCAATCGTTGATCCTGAAGCCACCAACTCAGGGACAGACGGACCTCCGGAGATAGGGAGATCATGTGCGATCTGATCCGGTGAGGCAGGCCGTCCCACTTGGACAGAATCAACTTCTGCAGAGGGCGAGAATGGAATTGAGCATATTCCACCATGTCGAAAGCTGACACCATGAGACCTAGCACTTGCATCGCCGAATGGATCGACAGTTGCGGATGGGATAGGAAGCATCGAATCTTGTCCTGAAGCTTCAGGAAATTCTGAGACAACCGCTGGTTGTGGGTGTCCAATAACGCTCCCAGGTGTACCATGCTCCAAGCCGGTACCAGGGAGGATTTCTTCCAGTTGATCAGCCATCCGTGGGCTTTCATGCACTGGATTATTAAGTCGAGATGACACACGAGAAGTTCTGGGGAACTCGCCAGGATCAACAAATCGTTTAGGTATGGTAGTACCCTGACTCCTTGACAGCGTAGCGTGGCCGTCATGACCGCCATAACCTTGGTGAAGACCCGCAGAGCCATTGTCAAACCAAAAGATAATGCCCAAATTGGTAATGAAGGTTGCACACTGCAAACCGCAGGTACTGATGATGAGATACCACAATAGGAATATGTAGGTAGGCATCCTGTATGTCCAGGAAGACCATATAATCCCCAGGCTCCATGGGCAGAACAATAGAGCGCAGCGTTTCCATACGGAACTTTTCAAATTCGCACATGCTTGTTCAAGGACTTCAGATTAAGAATGGGCCGCGAGGACCCATCTTGTTTCGGGACTAGAAACAGCGGTGAATGAAACCCCTTGCCCCTCGGAGTCAGAGGCATCTGTACCACCACTCCTGTGGACAGGAGGGAATGTACCACCGAGTGCAACGTGTTTGCTTTTGCCGGATCCAGAGGCACATCTGTTAAGCAAAATCGATGAGGGGGGCGATTCTTGAAGGGTATGGCGTAACCTCGAACAACGACTTCCCTCACCCAGGTATCCGAAGTGGTCTTCAACCGTTCCTGGGTAAAAGCTAGAAGTCTGCCCCCCACCCTGGGATCCCCCAGAGGGAGGCCCGCCCCGTCATGCGGTCGGCTTATCAGTTTTTGAAGCTGGCTGACGGGCGGCCCAAGCATGATTCGGTCTGGGCTTAGCAGGCCTGGAAGTACGGGCTTGCTTTGGGTACGCCTGACCTTTTGCTTTACCTGGAGTACGAAAGGGCCGAGGGAAAGTACTTTTAGCCTTCTGTGCGGAAGTAGCTGTACTAGGTAGGCAAGCTGTTTTAGCAGTTGCCAGATCAGCCACAATCTTATTGAGGTCTTCCCCAAAGAGAGTATCTCCCTTGAAAGGAAGTACCTCCCAGGGTTTTTCTGGAATCCAAATCCACCGACCAGGATCTCAACCAAAGGATACGTCTGGCCAAAACGGACGCAGTAGCAGCCTTGGCCGCGAGCACCCCGGCATTGGAGGCCGCCTCCTTAAGGTACAGAGAAGCCGTGGCAATATATGAGAGACATTGTCGAGCATGCTCAGATGCATCAGAAGGCAGTCCTGCCTCGAGTTCCTGAGCCCACACTTCAGCAGCCCAAGTCGCTGCAATAGAGATGGTGAGATGCTGTCATCAGCGCATTGAAAATAGCTCTGAGTTCCAACGCGTTTATTGGTAATCGACTCTCCTGTGTCGACCACCTTCCTTGAAAATGATGATACGATAATGATCGAATACTACTGCACCCCATCCCCTGAGACTTGCATCTGTCATCGGGACAATCCAGTCCCAAATCCCGAAGCGGTGACCCGCTAGCAGATTGTTCAGCCTGGGCCACCAGAGAAGTGACAACCGTGTACGGGGAGATAAGTGGACTTGCCGGTGCAGTTGAAGATGGGAACTCGACCACTGAGACAGTAGGTCCAACTGAAACGTCCTTGAGTGGTAACGACCTAGTTGTAAGGTCTCGAAGGCTGCCACCATCTTCCCTAAAAGACGGATGCAAAGGTGTACAGATACCCATTTCGGTTTTAAGACTAACTGAACCACCTGACGAATGTCCTGCGCTTTGTCGATTGGCAAAAACGATCTCTGTTGTTTCGTGTCTAGAATTAAAACCAGAAATTGAAGACGTTGAGATGGTATCAGTTGTGACTTGTTGAAAGTGATGATCTAGCCGTGATGAATGAGAGTATGGTACATTAAGCGTGCATGCTCTAAAAGCGTCGTCTCTAGTGGTGCCTTGATTAACAAGTCGTCCAGATAAGGACACCCAAAGACCGCAGATGAGCGGCCATCACCGACATGACATTGGTGAATATCCTGGGCTGATGACAATCCGAACGGCAGAGCCTGAAATTGATAATGCTCCTTTAAAAAGGCAAATCGCAGGTAAGCCTGGTGTGGCTTCCAAATTAGAATGTGCAGGTATGCATGCGTCCTTTATATCCATGGAGAGTATAAACTCCGCTGGTTCTAAATTCGCTATGACCGACTGTATGAGAGACTTCAGATTCAAGATCGGCCTGATTTGAGTAAAACCCCAGACACCTGATTCAATGGAACTGGAACCAATACCTTTGATACCAGAAGATTTTGAATAGCGTCTTGCAACACAGTTGTCCTGTCTGGAGATAGAGGTAGACCGGTTGTGAAGAACCGATGCGGGGGGAAAGCATAAAATCTATTTTGTAACCTGTTGAGATCAGATCCCTGGATTCACAGTTTGAAGAGGTCTGCTCCCAAACCTGTCGAAACGCCATGAGCCGAGCACCCACCTGCGGAGCTCCCAGGTGAGTTGGAAGACCGTAATGCCATCTGCTTTTCAGTTGTCTTTGTTTCTGGACGACGGACTGCCGTGTGAGCGCGACCTCTGCCTCCTCTGTTCTGAGAGGAAGATCCTCTACATCTTCCACGAATCAGACAATGTAAACTTAGTTCTGCACTGAGAACATGAAAAGAGCTTCTGAGAAGCTTTTGTGTCTGACCTGCCAGTCATGTTTAAGCACAGCCAAACAGGTAAAGTACACACACACACACACACACACACACACACACACACTAGAGAGAAATGATAGTGAATAGAGAGAGACCAGACAATGATGACCGTTCACACAACCCACCCTTAAATCCCTGTCTCCACCAACCCAGCGTACTCATGACCTTGCTGGAATAACTTCGTTGGTAGTAGACTTGAAAGCAACTGCGTCCACAGAAGCTGTGTTGGGTCTCTTGCAGTTTCTCCAGTAGGAGACATGTATTGCACAATAGTGCAGTGAAAGTCTCTGGAATTCTGTGCTCAGCCTGTGTAAGGAGAGGTACAGATATAATAACTGCTGTTTCTCTGACGTCCTAGTGGATGCTGGGTACTCCGTAAGGACCATGGGGAACAGACGGGCTCCGCAGGAGACTGGGCACTCTAAAGAAAGATTTAGGTCTACCTGGTGTGCACTGGCTCCTCCCCCTATGACCCTCCTCCAAGCCTCAGTTAGATTTCTGTGCCCGGCTGACCTGGATGCACACTAGGGGCTCTCCTGAGCTCCTAGGAAGAAAGTATATGTTAGGTTTTTTATTTTCAGTGAGACCTGCTGGCAACAGGCTCACTGCACCGAGGGACTAAGGGGAGAAGAAGCGAACCTACCTAAGTGGTGGTAGCTTGGGCTTCTTAGGCTACTGGACACCATTAGCTCCAGAGGGATCGAACACAGGACCCGACCTCGTCGTCCGTTCCCGGAGCCGCGCCGCCGTCCCCATTACAGAGCCAGAAGCAAGAAGGTGGTCCGGAAAATCGGCGGCTGAAGACTTCTGTCTTCTCCAAGGTAGCGCACAGCACTGCAGCTGTGCGCCATTGCTCCTCATGCACACCACACACTGCGGTCACTGATGGGTGCAGGGCGCTGGGGGGGGGGGGCGCCCTGAGCAGCAATATTAACACCTTGGCTGGCGAACTGACACCATATATAGCCCCAGGGGCTATATAGGTGTTTATTAACCCCTGCCAGAACTTTTACAATAGCGGGAGAAAGCCCGCCTAAAAAGGGGCGGAGCCATCTCCCTCAGCACACTGACACCATTTTCCCTCACAGCTCTGCTGGAGGGATCGCTCCCTGGCTCTCCCCTGCAGTCCTGCACTACAGAAAAGGGTTAAAAAGAGAGGGGGGGGGGCCACAAATTAGGCGCAGTATATATATATATATATATATATATATATATATATATATAATATATTATGCAGCTATAAGGGAAAACACTCTCTATAGGTGATATCCCTGTGATATATAGCGCTCTGGTGTGTGCTGGCATACTCTCCCTCTGTCTCCCCAAAGGGCTTTGTGGGGTCCTGTCCTCTGTCAAAACATTCCCTGTGTGTGTGCTGTGTGTCGGTACTGCTGTGTCGACATGTATGATGAGGATAATGATGTGGAGGCGGAGCAAATGCCTGTGAATGGGATGTCACCCCCTGCGGGGTTGACACCGGTGTGGATGGACTTATGGAAGGAATTACGTGACAGTGTCAACTCCTTACATAAAAGGTTTGACGACATAGGACAGCCGGCTGCTCAGCTTGTGCCTGTCCAAGCGTCTCACATGTCATCAGGGGCTCTAAAACGCCCGCTACCTCAGATGGCAGACACAGATGTTGACACGGATACCGACTCCAGTGTCGACAACGATGAGACTAGTGTACCTTCCAATAGGGCCACCCGTTACATGATTGAGGCAATGAAAAATGTATTACACATTTCTGATAATACCCCAGATACCACAAAAAAGGGTATTATGTTTGGTGACAGAAAACTACCAGTAGTTTTCCTGCATCTGAGGAATTGATATGAGGTGTGTGAGGAAGCGTGGACTTCCCCCGATAAGAAATTGATAATTTCTAAGCAGCGTACCCTTTTCCGCCAGAGGATAGGTCACGTTGGGAAATAACCCCTAGGGTAGATAAAGCGGTTACACGCTTATTAAAAAAGGTGGCACTACCGTCACGGATACGGCCGCCCTGAAGGACCTGCTGATAGCAGAAAACTACCCTTAAAGCTATATACACACACACGGGCATTATATTGAGACCTGCTATTGCCTCGGCATGGATGTGCAGTGCGGCAGCTGCGTGGTCAGATTCCCTGTCGGATAATATTTATACTATAGATAGGGACAATATTTTGCTGAAAATAGAGCATATAAAAGACGCTGTCTTATACATGCGTGATGCACAGAGGGATATTTGCCGACTGGCATCACTAATAAGCGCTATGTAAAACCATTGCCGCCAGACGGGGGTTATGGACTCGGCAATGGTCGGGCGATGCCGATTCAAAACGGCACATGGAAGTTTGCCCTAGAAGGGGGTGGAACTGTTTGGGGATGGTCTTTCAGACCTCATTTCCACAGCTACTGCTGGGAAATCAAAACTTTTGCCACAAGCTATCCCACAGCAAAAGTAAGCACTGTATTATCAGGTACAGTCCCTTCGGCCCCAGAAAAGTAGAGGGCTAGAGGCTCATCTTTTCTGCCAAGAGGAAAAGGTAGAGGGAAAAAGCTGCAGCACACAGCTAGTTCCCGGGAGCAGAAGTCCTCCCCTGCGTCCGGTAAGTCCACAGCATGACGCTGGGGCTGCTCAGGCGGACCCGGGTACGGTGGGGGCCCGTCTCAGAAATTTCAGCGCACAGTGGGCTCTCTCACAGGTGGATCCCTGGGTTCTTCAAACAGTATCTCAGAGGTACAGGCTGGAATTCGAGACGTCTCCCCCCCGCCGTTTCCTAAAATCTGCCTTACCGGCAACTCCCTCTGCCAGGGAGGCAGTGTTGGTGGCTATCCAAAAAACTGTATTCACAGCAAGTGATTATCAAGGTTATCCTCCTTCAACAGGAAAAGGGTTACTTTTCCACAATGTTTGTGGTACCGAAACCGGATGGTTCGGTGAGACCCATCTTAAATTTAAAATCCTTGAACACATATAACAAAAGATTCAAGTTCAAGATGGAATCGCTCAGGGCGATTATTGCGATCCTGGACGAGGGGGATTACAGGGTCTCTCTGGACATCAAGGATACTTACCTGCATGTCCCCATTTACCCTCCTCACCAGGAGTACCTCAAGATGTGGTACCGGACTGTCACTATCAGTTCCAGACGCTGCGGTTTGGATTATCCACGGCACCGAGGGTCTTTACCATGGGTAATGACCGAAATGATGATACTCCTTCGCAAGAAGGGAGTTTTAATTATCCCGTACTTGGACGATCTCCTGATACAGGCGAGGTCCAAGGAACAGTTGGTAAGGGGGTAGCACTTTCTCGGGAAGTGCTGCAACAGCAGGACTGGATTCTCAATTCCAAAGTCACAGCTGGTCCCGACGACACGTCTTCTGTTCCTGGGAATGATTCTGGAAACAGACCAGAAAAAAAAAGTGTTTCTTCCAATGGAAAAAGCCGAGGAGTTGTCATCTCTAGTCAGAGACATCCTAAAACCGGGACAGGTGTCGGTACATCAATGCACACGAGTCCTGGGAAAAATGGTAGCTTCGTACGAGACGATTCCATTCGGAAGGTTCCACGCAAGGACTTTCCAGTGGGACCTGTTGGACAAATGGTCCGGGTCCCATCTCCAGATGCAACAGCGAATAACCCTGTCGGCAAGGACCAGGGTGTCGCTGCTGTGGTGGCTGCAGAGGGCTCATCTACTAGAGGGCCGCAGATTCGGAATACAGGACTGGGTCCTGGTGACCACGGATGCCAGCCTTCAGGGCTGGGGTGCAGTCACACAGGGAGGAAATTTCCAAGGACTGTGGTCAAATCAGGAGATTTCGCTTCACGTAAATATTCTGGAGCTAAGGGCCATTTACAATGCCCTAAGCCAAGCAAGACCCCTGCTTCAGAACCGGCCGGTACTGATCCAATCAGACAACATCACGGCGGTCGCCCATGTAAACGGACAGGGCGGCACAAGAAGCAGGAGGGCAATGGCAGAAGTCACAAGGATTCTCCGATGGGCAGAGAATCATGTGTTAGCACTGACAGTAGTGTTCATTCCGGGAGTGGACAACTGGGAAGCAGACTTCCTCAGCAGGCACGACCTCCACCCGGGAGAATGGGGACTTCATCCAGATGTCTTCCAGATGCTGGTAAACCGTTGGGAAAAACCACAGGTGGACATGATGGCGTCCCGCCTCAACAAAAAGCTAAAAATATATTGCGCCAGGTCAAGGGACCCTCAGGCGATCGCTGTGGACGCTCTAGTGACACCGTGGGTGTACCAGTCGGTTTATGTGTTTCCTCCTCTACCCCTCATACCCAAAGTACTGAGAATAATAAGAAAGCGAGGAGTGAGAACTATTCTCGTGGCTCCGGATTGGCCAAGAAGGGCTTGGTACCCGGAGCTTCAAGAGATGCTTGCAGAGGACCCTTGGCCTCTGCCGCTCAGACAAGACCTGCTGCAGCAAGGACCCTGTCTGTTCCAAGACTTACCGCGGCTGCGTTTGACGGCATGGCGGTTGAACGCCGGATCCTAAGGAAAAAGGCATTCCGGAGGAAGTCATCCCTACCCTGATCAAGGCCAGGAAGAATGTCACCGCAAAACATTATCACCGCATTTGGCGAAAATATGTTGCTTGGTGTGAGGCCAAGAAGGCCCCAACGGAGGAATTTCAACTGGGTCGATTCCTGCATTTCCTGCAAGCAGGTGTCGTGACGTTGGGCCTCAAATTGGGGTCCATTAAGGTCCAGATCTCGGCCCTGTCGATTTTCTTCAAGAAAGTACTGGCTTCACTGCCTGAAGTTCAGACTTTTGTCAAGGGAGTTCTGCATATTCAGCCTCCTTTTGTGCCCCCAGTGGCACCTTGGGATCTCAATGTGGTTTTGGGAGTTTCTGAAATCACATTGGTTTGAGCCACTTAAGACTGTGGATTTAAAATATCTCACGTGGAAAGTGGTTATGTTGTTGGCTCTGGCTTCGGCCAGACGTGTGTCAGAATTGGCGGCTTTGTCCTGTAAAAGCCCCTATCTGATTTTCCATATGGATAGGGCAGAGTTGAGGACTCGTCCTCAGTTTCTCCCGAAGGTGGTATCAGCTTTTCTCTAACGTCCTAGTGGATGCTGGGGACTCCGAAAGGACCATGGGATAGCGGCTCCGCAGGAGACTGGGCACAAAAGTAAAAAGCTTTAGGACTACCTGGTGTGCACTGGCTCCTTCCCCTATGACCCTCCTCCAAGCCCCAGTTAAGATTTTGTGCCCGAACGAGAAGGGTGCAATCTAGGTGGCTCTCCTGAGCTGCTTAGAGTAAAAGTTTAAATAGGTTTTTTTATTTTCAGTGAGACCTGCTGGCAACAGGCTCACTGCATCGAGGGACTAAGGGGAGAAGAAGCGAACTCACCTGCGTGCAGAGTGGATTGGGCTTCTTAGGCTACTGGACATTAGCTCCAGAGGGACGATCACAGGCCCAGCCATGGATGGGTCCCGGAGCCGCGCCGCCGTCCCCCTTACAGAGCCAGAAGACTGAAGAGGTCCGGAAAATTGGCGGCAGAAGACGTCCTGTCTTCACTAAGGTAGCGCACAGCACCGCAGCTGTGCGCCATTGCTCTCAGCACACTTCACACTCCGGTCACTGAGGGTGCAGGGCGCTGGGGGGGGGCGCCCTGAGACGCAATAAAAACACCTTTTTTGGCAAAAAATACATCACATATAGCTCCTGGGCTATATGGATGTATTTAACCCCTGCCTATTTTTACATAAAAAAGCGGGAGGCCGCCGAAAAAGGGGCGGAGCCTATCTCCTCAGCACACTGGCGCCATTTTTTCCTCACAGCTCCGTTGGAGGAAGGCTCCCTGACTCTCCCCTGCAGTCCTGCATACAGAAACAGGGTAAAACAAGAGAGGGGGGGCACTAAATTGGCATATAAATATATACAGCAGCTATATTAGGGAAAAACACTTATATAAGGTTATCCCTGTATATATATAGCGCTCTGGTGTGTGCTGGCAAACTCTCCCTCTGTCTCCCCAAAGGGCTAGTGGGGTCCTGTCCTCTATCAGAGCATTCCCTGTGTGTGTGCTGTGTGTCGGTACGTTGTGTCGACATGTATGAGGAGGAAAATGGTGTGGAGGCGGAGCAATTGCCTGTGTTAGTGATGTCACCCCCTAGGGAGTCGACACCTGACTGGATGGTCTTATGGAAAGAATTACGTGATAGTGTCAGCACTTTACAAAAGACTGTTGACGACATGAGACAGCCGGCAAATCAGTTAATAGCTGTACAGGCGTCTCAAACACTGTCAGGGGCTCTAAAGCGCCCGTTACCTCAGGTCGATACAGACACGGACACTGACTCCAGTGTCGACGGTGAGGAAACAAACGTATTTTCCAGTAGGGCCACACGTTACATGATCACGGCAATGAAGGAGGTTTTGAACATTTCTGATACTACAAGTACCACAAAAAAGGGTATTATGTGGGGTGTGAAAAAACTACCCGTAGTTTTTCCCGAATCAGATGAATTAAATGAGGTGTGTGATGAAGCGTGGGTTTCCCCTGATAAAAAACTGCTAATTTCTAAAAAATTAGTGGCATTATACCTTTTCCCGCCAGAGGTTAGGGCGCGTTGGGAAACACCCCCTAGGGTAGATAAGGCGCTCACACGCTTATCAAAACAAGTGGCGTTACCGTCTCCTGATACGGCCGCCCTCAAGGAACCAGCTGATAGGAAGCTGGAAAATATCCTAAAAAGTATATACACACATACTGGTATTATACTGCGACCAGCAATCGCCTCAGCCTGGATGTGCAGTGCTGGGGTGGCTTGGTCGGATTCCCTGACTGAAAATATTGATACCCTGGACAGGGACAATATATTATTGATTATAGAGCATTTAAAGGATGCATTTCTATATATGCGAGATGCACAGAGAGATATTTGCACTCTGGCATCAAGAGTAAGTGCGATGTCCATTTCTGCCAGAAGAGGATTATGGACGCGACAGTGGTCTGGGGATGCGGATTCCAAACGGCATATGGAAGTATTGCCGTATAAAGGGGAGGAGTTATTTGGGGTCGGTCTATCGGACCTGGTGGCCACGGCAACGGCTGGGAAATCCACCTTTTTACCCCAAGTCACCTCGCAGCAGAAAAAGATACCGTCTTTTCAGGCTCAGTCCTTTCGTCCCCATAAGGGCAAGCGGGCAAAAGGCCACTCATATCTGCCCCGGGGCAGAGGAAGGGGAAAAAGACTGCAGCAAACAGCCTCTTCCCACGAACAGAAGCCCTCCCCCGCTTCTGCCAAGTCCTCAGCATGACGCTGGGGCCTTACAAGCGGACTCGGGCACGGTGGGGGCCCGTCTCAAGAATTTCAGCGCGCAGTGGGCTCACTCGCAAGTGGACCCCTGGATCCTGCAGATAGTATCTCAGGGGTACAAATTGGAATTCGAGACGTCTCCCCCTCGCCGGTTCCTGAAGTCTGCTTTACCAACGTCTCCCCCCGACAGGGAGGCGGTATTGGAAGCCATTCACAAGCTGTATTCCCAGCAAGTGATAATCAAGGTACCCCTCCTACAACAGGGAAAGGGGTATTATTCCACGCTGTTTGTGGTACCGAAGCCGGACGGCTCGGTGAGACCCATTTTAAATCTGAAATCCTTGAACACTTACATACAAAGGTTCAAGTTCAAGATGGAGTCACTCAGAGCAGTGATAGCGAACCTGGAAGAAGGGGACTATATGGTGTCTCTGGACATCAAGGATGCTTACCTCCATGTCCCAATTTGCCCTTCTCACCAAGGGTACCTCAGGTTTGTGGTACAGAACTGTCCCTATCAGTTTCAGACGCTGCCGTTTGGATTGTCCACGGCACCCCGGGTCTTTACCAAGGTAATGGCCGAAATGATGATTCTTCTTCGAAGAAAAGGCGTCTTAATTATCCCTTACTTGGACGATCTCCTGATAAGGGCAAGGTCCAGGGAACAGTTAGAGGTCGGAGTAGCACTATCTCAAGTAGTACTACGACAGCACGGGTGGATTCTAAATATTCCAAAATCGCAGCTGATTCCGACGACACGTCTGCTGTTCCTAGGGATGATTCTGGACACAGTCCAGAAAAAGGTGTTTCTCCCGGAGGAGAAAGCCAGGGAGATATCCGAGCTAGTCAGGAACCTCCTAAAACCAGGCCAAGTGTCAGTACATCAATGCACAAGGGTCCTGGGAAAGATGGTGGCTTCTTACAAAGCGATTCCATTCGGCAGATTCCACGCAAGAACTTTTCAGTGGGATCTGCTGGACAAATGGTCCGGATCGCATCTTCAAATGCATCAGCGGATAACCCTTTCTCCAAGGACAAGGGTGTCTCTCCTGTGGTGGTTACAGAGTGCTCATCTCCTAGAGGGCCGCAGATTCGGCATTCAGGATTGGGTCCTGGTGACCACGGATGCCAGCCTGAGGGGCTGGGGAGCAGTCACACAGGGAAGAAATTTCCAGGGCTTGTGGTCAAGCATGGAAACGTCACTTCACATAAATATCCTGGAACTAAGGGCCATTTACAATGCCCTAAGTCAGGCAAGACCCCTGCTTCAGGGTCAGCCGGTGTTGATCCAGTCGGACAACATCACGGCAGTCGCCCACGTAAACAGACAGGACGTCACAAGAAGCAGGAGGGCAATGACGGAAGTGGCAAGGATTCTTCGCTGGGCGGAAAATCATGTGATAGCACTGTCAGCAGTGTTCATTCCGGGAGTGGACAACTGGGAAGCAGACTTCCTCAGCAGACACGATCTTCACCCGGGGGAGTGGGGACTTCACCCAGAAGTCTTCCACATGATTGTGAACCGTTGGGAAAAACCAAAGGTGGACATGATGGCGTCCCGCCTCAACAAAAAACTGGACAGATATTGCGCCAGGTCTAGGGACCCTCAGGCAATAGCTGTGGACGCTCTGGTAACACCGTGGGTGTACCAGTCAGTGTATGTGTTCCCTCCTCTTCCTCTCATACCAAAAGTACTGAGAATCATAAGAAGGAGAGGAGTAAAGACTATACTCGTGGCTCCGGATTGGCCAAGAAGGACTTGGTACCCGGAAATTCAAGAGATGCTCACGGAAGACCCGTGGCCTCTACCTCTAAGAAAGGACCTGCTCCAGCAGGGACCATGTCTGTTCCAAGACTTACCGCGGCTGCGTTTGACGGCATGGCGGTTGAACGCCGGATCCTGAAGGAAAAAGGCATTCCAGATGAAGTCATCCCTACCCTGATCAAAGCCAGGAAGGATGTAACCGTACAACATTATCACCGTATTTGGCGTAAATATGTTGCGTGGTGCGAGGCCAGGAAGGCCCCTACAGAGGAATTTCAACTGGGTCGATTCCTGCATTTCCTGCAAACAGGACTGTCTATGGGCCTCAAATTAGGGTCCATTAAGGTTCAAATTTCGGCCCTGTCAATATTCTTCCAAAAAGAACTAGCTTCTGTTCCTGAAGTTCAGACGTTTGTCAAGGGAGTACTGCATATACAGCCTCCTTTTGTGCCTCCAGTGGCACCTTGGGATCTCAATGTAGTTTTGGGTTTCCTAAAATCACATTGGTTTGAACCACTCACCACTGTGGACTTAAAATATCTCACATGGAAAGTGGTAATGCTGTTAGCCCTGGCTTCAGCCAGGCGTGTCTCAGAATTGGCGGCTTTATCCTATAAAAGCCCTTACCTAATTTTTCATACGGACAGGGCAGAATTGAGGACTCGTCCTCAATTTCTCCCTAAGGTGGTTTCAGCATTTCACTTAAACCAGCCTATTGTGGTGCCTGCGGCTACTAGGGACTTGGAGGACTCCAAGTTGCTGGACGTAGTCAGGGCCCTGAAAATATGTTTCCAGGACGGCTGGAGTCAGAAAATCTGACTCGCTGTTTATCCTGTATGCACCCAACAAGTTGGGTGCTCCTGCTTCTAAGCAGACGATTGCTCGTTGGATTTGTAGTACAATTCAACTTGCACATTCTGTGGCAGGCCTGCCACAGCCAAAATCTGTAAAAGCCCATTCCACACGGAAAGTGGGCTCATCTTGGGCGGCTGCCCGAGGGGTCTCGGTTTTACAACTTTGCCGAGCAGCTACTTGGTCAGGGGCAAACACGTTTGCTAAATTCTACAAATTTGATACCCTGGCTGAGGAGGACCTGGAGTTCTCTCATTCGGTGCTGCAGAGTCATCCGCACTCTCCCGCCCGTTTGGGAGCTTTGGTATAATCCCCATGGTCCTTTCGGAGTCCCCAGCATCCACTATGACGTTAGAGAAAATAAGAATTTACTTACCGATAATTCTATTTCTCATAGTCCGTAGTGGATGCTGGGCGCCCATCCCAAGTGCGGATTGTCTGCATTACTTGTACATAGTTATTGTTACAAAAATCGGGTTATTGTTGTTGTGAGCCATCTTTTCAGAGGCTCCTTCTGTTATCATGCTGTTAACTGGTTTCAGATCACAAGTTGTACGGTGTGATTGGTGTGGCTGGTATGAGTCTTACCCGGGATTCAAAATCCTTCCTTATTGTGTACGCTCGTCCGGGCACAGTATCCTAACTGAGGCTTGGAGGAGGGTCATAGGGGGAGGAGCCAGTGCACACCAGGTAGTCCTAAAGCTTTTTACTTTTGTGCCCAGTCTCCTGCGGAGCCGCTATCCCATGGTCCTTTCGGAGTCCCCAGCATCCACTACGGACTATGAGAAATAGAATTATCGGTAAGTAAATTCTTATTTTCACTTGAACCAACCTATTGTGGTGCCTGCGGCTACTAGGGACTGGGAGGATTCCAAGTTTCTGGACGTAGTCAGGGCCCTGAAAATTTATATTTCCAGGACGGCTGAAGTCAGGAAAACTGACTCGCTGTTTATTTTATATGCACCCAACAAGCTGGGTGCACCTGCTTCTAAGCAGACTATCGCGCGCTGGATTTGTAGCACTATTCAGCTGGCGCATTCTGCGGTGGGACTACCGCAGCCTAAATCTGTAAAAGCCCATTCCACAAGGAAGGTGGGCTCATCTTGGGCGGCTGCCCGAGGGGTCTCGGCTTTACAACTTTGCCGAGCTGCTACTTGGTCAGGGGCAAACACGTTTGCAAAATTTTATAAATTTGATACCCTGGCTGAGGAGGACCTGGAGTTCTCTCATTCGGTGCTGCAGAGTCATCCGCACTCTCCCGCCCGTTTGGGAGCTTTGGTATAATCCCCATGGTCCTTACGGAGTACCCAGCATCCACTAGGACGTCAGAGAAAATAAGATTTTACTCACCGGTAAATCTATTTCTCGTAGTCCGTAGTGGATGCTGGGCGCCCATCCCAAGTGCGGTCTGTCTGCAATACTCGTAAATAGTTATTGTTGGTAAATCTATTTCTCGTAGTCCGTAGTGGATGCTGGGCGCCCATCCCAAGTGCGGTCTGTCTGCAATACTCGTAAATAGTTATTGTTACAATAATCGGGTTGTTATTGCGAGCCATCTGTTCAGAGGCTCCATTGTTATCATACTGTTAACCGGGGTTCCTATCACGAGTTATATGGTGTGATTGGTGTGGCTGGTAAGAGTCTTACCCGGGATTCAAAATCCTTCCTTATTGTGTCAGCTCTTCCGGGCACAGTGTCCTAACTGAGGCTTGGAGGAGGGTCATAGGGGGAGGAGCCAGTGCACACCAGGTAGACCTAAATCTTTCTTTAGAGTGCCCAGTCTCCTGCGGAGCCCGTCTGTTCCCCATGGTCCTTACGGAGTACCCAGCATCCACTACGGACTACGAGAAATAGATTTACCGGTGAGTAAAATCTTATTTTTACACTGACTTGAAGGTTAATACACTGCAAAGATAGAAGAATTGGCGCCACAGTGTTAAGCTCCACCCCCCTTCTGTTATGAGCCATGGAGCTCTGTTAGTGCCTCCCCTCTCCAGTATAATGGCTGCTGCAGCGCAGCCAGCTGAATTATCAGACGGCGCTTTGCATATTACCTTTAAGCACAGCACCCTCAAGTTTGTTTAAGCACAGCGGTGCGGTCCTGCTTCATGCAGCCGCCCGGCGTCTCCGCTCCGCATATAGGATTTGACCACCGGGACCCGCCGCCGGTCAGCAGTATTACAATACCGCTATTGAGAATGAGGAGGGCAGACTAATTCCTTAAAGGGGGGGGGGGTTCTTTCTCACTGTGCTGGCGTCTTCCACTGTGCTGCTGGATGTTAGCTCCCTTGTTTATTAGGAGCCACAAGCCGCATAAAGGGGTATAGCAGTGGCTTTGGTGAACCCTGGTAACCCTGTTTGTTCTGTAGAAAATAAAAAATTAATTAAACTATTGTAACAAGCTCCATTGTGACCAGTTCCCTCTGGCATATTTTTCAAACTGGGGAATGGTGGGTAGTAGAGGGGGAGGATTCTCACACATTCTTTAATTTAGATGTGCCAGTTCCCACTAGCTAACCCCTCACTACCCAGCGTAAGCTCCAGTGTCCCCTAGTGGAATGAAAGAGAAATAATAAAACACAGCCAGTCAAAAGTAATGCATGGAAAATTTGCCAGGATATTCAGTGGGAAGGACCCATGAATGTGTTCAGTAAATGTTGTTGGGGTTTTTTTTTTTGGGGGGGGGGGGTCCCTTATGTTCTAAAATGAACACTGATGTTGATTCCTCTAATTTTTAACTCATGTTATTATTTTAGATCTTTCACTCGCTGGTGTTTCTGCTACTTGCTACTATGTTCAGTGCCTTGACTGGTCTCCCATGGAGCTTGTATAATACTTTTGTGATTGAAGAAAAGCATGGCTTTAACCAACAGGTAATGTTTGCTTTTTGATATGAATGTAGGCTAGAACAAAGTGTAATTTCTCATACGTCCTAGAGGATGCTGGGGTCCACTTATTGACCATGGGGTATAGACGGTTCCGCAGGTGCCATAGGCACTCTTAAGACTTTTCAATGGGTGTGAACTGGCTCCTTCCTCTATGCCCCTCCTCCAGACTTCAGTTTTAGAAATGTGCCCAGGCAGACTGGATGCACTCTGAGGAGCTCTACTGAGTTTCTCTGAAAAGACTTGTTAGGTTTTTTATTTTCAGGGAGAACTGCTGGCAACAGTCTCCCTGCTTCGTGGGACTGAGGGGGCAGAAGTAGGAACCAACTTCCTGAAGAGTTTCATGGCTCTGCTTCTGGCTGACAGGACACCATTAGCTCCTTAAGGGAACTGAGCGCTAGCTGTGCCTAGATGCTCACTCCCACAGCACGCCGTCACCCCCCTCACAGAGCCAGAAGTCTGAAGACAGGTGATTATGAGAAGATCTTCTAGCAAGTACAGTGACGGCTGAGGTACGGCGCGG
The DNA here is from genome assembly GCF_028390025.1 of Pseudophryne corroboree. Classification (NCBI taxonomy): domain Eukaryota; kingdom Metazoa; phylum Chordata; class Amphibia; order Anura; family Myobatrachidae; genus Pseudophryne; species Pseudophryne corroboree. Next base: position 522,947,378 of record NC_086445.1, on the reverse strand, counting down.
CTGGCGGGAGCGCAGCGCGCCATTGCTGCCCACACACACACACAGCAGTGCGGGGGGCGCCCTGGGCAGCAAATATCTAAAACTGGCACAAATGGGGGCATAAGATGCCGCTGGCACAGCCCTACCCACGCCAGTATAAATATTACAATCAATGTTGAGTGAAAAACGCGCCATTTACGGGGACGGAGCTTCTTCCTCAGGCAGCCAGCACACTGCTCAGCGCCATTTCCTCTCTCTCCTCAGGACTGCAGAGACAACGCTGGTCCTTTCCTCCACTTCTGACACAAGTACGGGGTGCAAATAAGGGGGGCACAAAGCGTTTTGTGGTGCATTACAAGTGTGAATTACTGTGTAAAAGCGCTGTTGTCTGTGGGCATTATGTGTTCACAGACATTACATACTGGCGCTGGGGTTGTGAACTGGCTGCTCCTCTACTGTGTTCCTCTGACAGATTTTGCTGTGGGTCTGTCCCCCTATAAGTCCCAGTGTGTCTGTGCTGTACATGTGTAAGGCATGTCTGAGGCAGGGAGTTCCTCCCCGGAGGAAGGCACTTTAGGGACACAGAGTTGTAATGTGGTGGCGCTGCCGGCACACCAAGAGCCTGCATGGGTGAAAGAAATATGTGACAGTATGCATCTTATTAATAGAAGGTTAGTTAAGTCTGAATCTCAGGCTGAATGCTGGAGAAAAATCTGTGGAAGATGTGATTTTTCAGGACTCAGTTCTTCCTTCTACAGGTGGTCCCTCTGGGTCACATAAGAGACCATTTGTGAATACTGATACCGACACAGACTCTGATTCGTGTGTCGACGATAGTGACTCTAGAGAAATAGATCATAAATTGGCAATATATGATTGTGGCTATTAGGGACGTGTTGGAAGTTACAGAAGCCACGCCTGTACCTCAGGAGAAGGCTTATTTATGTAAGGAAAAGAAATCCAAAGTCACGTTCCCTCCTTCCCACGAGCTAAATGCTCTCTCTGCAGGGATGTGGGTGAATCCTGAGAAAAAATTTCATATTCCTAAGCGGATTCAGGTAGCTTACCCTTTCCCAGCAGAGTACCAAAAGGACCAAAAAGAGAGGTTTGATGGAAAGGACTCTTTTTTGGGAGCACTCTTAATTCAGAGGTTATTAGTATAATTGATAGATTGTCAAAAAACAATTCAATGAAAGTCAAATTCTAGGAGTGACTGTATGTGAGAAACAAAGCTTAGCGAAAATATTGATAAATCGAGTTATTCGTGATCTCCAAATTCACGATATACAAATTGCCAGGAGTAAAATTCTGTGATGCTTTTGTCAACAAGAATCTGCATAATATATCTTGTGGAATATATGACCATCATTCATACTGCTAATATCCATTACGGATTTTATAAATGCAGTGAATAAAATCATTGGTCATGCGAATCCCAGTATTGAATGACATAAAGTTGAGTGCCACTGTGCCCAATAGCCAATTTATTGCAGTACCAGGGTGTTCAAAGGAGGTCTCCCTTCCTCTTACTGACCCGGCCTTTCACTGCTTAGCTTCCAAGTTCAGAAGAGATTGGGCATCTCCAGTGAAGTGTGACCGCAATTATTGGACTTTTCTCCTTGGTTACTCCAAATATATGCCAAATGGTTGCTGTATGTTAGGAATGGAGAGTATACGTAATTCGTAACAGGTAAGTTACAAATAAAGGAGATTACATGCAATCAGCTGATTTATCAACATATGACACAGCAGTCACAAGGTTAATTATATCTGCATAATTAATCAGGTATGTGGGAAAATTCAAATATACCACATCTATGATAATATGTGACACGGCGGTCACAAAACTGAAAAAAATATATACACATATAATTATGAATATTCAGCAGATGTAACGAAGCGGCCACAAAAAAAGAGAAAGTAGACGTATGTAATCATCCTGACAATCATCAGCTGATTAATCAGCATATGACACAGTGGTCAAAAAGAGATAATTATACATACACTCCCTTAATTATGTGACTGAGTTTTTTGATTGACCTATAGTCAGCTGATAGACAGGTACGTGACACAACGGCCACAAAAGGAAATTAAATGCATGTAATCAAACAATCACCAGCTAATTAATTAGCATGTGACACAGTGGTCACCAAGAGATAATTATGAACACAATTCCTTACTTATACAGCATGTGACATAGCAATCACAGAGGACATATGGATAAATTATTGAGGATAGTATATGTGGGAAAATTCATAAATGCCACATATGATTACTATCCTTATATCTGAGCTTAGGACAGATCATCAGTACGGCCGTACCAATTTACTTAAATAATTGATTTAATTTATGCTGTAAAAAACAGCATGTATGTCTGGCATAATAACAGACAGACAGACATAAATCAACCGGATACCAGCTCTTTGTGAAAGACCCGTATGGCGTAATAACAGACAAACGGACTTATATCAATCAGATACTGGCTTTTAGTGATGGACCCCTCTGGGTCACTAAGGGAAAGGGAAAAAGGGGAGGGGGGGGGGGGGGAAGGAAGGAGAGAGAGGGGAAAAGGGAAAGGATGTATAACGCAGCAGGTTATATATGAACCTGCAGAGAATGTTCAAAATATTTTTGCAAGAAAAGGATAACCACAAACGACTATTAGGTCAGACAGTTGAAGCCTTGCAGATTGGTATTGTAGAGTGGATGGATTTCTCATTGGTTTGGGGTGTATACGATACCAGTACTGATATGTGATGCCGTTCCGCTTGTGGCCGTGTAAAAGCTCCGGAGACTGCAGCGGCGTGTGTCCGTGTTGACGCTCCAAGAGAGCGGTAGTTTGGGGCCGTTGCCGTGGAGTCACTTCAGAAGCTAAGCAGTGAAAGGCCGGGTCAGTACGAGGAAGGGAGACCTCCTTTGAACACCCTGGTACTGCAATAAATTGGCTATTGGGCACAGTGGCACTCAACTTTGTCATTCAATACTGGGATTCGCATGACCAATGATTTTATTCACTGCATTTATAAAATCCGTAATGGATATTAGCAGTATGAATGATGGTCATATATTCCACAAGATATATTATGCAGATTCTTGTTGACAAAAGCATCACAGAATTTTACCCCTGGCAATTTGTATATCGTGAATTTGGAGATCACGAATAACTCGATTTATCAATATTTTCGCTAAGCTTTGTTTCTCACATACAGTCACTCCTAGAATTTGACTTTCATTGAATTGTTTTTTGACAATCTATCAATTATACTAATAACCTCTGAATTAAGAGTGCTCCCAAAAAAGAGTCCTTTCCTTCAAACCTCTCTTTTTGGTCCTTTTGGTACTTGATATTCTCTGACTCTAGGGAGCACCACTGAAAGCAACATTATATGATACTGGGATAAATCCCTGCAACATCTATAGTTGCCATATACAGAAGAAATTCCATTTAAATTCAGTTCTTTCAGAGGCTACTAATTGTTCATAAAATTTTGTTTGGACTGGTGCGGTTCCCTCCTAAACCCTATTTCCTTTCCCAGCAGAGGACAGGAAAAAATGGGAATTGCCCCCTGTGTTAGACAGTGCACCATCCAGGTTGACAAAGAAGGTTATTCTCCCTGCACCTGGCACGGCTTCACTAAAAGAGCCGGCTGACCGTAAGATGGAAAATGCATTGAAATCCATTTATGTTTCCAATGGTACACTACTCAGACCCACTATTGCCTGCACGTGGGTCAGTCGAGCTATCGAAAAATGGTCAGACAGCGTATCATCAGAAATTGACACGGTTGATAAAGATGAGATACTCCTTAAGTTAGGGTATATCAAAGACGCTGCCGCCTACATGCTAGAAGCGATGAAAGATATTGGACTCTTAAGTTCACAAGCCGCTACCATGGCAGTATCAGCTAGGCGGGCATTGTGGATTCGCCAGTGGAACGCGGTTTCGGATTCCAAAAGGAACATTGAGGCTCTCCCGTATAAAGGTGAGACCTTATTTGGCGATGGTCTGGATGCGTTAGTCTCGGCTGCTACCGCAGGTAAGTCAACGTTTTTGCCATCTGCGCTGGTAAAAAAAAAGACCTATCCCACACACATGCAGTCCTTTTGGCCCAATAAATACAAAAGAGCGAGAGGTTCCCCCTTCTTTACAGGAAGGGGAAGAGGAAGGGGAAAGAAGCTCACAGTGGCTCCAGGTTCCCAGGAGCAGAAGTCTACACCTACTTCTGCCATATCTTCAACATGACGCTGGAACTCCCTTGCGGGAGGCCACTCGGGTGGGGGCACGTCTCAAACTGTTCAGCCAAGGTTGGATTCTGTCTGGCCATGGATCCCTGGGTATTGCAAATAGTATCCCAGGGATACAAGCTGGAGTTTCAAGACGTTCCCCCATGCCGATTTTTCAAATCAACCTTGCCAGTTTCTCTTCAAGAAAAAGAAGCAGTAACAGCGGCAATCCAAAAATTATGTCAGGATCAGGTCGTAGTCCTGGTACCTTTGCCGCAACAAGGGGAGGGGTTTTATTCAAGCCTCCTTGTAGTTCCGAAGCCGGACGGCTCGGTCAGACCAATCCTGAGCCTAAAAAGTCTGAACCTCTACTTGAAACGGTTCAAGTTCAAGATGGAATCACTCCGGGCAGTGATTTCCAGTCTGAAGGAGGGGGATTACATGGTGTCGGTAGACATCAAGGATGCTTACCTGCATGTTCCCATTTATCCTCCTCACCAGGCTTATCTGAGATTTGCGGTTCAGGATTGCCATTACCAGTTTCAGATGTTTACCTTTCGGTCTCTCCACGGCGCCGAGGGTATTCACCAAGGTAATGGCGGAGATGATGGTACTCCTTCGTCAAAAGGGAGTCAATATAATTCCTTATTTGGACGATCTCCTGATAAAGGCGAGATCCAGGAAACAGTTGTTAAAAAAATATCACGCTCTCCCTGTCGATACTCCAAAAACACAGTTGGATTGTAAATTATCCAAAATCACAATTGGAACCCGACAACAAGATTATTTTTTCTCAGAATGATTCTGGACACGGAAGTTCAGAGAGTATTTCTTCCGGTGGAAAAGGCTCTGGAAATCCAGAAAATGGTAAAACAGTTATTGAAACCATCCAGTGTGTCGATCCATCAGTGCATTCGGTTGTTGGGGAAGATGGTGGCGGCCTACAAGGCCATACAGTTTGGCAGGTTCCATGCCAGAGTATTCCAGTGGGACCTGTTAGTGGTCGGGATCCCACCTTCACATGCACCGAAAAATTGTTCTGTCGTCAAGAGCCAGGATTTCACTCCTGTTGTGGCTACACAGTCCACACCTACTAGAGGGACACAAATTCTGGATTCAGGACGGTGTTCTGGTAACCACGTATGCAAGTCTCCGAGGCTGGGGAGCTGTCACTCAGGGGGAAAGCTTCCAAGGAAAATGGTCAAGTCAGGAAGCCTACCTTCACATAAACGTGCTGGAATTAAGAGCCATTTACAACGGCTTTCCACAAGCGATACATCTTCAAGATCATCCCGTGCAGATACAGTCGGACAATGTAACAGCAGTCGCTTACATAAACAGGCAGGGCAGAACGAAAAGCAGAGCAGCAATGGTAGAGGTGACAAAGATCCTCCTCTGGGCAGAAAGGCATGCAAAAGCTCTGTCAGCAATTTTCATTCCACCAGTGGACAACTGGGAAGAAGACTTCCTCAGCAGACACGATCTCCATCCAGGAGAGTGGGGCCTCCACCAAGAAGTCTTCGCAGAGGTGACAAGTCTTTGGGGAGTTCCTCAAGTAGACATGATGGCATCTCGTCTCAACAAGAAGCTTCAGAAATATTGTTCCAGGTTGAGAGACCCTCAAGCAATAGTAGTGGATGTGCTAGTAACCCAATGGGTATTCCGGTCAGTGTATGTCTTCCCTCCACTTTCGCTGATCCCAAAAGTTCTCAGGATCATAAGAAAAACAAGGGTTCAGCAATCTTCATTGCCCCAGACTGGCCAAGGAGGGCTTGGTACCCAGATCTTCAGGAGTTGCTCATAGAAGATCCTCTGCCTCTTCCTCTTCGCGAGGACCTGCTGCAGCAGGGGCCGTGCGTGTATCAAGACTTACCACGGCTGCGTTTGACGGCATGGCTGTTGAGCGCCGGATCCTAGCCCGTAAGGGTATTCTGAAAGAAGTCATTCCCACACTTATTCAGGCCAGGAAAGGAGTAACGTCTAAACATTACCACCGTATTTGGAGAAAATATGTGTCTTTGTTTGAATCCAAGAAGGCTCCTACGAAGAGACTGGTGTGGAGGAGGGCCTCCGATTGGGGTCAATCAAGGTCCAGATTTCGCCTTGTCAGTGTATTTCCAAAAACAAACGGCCTCTCTTCCAGAGGTTCAGACCTTCGTGAAAGGCGCTCTGCACATCCAGCCTCCATTTGTGCCTCCAGTGGCACCATGGGACCTTAATGTGGTGTTGCAGTTCCTTCAATTGGATTGGTTTGAGCCTCTACGAGAGACAGAGTTGAAGTTTCTCACTTGGAAGGTGGTGATGCTTTTGGCATTGGCATCCGCACGGCGGGTGTCTGAATTAGGGGCCTTGTCTCACAAGAGCCCTTACCTGATCTTCCATGAAGATAGGGCAGAGTTGCGAACTCGCCAACATTTTCTTCCAAAGGTGGTTTCTTCTTTCCACATTAACCAACCTATTGTGGTGCCAGTGGTTACTGGCACCACAATAGTCACTGAGTCAAAGTCTCTAGATGTGGTTAGAGCTTTGAAAATGTATGTCTCTAGAACAGCTCGAATTCGGAAAACAGAGTCTTTGTTTGTCCTTTATGCTCCCAATAAGATTGGGTGTCCTGTTTCCAAGCAGACTATTGCACGTTGGATCAGAGATACGATTCAGCAAGCTCATACTACGGCAGGATTGCCGTTGCTGAAGTCGGTGAAGGCCCATTCAAGTTCGGTCAATCGGTGCTGCAGGGTCATCCGCACTCTCCCGCCCGTACTGGAGCTTTGGCATAAACCCCATGGTCAATAAGTGGACCCCAGCATCCTCTAGGACGTATGAGAAAACCGGATTTTCTCTAACGTCCTAGTGGATGCTGGGGACTCCGTAAGGACCATGGGGAATAGACGGGCTCCGCAGGAGACTGGGCACTCTAAAGAAAGATTAGGTACTATCTGGTGTGCACTGGCTCCTCCCTCTATGCCCCTCCTCCAGACCTCAGTTAGAATCTGTGCCCGGCCAGAGCTGGGTGCTCCTAGTGGGCTCTCCTGAGCTTACTAGTAAAAGTGTTTTGTTAGGTTTTTTATGTTCAGAGAGCTTCTGCTGGCAACGTAGCTTCTGCTACGTGGGACTGAGGGGAGAGAAGCAAACCTACTCACTGAAGCTAGGTTGAGCTTCTTAGGCTACTGGACACCATTCGCTCCAGAGGGATCGAACACAGGTACCTGACCTTGATCGTCCGTTCCCGGAGCCGCGCCGCCGTCCCCCTCGCAGAGCCAGAAGACAGCGGCAGCAGAAGCATGAAGACATCGAAATCGGCGGCAGAAGACTCCTGTCTTCACTTAAGGTAGCGCACAGCACTGCAGCTGTGCGCCATTGCTCCCACAGCACACCGCACACTCCGGTCACTGAAGGGTGCAGGGCGCAGGGGGGGGGGGCGCCCTGGGCAGCAATTTAATACCTTTTTTGGCAAAAGAATAGACATATATACAGTCAGGGACTGTATATATGTCCGAGCCCCCGCCATTTTTACACATAGAAAGCGGGACAGAAGCCCGCCGCTGAGAGGGCGGGGCCTTCTTCCTCAGCACTAACCAGCGCCATTTTCTCTTCACAGCTCCGCTGGAAGCAGCTCCCCAGGCTCTCCCCTGCAGTATCCAGGTACAGAAAGGGAAAAAGAGAGGGGGGGCACATAAATTTAGGTGCAAAAGACATAAAATCAGCAGCTATTGGGTAATCACTTATTATAGTGTAAATCCCTGGGTTATATAGCACTGTGGTGTGTGCTGGCATACTCTCTCTCTGTCTCCCTAAAGGCCTTTGTGGGGTCCTGTCCTCAGTCAGAGCATTCCCTGTGTGTGTGCAGTGTGTCGGTACGTCTGTGTCGACATGTTTGATGAGGAGGGTTACGTGGAGGTGGAGCAAGTGCAGATAAATGTGGTGTTGGGGCCGACACCTGATTGGATGGGTATGTGGAAGGTCTTAAATGATAATGTAAGCTCCTTACATAGAAGGTTTGATAACGCTGCAGCCTTGGGACAGCCGGGGTCTCAACCCGTGCCTGACCAGGCGACTCAGAGGCCGTCGGGGTCTCATAAACGCCCACTATCTCAGATGGTTGACACAGATGCCGACACGGAGTCCGACTCCAGTGTCGACGATAATGAGGCACATTTACAGCCTAAGATGACCAAGGCCATCCGCTACATGATTATTGCAATGAAGGGGGTATTGCACATTTCAGAGGATAACCCTGTCCCTGACAAGAGGGTGTATATGTTTGGGGAGAAAAAGTAGGCGGTGACTTTTCCCCCTTCACATGAATTAAATGAATTATGTGAAGAAGCGTGGAGTTCCCCTGATAAGAAAGTAGTGATTTCCAAAAAGCTACTTATGCTGTACCCTTTCCCGCCAACGGACAGGTTACGTTGGGAATCCTCCCCTAGGGTAGACAAGGCGCTGACACGCTTATCTAAGAAGGTGGCCCTGCCGTCTCAGGATACGGCCGCCCTAAAGGATCCTGCGGATAGGAAGCAGGAAGCTATCCTGAAGTCAGTTTATACACACTCTGGTACTCTACTGAGACCTGCTATTGCTTTGGCCTGGATGTGTAGCGCTGTAGCAGCATGGACAGATACTCTGTCGGAGGAGATAGATACCCTGGACAGGGACACTGTTTTGCTAACCCTGGGCCATATAAAAGACGCCGTCTTATATATGCGGGATGCCCAGAGGGACATTTGCCTGCTGGGCTCTAGAATAAATGCAATGTCCATTTCTGCCAGAAGGGTCTTATGGACTCGGCAATGGACAGGGGATGCCGATTCTAAAAAACACATGGAGGTTTTGACTTATAAGGGTGAGGAATTATTTGGGGACGGTCTCTCGGACCTCGTGTCCACAGCGACAGCTGGAAAGTCCACTTTCTTGCCTCATGTTTCCTCACAGCCTAAGAAAGCACCGTATTATCAAATGCAGTCATTTCGTTCTCAGAAAAGCAAGAAGGTCAGAGGTGCATCCTTTCTTGCCAGAGGCAGGGGTAGAGGAAAGAAGCTGCACCATGCAGCTAGTTCCCAGGAACAAAAGTCCTCCCCGGCTTCCACTAAGTCCACCTCATGACGCTGGGGCTCCACAGGCGGAGCCAGGAGCGGTGGGGGCGCGTCTCCGAAAATTCAGCAACCAGTGGGTTCGCTCGCAAGTGGATCCTTGGGCTGTACAAATTGTATCTCAGGGATACAAGCTGGAATTCGAAGTGACCCCCCCTCACCGTTACCTAAAATCAGCCTTGCCAGCTTCCCCCATGGAAAGGGAGGTAGTGCTGGCGGCAATTCACAAGCTATACCTCCAGCAGGTGATAATAATGGTTCCCCTCCTTCAACAGGGAAGGGGTTACTATTCCACAATGTTTGTGGTACCGAAACCGGACGGTTCGGTAAGACCCATTCTGAATTTAAAATCCCTGAACACTTATCTGAAGAAATTCAAGTTCAAAATGGAATCGCTCAGAGCGGTCATTGCAAGCCTGGAAGAAGGGGATTTTATGGTATCTCTGGACATCAAGGATGCTTACTTGCATGTCCCCATTTATCCACCTCATCAGGAGTACCTCAGGTTTGTGGTACAGGACTGTCATTACCAATTCCAGACGTTGCCGTTTGGCCTGTCCACGGCACCGAGAATATTTACCAAGGTAATGGCGGAAATGATGGTACTCCTTCGGAAGCAAGGAGTTAGTTATCCCATGCTTGGACGATCTCCTCATAAAGGCGAGGTCCAGGGAGCAGTTGTTGATCAGCGTAGCACACTCTCAGGAAGTGTTGCAACAGCGCGGCTGGATTCTGAATATTCCAAAGTCGCAGCTGATTCCTACGACGCGTCTGCCCTTCCTGGGCATGATTCTGGACACAGACCAGAAGAAGGTGTTTCTCCCGGCGGAGAAGGCTCAGGAGCTCGTGACTCTGGTCAGAGACCTCCTAAAACCAAAACAGGTGTCGGTGCATCACTGCACGCGAGTCCTGGGAAAGATGGTGGCCTCATACGAAGCCATTCCCTTCGGCAGGTTCCATGCAAGGATCTTTCAGTGGGATCTGTTGGACAAGTGGTCCGGATCGCATCTTCAGATGCATCGGCTGATCACCCTGTCCCCGAGGGCCAGGGTGTCTCTTCTGTGGTGGCTGCAGAGTGCTCACCTTCTCGAGGGCCGCAGGTTCGGCATACAGGACTGGGTCCTGGTGACCACGGATGCAAGCCTCCACGGATGGGGGGCAGTCACTCAGGGAAGAAACTTCCAAGGGCTGTGGTCAAGTCAGGAGACATGTCTGCACATAAATATACTGGAACTAAGGGCCATATACAACGCCCTGAGTCAAGCGGAGCCCCTGCTTCGAGACCAACCAGTGCTGATTCAGTCAGACAACATCACGGCGGTCGCCCATGTAAACCGCCAGGGCGGCACAAGAAGCAGGGTGGCAATGGCGGAAGCCACAAAGATTCTTCGTTGGGCAGAGAATCACGTGCAAGCACTGTCAGCAGTGTTCATTCCGGGAGTGGACAACTGGGAAGCAGACTTCCTCAGCAGACACGACCTCCACTCGGGAGAGTGGGGACTTCATCAAGAAGTCTTCACACAGATTGCAAATCGATGGGAACTGCCACAGGTGGACATGATGGCGTCCCGCCTCAACAAAAAGCTATACAGTCAGGGGTGACTATGGGCCTAAAATTGGGGTCCATAAAGGTCCAGATTTCGGCCCTATCCATTTTCTTTCAAAAAGAACTGGCTTCACTGCCTGAGGTTCAGACGTTTGTTAAGGGAGTGCTGCATATTCAGCCCCCTTTTGTGCCACCAGTGGCGCCTTGGGATCTTAATGTGGTGTTGGATTTCCTGAAATCCCACTGGTTTGAACCACTTAAGACTGTGGAGTTAAAGTATCTCACGTGGAAAGTGATCATGCTGTTGGCCTTCGCTTCGGCTAGGCGGGTGTCAGAATTGGCGGCTTTGTCGTGTAAAAGCCCCTATCTGGTTTTCCATATGGACAGAGCAGAATTGCGGACTCGTCCCTAATTTCTGCCAAAGGTGGTATCATCGTTTCATTTGAACCAACCTATTGTGGTGCCTGCGGCTACTCGGGACTTGGAGGACTCCAAGTTGCTGGACGTAGTCCGGGCTTTGAAAATGTATATATCCAGAACGGCTGGAGTCAGGAAGACTGACTCGCTGTTTATCCTGTATGCACCCAATAAGCTGGGTGCTCCTGCTTCAAAGTAAACTATTGCTCGCTGGATCTGTAGCACGATTCAGCAGGCTCATTCTGCGGCTGGATTGCCGCATCCAAAATCAGTGAAAGCCCATTCCACAAGGAAGGTGGGCTCTTCTTGGGCGGCTGCCCGAGGGGTCTCGGCTTTACAGCTTTGCCGAGCTGCTACTTGGTCGGGGTCAAACACCTTTGCTAAGTTCTACAAGTTTGATACCCTGGCTGAGGAGGACCTTGTGTTTGCCCATTCGGTGCTGCAGAGTCATCCGCACTCTCCCGCCCGTTTGGGAGCTTTGGTATAATCCCCATGGTCCTTACGGAGTCCCCAGCATCCACTAGGACGTTAGAGAAAATAAAAATTTACTCACCGGTAATTCTATTTCTCGTAGTCCGTAGTGGATGCTGGGCGCCCGTCCCAAGTGCGGACTTTCTGCAATACGTGTATATAGTTATTGCTTAATAAAGGGTTATTGTTATGAGCCATCCGTTGAGTGATGCTCAGTTGTTGTTCATACTGTTAACTGGGTAAGGTTATCACAAGTTGTACGGTGTGATTGGTGTGGCTGGTATGAGTCTTACCCTGGATTCCAAAATCCTTTCCTTGTAATGTCAGCTCTTCCGGGCACAGTTTCCCTAACTGAGGTCTGGAGGAGGGGCATAGAGGGAGGAGCCAGTGCACACCAGATAGTACCTAATCTTTCTTTAGAGTGCCCAGTCTCCTGCGGAGCCCGTCTATTCCCCATGGTCCTTACGGAGTCCCCAGCATCCACTACGGACTATGAGAAATAGAATTACCGGTGAGTAAATTCTTATTTTAATACCTACCGGTAAATCCTTTTCTCCTAGTCCGTAGAGGATGCTGGGCGCCCGTCCCAGTGCATACTTTACCTGCAGTTTAGTTATGCACAAGTTGTGTTATGTTAGTTTCAGCTTGTTGCTGCATTTGATTCATGCCTGTTGGCGTGTATTATGTTACTTGCCATGTGTGCGGCATGGTTGAGGTGTGAGCTGGTATGTATCTCATCACTGGTATTAAAGTAAATCCTTTCCTCAAAATGTCCGTCTCCCTGGGCACAGTTCCTATAACTGAAGTCTGGAGGAGGGGCATAGAGGGAGGAGCCAGTTCACACCCATTGAAAAGTCTTAAGAGTGCCCATGGCTCCTGCGGAACTGTCTAAACCCCATGGCCAATAAGTGGACCCCAGCATCCTCTACGGACTAGGAGAAAAGGATTTACCGGTAGGTTTTAAAATCCTGTTGTGTTTTTTTGTTTCATGGATTCATTGTTTTTTATGCTAGATTTTCATTTAAAAGCTATGTGCATATTTATCATTCGTATTTAATGAATTTCCAGTTATCAATTGGGGTACAGGACAAAAATTGGGGAGCAGAACACATACCACCTCTCCACATGGCTGTCTGTGGTTCTATTTCCAGCAAATCTTTTCTACAGCGAATGCAGGTTGTGTGGGACAGTTTATTTCCCACAGACAAAGGGAAGTTTAAACAAGATGTAACTAGCAAATGTCTTCAAAAAATAGTTTAAGTATTCTTAAGAGACCAATACAAGCCATATTTATTTAATTTGCACCTGCTTCAGTTTCTGAGTTCTGTGGTCAGATGAAGTGGCACTGGCTGACATATCCGTCATCACTGGCTGTGTACATTTGGAGTGGTGGATGTTCCTGCCTTCATGGCATGTTTTGGTAAAGCAAGTTAGTACCTCAACATTAAATATATTGGCTGGTCAGTCTACTAGAATTCTAACATCTGACTTTTGGAGGCAGATTCAATTGACCCTGGCAGCTTATGCGGTTCATTCCAACAGCCTTCACGTGTTTGCTACAGAAGGCAGATTCTGCTCACAGCGCATGGAGGCGCCAGCAGAATCTGCCTACCTTTTTATAGCTGGAAAATCTTGCATTGCAGCAGTTCGCATTAAATTGAGTCTGCTTCTTAGAATTGCAGTGTGATAGAGGTAGTGGAGTATGATACAGGTCTAAAAACTGAAGTTTCATTCTAACGACTTTGACTTAACTGGCCAACTTTGACGGCATTACATCTCACCCACTATGTTTCTACAATGCAAGCCTGTCATTAACACTTGTCTGTGCACCTACCAAAGCATCTTCCTCCTAACATGTCCGCTGACATTAAAGGTGAGTAAGAACATGTGATGGACAAGTAAAATATAAACACCCCGGGTAGTCAAGATACAGTGTTTGATTCGGTAACACATGGGCTTTGATCTTTAGAAGTGTCAAAAATTTACTGTTTTTGTTCATATAAAATGTAAAAAGATATCTGAGTGACAGGATCCGAAAGAGACATTTGTATCCTAGATGAAGGAAAAGCTAGGTACACATTAGATTCCCACGAATTCCAATCCCAGCAATCCGAAAAATATAGGACACTATATGTAAACTGCCCAATAATCTGTTAGTTCTAAACGATCTTTTCGATTCCAAGTCATCTCACCAATCAGTGGGGCTTATTCAGGTTTGTTAGCAAACCAGAAAAAGCACACTAATGGGCAGAACCATTTTGCACTGCAGGTGGGGCAGATGTAACGTGCTTTTTTTGGTTTGCTAACAAACCTGAATAACCCCCAGTGCCTCCGTGCAACTATCAGCAGAAACATATACACTGTATTTTTCAAAACTATACCAAAACCGTGAACAACATAGTTAGTGCAGCTCTCTCTAAAGATGACCAGGTTTGACTGCCTAGCAGGCAAAATGCTGCATACACCCTACAAAATTGACCATTTTGGTTGGAAATGACCATATCGCCAAATTTTTTTTACAGTAGGGAATTGCTCAAGATGCAGTTCCCCACTGCAGTTTGTGAAAGCCTACAGTGTAATGTCATTTATTCATCACAAACTGTAAATGGTATTCCACATTTCTCTAACGTCCTAGTGGATGCTGGGGACTCCGTCAGGACCAGGGGGATAGCGGGCTCCGCAGGAGACAGGGCACATCTAAAAAGCTTTTTAGGTCACATGGTGTGTACTGGCTCCTCCCCCTATGACCCTCCTCCAAGCCTCAGTTAGGTTTTTGTGCCCGTCCGAGAAGGGTGCAATCTGGATGGCTCTCTTAAAGAGCTGTTTGGAAAAGTTTTTTTTAGGTTTTCACTCAGTGATTCCTGCTGGCAACAGGATCACTGCAACGAGGGACTTAGGGGAGAGATCTCCAACTCACCTGCGTGCAGGATGGATTGGGATCTTAGGCTACTGGACACTGAGCTCCAGAGGGAGTCGGAACACAGGTCAGCCTGGGGTTCGTCCCGGAGCCGCGCCGCCGATCCCCCTTACAGACGCTGAAGACGACAGAGACGGAGGTCCGGAAACAGGCGGCAGAAGACTTCACAGTCTTCAGAGAGGTAGCGCACAGCACTGCAGCTGTGCGCCACTGTTGTCACACGGCTCACTGACATGGTCACGGAGGGTGCAGGGCGCTGCTGGGGGCGCCCTGGGCAGCAATATAAATACCTATTTGGCAAAATAAATACATCACATATAGCCATTAAGGCTATATGTATGTATTTTAACCCAGGCCAGTTCTTAAAAAACCGGGAGGAAAAGCCCGCCGATAAAGGGGCGGAGCTTATTCTCCTCAGCACACAGCGCCATTTTCCCTCACAGAAAGGCTGAGGGGAAGGCTCCCATGCTCTCCCCTGCACTGCACTGCAGAAACAGGGTTAAAACAGAGAGGGGGGGCACTGATTTGGCGATATAAATATATATTAAATGCTATAAGGGAGGAACACTTATATAAAGGTTGTCCCTGTATAATTATAGCATTTTGGTGTGTGCTGGCAAACTCTCCCTCTGTCTCCCCAAAGGGCTAGTGGGTCCTGTCCTCTATCAGAGCATTCCCTGTGTGTGTGCTGTAAGTCGGTACGTGTGTGTCGACATGTATGAGGAAAATGTTGGTGAGGAGGCGGAGCAAATTGCCTGTAATGGTGATGTCACTCTCTAGGGAGTCGACACCAGAATGGATGGCTTACTTGTGGAAGTACGTGATCATGTCAACATGCTGCAAGCCGGTTGACGACATGAGACGACCGGCAAACAAATTAGTACCTGTCCAGGCGTCTCAGACACCGTCAGGGGCTTGTAAAAACGCCCATTTACCTCACGGACACTGACTCCAGTGTCGACGGTGAAGAAACAAACGTATTTTCCTTTAGGGCCACACGTTACATGTTAAGGGCATGAAGGAGGTGTTACATATTTCTGATACTACAAGTACCACAAATAAGGGTATTTTGTAGGGTGTGAATAAACTACTTGTAGTTTTGCCTGAATCAGATAAATTAAATGAAGTGTGTGGTGATACGTGGGGTTCCTCCGATAGAAAGTTATGGGCGGTATACCCTTTCCCGCCAGAAGTAAGGGCGAGTTGGGAAACACACCTTAGGGTGGATAAGGCGCTCACACGCTTATAAAAACAAGTGGCGTTACCGTCTCCAGATACGGCCGCCCTCAAGGAGCCAGCTGATAAGAAGCTGAAAAATAGCCTAAGAAGTATATACACACATACTGGTGTTATACTACGACCAGCAATCGCCTCAGACTGGATGTGCAGCGCTGAGGGGGCTTGGTCGGATTTCCTGACTGAAAATTTTGATACCCTTGACAGGGACAAGATTTTATTGTCTATAGAGCATTTTAAGGATGCATTTCTATATATGCGTGATGCGCAGAGGGATATTTGCATTCTGGCATCAAGAGTAAATGTGATGTCCATATCTGCCAGACGAAGACACGACAGTGGTCAGGTGAGGCAGATTCCAGACGGCACATGGAAGTATTGCCGTATAAAGGGGCGGTCCATCGGACCTGGTGGCCATGGCAACAGCTGAAAAATCCACCTTTTGTTACCCCGAGTCACATCTCAACAGAAAAGGACACAGTCTTTTCAGTCTCAGTCCTTTCGTCTCCATACGGGCAGGCGGGCAAAGGCCAGTCATATCTGCTCAGGGGTAGAGGAAAGGGAAGAAGACTGCAGCAAGCAGCCCATTCCCAGGAACAGAAGCCCTTCACAGCTTCTGCCAAGTCCGCAGCATGACGCTGGGGCAGTACAAGCGGACTCAGGTGCGGTAGGGGGTCATCTCAAGAGTTTCAGCACGCAGTGGGCTCACTTGCAAGGGGACTCCTGGATCCTACATGTAGTATCCCAGGTGTACATTGGAAATTCGAGATGTCTCCTCCTCACAAGTTCCGGAAGTCTGTTTTACCAACGTCTACTTCCGACAGGGAGGTAGTATTGGAAACAATTCACAGGCTGTATTCCCAGCAGGGGATAATCAAAGTACCCCTCCTACAACAAGGGAGGGGGTATTATTCCACACTATATTGTGGTACTGAAGCCAAACGGCTCGGTGAGATCTGAAATATTTGAACACTTACATACAAGCGTTCAAATCAAGATGGAGTCACTCAGAGCAGTGATAGCGAACCAGGAAGGGGACGATATGGTGTCACTGGATATCAGGGACACTTACCTACATGTCCAAAATTGCCCTTCTCACCAAGGGTACCTCAGGTTCGTGGTACAGAACTGTCACGATCAGTTCAGACGCTGCCGTTTGGATTGTCCACGGCGCCACGGGTCTTTACCAAGGTATTGGCCGAAATGATGATTCTTCTTAAAAGAAACTGGTACGCTTCCCTGATAAGGGCAAGGTCCAGAGAACAGTTGGAGGTCGGAGTAGCACTATCTTTAATAGTTCTACGACAGCACGAGTGGATTCTAAATATTCCAAAATCGCAGCTTTTCCGAGGACACGTCTACTGTTCCTAGGGATGATTCTGGACACAGTCCAGAAAAAGGTGTTTCTCCCAGAGGAGAAAGCCAGGGAGTTATCCGAGCTAATCGGGATCCTCCTAAAACCAGGAAAAGTGTCAGTGCATCAGTGCACAAGAGTCCTGGTAAAAATGGTGGCTTATTACGAAGCAATTCCATTCGGCAGATTTCACGCAAGAACTCTTCAGTGGGATCTGCTGGACAAATGGTCCGGATCGCATCTTCAGATGCATCAGCGGATAACCCTATATCTAAGGACAAGGGTGTCTCTCCTGTGGTGATTACAGAGTGCTCATCTTCTAGAGGGCCACAGATTCAGCATTCAGGATTGGATGCTGGTGACCACGGAGGCCAGCCTGAGAGGCTGGGGAGCAGTCACACAGGGAAAAAAAAAAAATTTCCAGGAAAGTGTGATCAAGTCTGGAGAATTCTCTCCACATAGATGGAGTTAAGAGCAAAATTATAATGCTCTAAACTTAGCAAGACCTCTGCTTCAAGGTCAGCCGGTATTGATCCAGTGGGATAACATCACGGCAGTCGCCCACGTAAACAGAAAGGGCGGCACAAGAAGCTGGAGGGCAGTGAAAAGACTGCAAGGATTTTTCGCTAGGCGGAAAATCATGTGATAGCACTGTCAGCAGTGTTCTCTCCGGGAGTGGACGACTGGGAAGCAGACTTCCTCAGCAGGCATGACCTCCACCCGGGAGAGTGGGAACTTCATAGGGAAGTTTTTCCGCATGATTGTGAACCATTGGCAAAGACCAAAGGTGGAAATGATGGCGTCCCGCCCGAACAAAAAACGGGACAGGTATTGCGCCAGGTCATGAGACCTTCAGGCGATAGCTGTGGATGTCCTGGTAACACCGTGGGTGTAACAGTCGGTGTATGTGTTCCCTCCTCTGCTTCTCATAACCAAGGTATTGAGAATTATAAGACATAGAGGAGTATGAACTATACTCGTGACTCCGGATTGGCCAAGAGGGACTTGGTACCCGGAACTTCAAGAGATGCTCACAGAGGACTAAGGGCCTGGGGAGCTAAGAAGGGACTTGCTTCAGCAGGTACCATGTCTATTCCAAGACTTACCGCGGCTGCGTTTGACGGCATGGCGGTTGAATGCCGGATCCTGAAGGAAAAAGGCATTCCATAATAGGTCATACCTACCCTGGTCAAAGCCAGGAAGGAGGTGACCGCACAACGTCATCACCACATGTGGTGAAAATATGTTGCGTGGGTGAGGCCAGGAAGGCCCCACGAAGAAAATTCAACTAGGTCGATTTCTACACTTCCTGAAAACAGGAGTGTTTTGAGCCTAAAATTGGGGTTCTTTAAGGTTTTAAGTTTCGGCCCTGTAGAATTTCTTCCGGAAAGAATTTACTTCAGTTCCTGAAGTCCAGATTGTCAAGGGAGTATTGCATATACACCCCTTTTTTGTGCCTTTAGTGGCACCGTGTGATCTCAACATAGTGTTGGGATTCCTTAAAATCATATTGGTTTGAACCGCTCAAATCTGTGGATTTGAAATATCTCACATGGAAAGTGAACATGCTGTTGACCAATATCTCACATGGACAGTGACCATGCTGTTGGTCCTGGCCTCGGCCAGGCGATTGTCAGAATGGGCGGCTTTGTCTTATAAAAGCCATATTTAATTTTCCATTCGGACAGGGCAGAACTGGGACTCGTCTCCAGTTTTCTTCCTAAGGGGGTGTCAGGTTTTCACCTGAAACAACCTATTATGGTGCCTGCGGCTACTAGGGACTTGGAGGACTCCAAGTTACTAGACGTTGTCAGGACCCTAAAAATATATTTATATATATATAGTTTAGGACGGCTGGAGTCAGAAAGTCTGACTTGCTGTTTATATTGTATGCATCCAACAAGATGGGTGCTCCTGCGTCTAAACAGACGATTGCACGTTGGATCTGTAGCACAATCCAACTTGCACATTCTGTGGCAGGCCTGCCACAGCCTAAATCTGTAAAGGCCCACTCCACTAGGAAAGTGGGCGCATCTTGGGCGGCTGCCCGAGGGGTCTCGGCATTACAACTTTGCCGAGCAACTACGTGGTCAGGGGAGAACACGTTTGTAAAAGTTTACAAATTTGATACTCTGGCTAAGGAGGACCTGGAGTTCTCTCATTCGGTGCTGCAGAGTCATCCGCACTCTCCCGCCCGTTTGGGAGCTTTGGTATAATCCCCATGGTCCTGACGGAGTCCCCAGCATCCACTAGGACGTTAGAGAAAATAAGAATTTACTTACCGATAATTCTATTTCTCGTAGTCCGTAGTGGATGCTGGGCGCCCATCCCAAGTGCGGATTGTCTGCAATGCTTGTACATAGTTATTGTTACAAAAATCGGGTTATTACTATTGTTGTGAGCCATCTTTCAGAGGCTACTTCGTTTTGTTATCATACTGTTAACTGGGTTCAGATCACAAGTTGTACGGTGTGATTGGTGTGGCTGGTATGAGTCTTACCCGGGATTCAAGATCCTTCCTTATTGTGTACGCTCGTCCGGGCACAGTACCTAACTGAGGCTTGGAGGAGGGTCATAGGGGGAGGAGCCAGTACACACCATGTGACCTAAAAAGCTTTTTAGATGTGCCCTGTCTCCTGCGGAGCCCGCTATCCCCCTGGTCCTGACGGAGTCCCCAGCATCCACTACGGACTACGAGAAATAGAATTATCGGTAAGTAAATTCTTATTATTAAGGATGTTTCATATATTGTTTATGTAGGGAAAAAGTCTAAATTACCAAAGCACAGTTAATCCGTTATTTGCTTCGAATTGTGATGTGACAACAGTATCCACATACCAGGTTGTGAATCCAGCTATCTTTATAAACATACTTGTGTTTTATTAGATTTATTTGTCTGTTGTACAGTATCTGTGCTTTTAAATAGTTGTTTAGATCCCTTCCTGTCTTTTAACGTCTGAAATAAGCTCTAATGTATCTAATGATGGGCATACAAGCTACAATTATCTGGCCTATCTACCTGATATTGGTGGATGATTGGTCAGTCCCAAAATGTTGGGCATGACCAGCATGTCTGTTCATTGCAATATTTGAATATCAGGCAGTCTGTGCACTGCCACGTCCAGCCGACAGACATTTCCCCTGTTCTGTCACAGGGAAGGTTCTGGGAAATGTCTTCTCCCCGAGGAGAAATGCAGATATCTGGTGCCATACACTGAGATATCACATGGTGTATGGCCATGATATCTGTAGGGTGTCAGGCTGCCAGATAAATGCCAGTCAGTCTTACAGGTATTTCATCTGCTTGTGTACACCCAATTTTAGGTTTAAAAGATGACTTAATTGTACCTATGTTAACAAGCTTTTCATCTATTCTAAAGAGTAGGAAAGACGAGAACATCCAAGTAGGATGTAAGTGTCTTGGTTTTAATGTTTTTTGTGTCAGGTTTGTCGAATTTATTTATTTATTTATTTATTTATTTATTTTTTCTATATAGAAACTAAACTATTTCTCTCTGTTCACAGACTCTTGGCTTTTTTTTTAAAGATGCCATAAAGAAATTCTTGGTTACGCAATGCATTCTCCTCCCAGTTACATCTCTATTGTTGTACATTATTAAGATTGGTGGAGACTACTTCTTCATCTATGCTTGGCTCTTCACTTTGGTGGTGTCTCTGGTAAGACCATACCTGTTTCCATGTTCTTTTTATAGCTAGATAATATCTATCTCTACTTGATTTATTGTATGTCTCAATTTCTGACTTGCAGGTTCTTGTGACAATCTATGCTGATTATATTGCACCCTTATTTGACAAGTTTATCCCACTACCAGATGGAGAGTTAAAAGAAGATATTGAACAAATGGCAAAAAGTATTGACTTCCCATTGACCAAAGTTTATGTTGTTGAAGGTAAAAAAAACATATTTTATTTTAATGTCATGTCTGTATGAGAGGCTGGCCTTCTGTAATCTTAATGCAGATGAAACGTGGAAGCTCAATGGGAGGTAGATGGTGCATTTATTTTCACTTTGCAGCTGTATGCACTTTTGTGCTTTCTTGCAAGGTATACAGCAAGTACACTCATTTACTTTTCAGTTACTGGTTAGCGGTAATTTGCATCCTACCAGTTTCCATAGCTTTATTCATAATTTGAATTTCCACTTTACCTACAGAAAAAACAATATTCCCATTTATGCATTTTAAAAGGGTGCAGTCAAGTTAGCAGTGTACACATTGTATAACTGAACTGCAGCCGCCTAGGGTTTGATTATAAAAAGCCCATAGTACATGTAGCACAGGTATGTCCTGAGGACTGTGATTTCTGCTGCTTGTGTCCTGCAAAAAGCACAGTCTACTGCAGGGGTGGCCAAACAGTCCATCGCGATCCGCCGCCCATCCACCCGAAGCCGCACCTCTCCTGCCTGCCGCCCTGCCCCTCAGTCTGGTCTCCGGCAGTGACTGCGGAGTGTATAGCTCAAATCAGGCGCCTGTTTGTTAGCCAATTAGAGCTCGCGGACCGGCGCCTGATTTGAGATATACACGCTGCCGTCACTGCCGGAGATCAGACTGAGAGGCAGGGCGGCAGGCAGGAGAAGCGCGCGCTGCACTCTCCACACACAGCACGGTGAGCAGTACTATGGGGGCATATCTGGCACTGTGGGCACATATCTATATCTGGCAATGTGGGGGCATATCTGGCACTGTGTGGGCATATCTGGCACTGTGTGGGCATATCTGTATCTGGCACTGTGGGGTCATATGTGGCACTGTGGGCACATGGTACTGTGGGGGCATATCTGTATCTGGCACTGTGGGGGCATATCTGTAATCTGGCACTGTGGGGTCATATCTGTAATCTGGCACTGTGGGGTCATATCTGTAATCTGGCACTGTGGGGGCATATCTGTAATCTGGCACTGTGGGGGCATATCTGTAATCTGGCACTGTGGGGGCATATCTGTAATCTGGCACTGTGGGGGCATATCTGTATCTGGCACTGTGCGGTCATATCTGGCACTGTGGGCACATGGCACTGTGGGGGCATATGTGTATCTGGCACTGTGGGGGGATATGTGTTTGAGGTTTTTACCTGTGGGGGCCAATGTGTTATTTCATGCGAGACAGTTATTACACTCTGTGCAGCAAGGCTAAGTCCCCTTTTTTGTTATACCACGCCCACTTTTTGTTATACCAAGCCCACTTTTTTGTTATGCCACGCCCCTTTTTATTGGGCGCGCGCCTTTGCCGCGCGCTATTATTCCACCTAGGTAGATCACAAAAGCTTTTCAGCTTTCAAAGTAGATCGCGGACTCCAAAAGTCTGACCACCCCTGGTCTACTGTATATCGCTGCAGTCATGCACACTTATCAGAAGGGTGGATGGATAGACTTTTCAGAACCAATGTATTTTAAACAGTTGTAATCACCAAGTTAATACTTTTTTGGTTTCTTTCCCGTTCATCATTTGTGTAGAGCTAGCGCTTCAGCTAGAAGCCTCACTGACATGATTACCCTATGGCAACAGAGGCACAAGTGTTTTCACTGCACCTCTACCTGTATTTATACCAGAAAGGGGAAGGTGGAAAGATCATCAAGAAATTGCAAAGGAGCTTGCAGGTGGTGTTCTGCATTGTGTATTGAGAGCTACATGCCAACCACTTACTGCTTGGCATGTGGCTGTTATTGTGTGCTGCGTGACTCCCATCAGAGAAGTCTTGCACTGTTGTAATAGAATTCCACAATCTAATTCTAATATAATATAAAAGCATGGTATGGCACAGGCATTCAGCAGGGACAGTGTGCACTACCTGCCCAGGGTGGTAGAAGGCTTACCTGAGCAGCACTTGTTGCATAAGACCTCTGCATGTGAATTTTTTCTTAAGACCTATATGGGAACATGGGTTACTAGCTTGGCGCAATAGTAGCATCTATAGGGTAACTCTCCTTTGGCTCACACAGGAGGTATTTTCTAGTCAAATACCTAGCACACTATTAGATCTATTTCTTAGCTGACTGCTGAGACTGTATGCTTCCCACACAGGTTACCTATAACCTACCTTATCACTTTAACAAACACCTTCTATATATGCACTACCTCCTAAAATTCTGACATACACAATAGTAACTTAACGCCACATCCCCAGACCCTAGTTAGATGTTTTCATACTGAATATTTCTCTGACGTCCTGGGGACTCCGTCAGGACCATGGGGGATTAGCGGCTCCGCAGGAGACAGGGCACAAAAGTAAAAGCTTTAGGACTAGGTGGTGTGCACTGGCTCCTCCCCCTATGACCCTCCTCCAAGCCTCAGTTAGGTTTTTGTGCCCGGCCGAGAAGGGTGCAATCTAGGTAGCTCTCCTGAGCTGCTTAGAATAAAAGTATAGACTTAGGTTTTTTTATTTTCAGTGAGTCCTGCTGGCAACAGGCTCACTGCATCGAGGGACTAAGGGGAGAAGAAGCGAACTCACCTGCGTGCAGAGTGGATTGGGCTTCTTGGCTACTGGACATTAGCTCCAGAGGGACGATCACAGGCCCAGCCATGGATGGGTCCCGGAGCCGCGCCGCCGGCCCCCTTACAGAGCCAGAAGAGTGAAGAGGTCCAGAAATCGGCGGCAGAAGGCATCTTGTCTTCAAGAAAGGTAGCGCACAGCACTGCAGCTGTGCGCCATTGCTCTCAGCACACTTCACACTCCGGTCACTGAGGGTGCAGGGCGCTGGGGGGGGGCGCCCTGAGACGCAATGAAAACACTATTTATGGCAAAAAATACATCACATATAGCTCCTGGGCTATATGGATGTATTTAACCCCTGCCATTTTACCTCATAAAAAGCGGGAGAAAGGCCGCCGTGAAGGGGGCGGAGCCTATCTCCTCAGCACACAAGCGCCATTTTCCCTCACAGCTCCGCTGGAAGGACGTCTCCCTGACTCTCCCCTGCAGTCCTGCACTACAGAAACAGGGTAAAAAAGAGAGGGGGGGGGGGGGGGTGGCACTAATTTGGCATATAAAAACATATATAGCAGCTATAAGGGAGAAACACTTATTTATAAGGTTGTCCCTATACATATATAGCGCTCTGGTGTGTGCTGGCAAACTCTCCCTCTGTCTCCCCAAAGGGCTAGTGGGGTCCTGTCCTCTATCAGAGCATTCCCTGTGTGTGTGCTGTGTGTCGGTACGCGTGTGTCGACATGTATGAGGAGGAAAATGGTGTGGAGGCGGAGCAATTGCCTGTATTAGTGATGTCACCCCCTAGGGAGTCGACACCTGACTGGATGATCTTATTTAAGGAATTACGTGATAGTGTCAGCACTTTACAAAAAACTGTTGACGACATGAGACAGCCGGCAAGTCAGTTAGTGCCTGTCCAGGCGTCTCAAACACCGTCAGGGGCTCTAAAGCGCCCATTACCTCAGTCGGTCGACACAGACACGGACACTGACTCCAGTGTCGACGGTGAAGAAACAAACGTATTTTCCAGTAGGGCCACACGTTACATGATCACGGCAATGAAGGAGGCTTTGCATATTTCTGATACTACAAGTACCACAAAAAAGGGTATTATGTGGGGTGTGAAAAAACTACCCGTAGTTTTTCCTGAATCAGAAGAATTAAATGAAGTGTGTGATGATGCGTGGGTCTCCCCCAATAAAAAAAAATTGCTGATATCTAAGAAATTATTGGCATTATACCCTTTCCCGCCAGAAGTTAGGGCGCGTTGGGAAACACCCCCTAGGGTGGATAAGGCACTCACACGCTTATCAAAACAAGTGGCGTTACCGTCTCCTGATACGGCCGCCCTCAAGGAGCCAGTTGATAGGAAGCTGGAAAATGTCCTAAAAAGTATATACACACATACTGGTGTTATACTGCGACCAGCGATTGCCTCAGCCTGGATGTGCAGCGCTGGGGTGGCGTGGTCGGAGTCCCTGACTGAAAATATTGATACCCTGGACAGGGACAGTATTTTATTGACTATAGAGCGTTTAAAAGATGCGTTTCTATATATGCGTGATGCACAGAGGGATATTTGCACCCTGGCATCAAGAGTAAGTGCGATGTCCATTTCTGCCAGAAGATGTTTATGGACACGACAGTGGTCAGGTGATGCGGATTCTAAACGGCATATGGAAGTATTGCCGTATAAAGGGGAGGAGTTATTTGGGGTCGGTCTTTCGGACCTGGTGGCCACGGCAACAGCTGGAAAATCCACCTTTTTACCCCAACTCACCTCTCAGCAGAAAAAGACACCGTCTTTTCAGCCTCAGTCCTTTCGTCCCCATAAGGGCAAGCGGGCAAAAGGCCAGTCATATCTGCCCCGGGGTAGAGGAAAGGGAAAAAGACTGCAGCAGACAGCCTCTTCCCAGGAACAGAAGCCCTCCACCGCTTCTGCCAAGTCCTCAGCATGACGCTGGGGCCTTACAAGCGGACTCAGGTGCGGTGGGGGGTCGTCTCAAGAGTTTCAGCGCGCAGTGGGCTCACT
This sequence comes from Pseudophryne corroboree, assembly GCF_028390025.1. Classification (NCBI taxonomy): domain Eukaryota; kingdom Metazoa; phylum Chordata; class Amphibia; order Anura; family Myobatrachidae; genus Pseudophryne; species Pseudophryne corroboree. The sequence continues at coordinate 522,921,668 of NC_086445.1, read as the reverse complement.
CGCAAGTGGACCCCTGGATCCTACAGGTAGTATCCCAGGGGTACAGATTGGAATTCGAGACGTCTCCCTCTCGCAGGTTCCTGAAGTCTGCTTTACCAACGTCTCCCTCCGACAGGGAGGCAGTATTGGAAGCAATTCACAAGCTGTATTCCCAGCAGGTGATAATCAAAGTACCCCTCCTACAACAGGGAAAGGGGTATTATTCCACACTATTTGTGGTACCGAAGCCAGACGGCTCGGTGAGATCTATTCTAAATCTGAAATCTTTGAACACTTACATACAAAGGTTCAAATTCAAGATGGAGTCACTCAGAGCAGTGATAGCGAACCTGGAAGAAGGGGACTATATGGTGTCCCTGGACATCAAGGATGCTTACCTTCATGTCCCAATTTGCCCTTCTCACCAAGGGTACCTCAGGTTCGTAGTACAGAACTGTCATTATCAGTTTCAGACGCTGCCGTTTGGATTGTCCACGGCACCCGGGTCTTTACCAAGGTAATGGCCGAAATGATGATTCTTCTTCGAAGAAAAGGCGTCTTAATTATCCCTTACTTGGACGATCTCCTGATAAGGGCAAAGTCCAGGGAACAGTTGGAGGTCGGAGTAGCACTATCTCGGGTACTGCTACAACAGCACGGGTGGATTCTAAATATTCCAAAATCGCAGCTGATCCCGACGACACGTCTGCTGTTCCTAGGGATGATTCTGGACACAGTCCAGAAAAAGGTGTTTCTCCCGGAGGAGAAAGCCAGGGAGTTATCCGAGCTAGTCAGGAACCTCCTAAAACCAGGAAAAGTGTCAGTGCATCATTGCACAAGGGTCCTGGGAAAAATGGTGGCTTCTTACGAAGCGATTCCATTCGGCAGATTTCACGCAAGAACTTTTCAGTGGGATCTGCTGGACAAATGGTCCGGATCGCATCTTCAGATGCATCAGCGGATAACCCTGTCTCCGAGGACAAGGGTGTCTCTTCTGTGGTGGCTGCAGAGTGCTCATCTACTAGAGGGCCGCAGATTCGGCATTCAGGATTGGATCCTGGTGACCACGGATGCCAGCCTGAGAGGCTGGGGAGCAGTCACACAGGGAAGAAATTTCCAGGGAACGTGGTCAAGTCTAGAGACTTCTCTCCACATAAATATACTGGAGCTAAGGGCAATTTACAATGCTCTATGCCTAGCAAGACCTCTGCTTCAAGGTCAGCCGGTGCTGATCCAGTCGGACAACATCACGGCAGTCGCCCACGTAAACAGACAGGGCGGCACAAGAAGCAGGAGGGCAATGGCAGAAGCTGCAAGGATTCTTCGCTGGGCGGAAAATCATGTGATAGCACTGTCAGCAGTGTTCATTCCGGGAGTGGACAACTGGGAAGCAGACTTCCTCAGCAGGCACGACCTCCACCCGGGAGAGTGGGGACTTCACACGGAAGTCTTCCACATGATTGTGAACCATTGGGAAAAACCAAAGGTGGACATGATGGCGTCCCGCCTCAACAAAAAACTGGACAGGTATTGCGCCAGGTCAAGGGACCCTCAGGCAATAGCTGTGGACGCTCTGGTAACACCGTGGGTGTACCAGTCAGTGTATGTGTTACCTCCTCTTCCTCTCATACCCAAGGTACTGAGAATTATAAGACGGAGAGGAGTAAGAACTATACTCGTGGCTCCGGATTGGCCAAGGAGGACTTGGTACCCGGAACTTCAAGAGATGCTCACAGAGGACCCATGGCCTCTGCCGTTAAGAAGGGACTTGCTTCAGCAAGGACCCTGTCTGTTCCAAGACTTACCGCGGCTGCGTTTGACGGCATGGCGGGTGAACGCCGGATCCTAAGGGAAAAAGGCATTCCGGAAGAGGTCATACCTACCCTGGTCAAAGCCAGGAAGGAGGTGACCGCACAACATTATCACCGCATTTGGCGAAAATATGTTGCGTGGTGTGAGGCCAGGAAGGCCCCCACGGAGGAATTTCAACTCGGTCGATTCCTGCATTTCCTGCAAACAGGAGTGTCTATGGGCCTCAAATTGGGGTCCATTAAGGTTCAAATTTCGGCCCTGTCGATTTTCTTCCAGAAAGAATTGGCTTCAGTTCCTGAAGTCCAGACATTCGTCAAGGGAGTACTGCATATACAACCCCCTTTTGTGCCTCCAGTGGCACCGTGGGATCTCAACGTAGTTCTGGGATTCCTCAAATCACATTGGTTTGAACCGCTCAAATCTGTGGATTTGAAATATCTCACATGGAAAGTGACCATGCTGTTGGCCCTGGCCTTGGCCAGGCGAGTGTCAGAATTGGCGGCTTTGTCTCACAAAAGCCCATATCTGATTTTCCATTCGGACAGGGCAGAACTGCGGACTCGTCCCCAGTTTCTCCCTAAGGTGGTGTCAGCGTTTCACCTGAACCAACCTATTGTGGTGCCTGCGGCTACTAGGGACTTGGAGGACTCCAAGTTGCTAGATGTTGTCAGGGCCCTGAAAATATATATATTTCCAGGACGGCTGGAGTCAGGAAAACTGACTCGCTGTTTATCCTGTATGCACCCAACAAGCTGGGTGCTCCTGCTTCTAAGCAGACGATTGCTCGTTGAATTTGTAGTACAATTCAGCTTGCACATTCTGTGGCAGGCCTGCCACAGCCAAAATCTGTAAATGCCCATTCCACAAGGAAGGTGGGCTCATCTTGGGCGGCTGCTCGAGGGGTCTCGGCTTTACAACTTTGCCGAGCTGCTACTTGGTCAGGGGCAAACATGTTTGCTAAATTCTACAAATTTGATACCCTGGCTGAGGAGGACCTGGAGTTCTCTCATTCGGTGCTGCAGAGTCATCCGCACTCTCCCGCCCGTTTGGGAGCTTTGGTATAATCCCCATGGTCCTGACGGAGTCCCCAGCATCCACTTAGGACGTCAGAGAAAATAAGAATTTACTTACCGATAATTCTATTTCTCGTAGTCCGTAGTGGATGCTGGGCGCCCATCCCAAGTGCGGATTGTCTGCAATACTTGTACATAGTTATTGTTACAAAAATCGGGTTATTATTGTTGTGAGCCATCTTTTCAGAGGCTCCTCTGTTATCATGCTGTTAACTGGGTTCAGATCACAAGTTGTACAGTGTGATTGGTGTGGCTGGTATGAGTCTTACCCGGGATTCAAAATCTTTCCTTATTGTGTACGCTCGTCCGGGCACAGTATCCTAACTGAGGCTTGGAGGAGGGTCATAGGGGGAGGAGCCAGTGCACACCACCTAGTCCTAAAGCTTTTACTTTTGTGCCCTGTCTCCTGCGGAGCCGCTAATCCCCCATGGTCCTGACGGAGTCCCCAGCATCCACTACGGACTACGAGAAATAGAATTATCGGTAAGTAAATTCTTATTTTTTCCAATCAAGTAGCTTTGTCTGTGCATAATAGAAGTAAAAACAAGACATATTGGGGTTAATTGAAGTTCATGTTTTGCCTGTGTTGAATGGGGAGGCAATCAGTTTGCTGGCTGCCGGTATCCTGACGGTCAGGATCCCGGGAATACCGGCTCACAGGGGCTATTACCGTTCGTCCACGACACCCATAGAGTGGGAATAGATCTTGTGGTGAGCCACCGAGCCTGCAGCATGGCCAGCGCTGCCAGCCCGCAAGGGAACTCGTAGCGTTCGCCCCACTGCCGGCATTCTGGTGGGCGGGATGCCGCTGTCGTGATACTACCAGCCGGCATACCCCCTGCCGGGATTACTTATGTATTCCGTTGGATGTGTGTAAAATAATTTTCTTATTTACATTTAATGTCTTGTCTTTAGGTTCCAAGCGTTCCTCACACAGCAATGCATATTTTTATGGGTTCTTTAAAAACAAGCGTATAGTTTTGTTTGACACTCTTTTGGAGGACTACTCTCCTCTAAACAAGGATGAAACGGAGGAGACCTTGGAAAATGAAAGTGCTGAAGTTAAACTGAAAGCTAAAGTGAGTTAACATTAGAACTGTACTTACCTTAATAGTGCACTTTAAGTAAAACTTTTATGTTGGTCATCCCCATGTTATGTCAATTTTATCTAATTGATCTGGTTTGGTTGACTTTGTATAAAAAGAGACAAGATTTTTTTTTTATTTTTTTTTTAATTACCCCTTTTGTTTATTCACCAAGATTCAGTGACGTGACCCTTTTTGTTATGAACTGATAGAATATTTATTCTTCAAGTGTCCTTTCATTTGTACAAAATGAGGAACATTTATGAAAACTGGTAAGAGTGCATTTAAAAGGGAATTTATACTTCCCAATGATAATGAAATGCCGGTGGCAGTTATACAGCTGATGAATGTAATTTCTGAAACAAATTACTAGTATAATGAAGTACTGCTGAATTAAAAACAGAAACATTACTGGCTGCTGATTGGTCCTCTCCGCACACTTTTGCTCCCCAGGCGCTGTTACTTTGGCAGGAATTAACAGGTTTCTGGTGTTTTAAGGCCACGTCTGGGTTTGTGGATTTCATGTGACATTACATAGTAACATAGTAATTGAGGTTGAAAAGAGGCAAAATGCCCATCGCGTTCAACCTGTTTATTGAATTAAGTTAAGTTGATTTTAATGTAACTGCAGAAGAATGTTTTATGACTAGTTAACAACTACAATCACGTTACACCCGGATTAACAACTTCAATATTTTAAATGATGTAGCCTTGGATATCCTTTTCAATCAGAAATTCATCCAATCCCCTTCTAAATGCATTTATAGTGTCCACCATTACCACCTTCCCTGGCAAGGAATTCCAAATCCTTATTGCCTAACAGTGAAGAACCCTTTTCTCCGTTGCGTGCAGAATTTTCTCTCGTCCAGCCTCAGCGAGTGCCCCCATGTCCTAAACAGAGTTCTTTTAATCCATAATTCCTCTGATAATTCTTTGTAGTGTCCCTTTACATATGTGAAGACATTAATAATGTCTCCCCTTAGACGCCTCATTTTTCCAGCGTATACATGTTCAACCTAGTAAGCCTTTCCTCGTAATCCAGTCCCTCAAGCCCTTTAATCAATTTAGTAGCTCGCCTTTGAACCCTCTCTAGTTCACCGATATCTTTTTTTTTTTTTTTTTTATATATATATAGTGGTGCCCAAAACTGAACACACTATTTCAGGTGCGAGCGTACCAATTATTTGTACAGCGGCAGAATTACATCCTCATCCCTTGTCTCAATTCCCCGTTTTATGCACGCTAACACCTTACTTGCCTTCTTTACTGCGCTTTGACATTGTATATGGTTATTAAGTTTATTATAAATGAGTACCCCCAAATCCTTTTCCAAAACTGTTACCCCTAGACTTTCCCCGTTTAATATGTAGGATGCAAGTTTGTTTTTAGCCCTAAAATGGATAACCTTGCATTTTTCTATATTGAACCTCATTCTCCATTTAGACGCCTATATTTCAAGTTTATATTAGTCATTCTGCAGAGACTCTGCATCTTTTTCTGAATTAATTACCCTACACAGTTTAGTATCATCTGCAAAGATTGACACTGTGCTTTCCAGGCCTATTTCTAGGTCATTGATAAATATGTTGAACAGTAGTGGGCCAAGTACCAACCCCTGTGGTATTCCGCTGAATACCGGTGTCCAGCTTGAGGACTTCCCATTGACCACTACTCGCTGTACCGTTTTCCAGCCAGTTGCTTATCCATGTACAAACAGTTTCTCTGACGTCCTAAGTGGATGCTGGGACTCCGTAAGGACCATGGGGAATAGCGGCTCCGCAGGAGACTGGGCACAACTAAAGAAAGCTTTAGGACTACCTGGTGTGCACTGGCTCCTCCCTCTATGACCCTCCTCCAGACCTCAGTTAGAATTTTGTGCCCGGCTGAGCTGGATGCACACTAGGGGCTCTCCTGAGCTCTTAGAAAAAGAAAGTTTATTTTAGGTTTTTCTCTAACGTCCTAGTGGATGCTGGGGACTCCGTCAGGACCATGGGGAATAGCGGCTCCGCAGGAGACAGGGCACAAAAGCAAGCTTTTAGGATCACATGGTGTGTACTGGCTCCTCCCCCTATGACCCTCCTCCAAGCCTCAGTTAGGTTTTTGTGCCCGGCCGAGAAGGGTGCAATCTAGGTGGCTCTCTTAAAGAGTTACTTAGAAAAAGTTTTTAGGTTCTTTATTTTCAGTGAGTCCTGCTGGCAACAGGCTCACTGCATCGAGGGACTTAGGGGAGAGATTTTCAACTCACCTGCGTGCAGGATGGATTGGATTCTTAGGCTACTGGACATAGCTCCAGAGGGAGTCGGAACACAGGGCTCGCCCTGGGGTTCGTCCCGGAGCCGCGCCGCCGACCCCCCTTGCAGACGCTGAAGATGAAGAGGTCCGGAACCAGGCGGCAGGAGACTCTCAGTCTTCATCAGGTAGCGCACAGCACTGCAGCTGTGTGCCATTGTTGTCAGCACACTTCACACAGCGGTCACGGAGGGTGCAGGGCGCTGGGGGGGGGGGCGCCCTGGGCAGCAATGTATAATACCTGTATGGCGAAAAATACATCACATATAGCCCTTGAGGCTATATGGATGTATTTAACCCCTGCCAGATATCTAAAACTCCGGAGAAGAAGCCCGCCGAAAAGGGGGCGGGGCCTATTCTCCTCAGCACACAGCGCCATTTTCCCTCACAGAAAGGCTGGTGGGAAGGCTCCCATGCTCTCCCCTGCACTGCACTACAGAAACAGGGTTAAAACAGAGAGGGGGGGCACTGATTTGGCGATATGTATATATATTAAAATGCTATAAGGGAGGAACACTTATATAAAGGTTGTCCCTGGATAATTATAGCGTTTTGGTGTGTGCTGGCAAACTCTCCCTCTGTCTCCCCAAAGGGCTAGTGGGTCCTGTCCTCTATCAGAGCATTCCCTATGTGTGTGCTGTATGTCGGTACGTGTGTGTCGACATGTATGAGGAAAATATTGGTGAGGAGGCGGAGCAAATTGCCTGTAATGGTGATGTCACTCTCTAGGGAGTCGACACCGGAATGGATGGCTTATTTATGGAAATTACGTGACAATGTCAACACGCTGCAAGCCGGTTGACGACATGAGAGGGCCGGCGAACAAATTAGTATCTGTCCAGGCGTCTCAAACACCGTCAGGGGCTGTAAAATGCCCATTTACCTCAGTCGGTCGACACAGACCCAGACACGGACACTGATTTCAGTGTCGACGGTGAAGAAACAAACGTATTTTCTTTTAGGGCCACACGTTAAGGGCAATGAAGGAGGTGTTACATATTTCTGATACTCCAAGTACCACAAAAAAGGGTATTATGTGTGAGGTGAAAAAACTACCTGTAGTTTTTCCTGAATCAGATAAATTAAATGAAGTGTGTGATGATGCGTGGGTTTCCCCCGATAGAAAATTATTGGCGGTATACCTTTTCCCGCCAGAGGTTAAGGCGCGGTGGGAAACACCCCTCAGGGTGGATAAGGCGCTCACACGCTTATCAGAACAAGTGGCGGTACCATCTACGGATAGGGCCGTACTTAAGGAGCCAGCTGATAGGAGGCTGAAAAATATCCTAAAAAGTATACACACACATGCTGGTGTTATACTGCGACCAGCGATCGCCTCAGCCTGGATGTGCAGAGCTGAGGTGGCTTGGTCGGATTCCCTGACTAAAAATATTGATACCTTTGACAGGGACAGTATTTTATTGACTATAGAGCATTTAAAGGATGCATTTCTATATATGCGAGATGCGCAGAGGGATATTTGCACTCTGGCATCAAGAGTAAATGCGATGTCCATATCTGCAAGAAGATGTTTATGGACACGACAGTGGTCAGGTGATGCAGATTCCAAACGGCACAAAGATGTATTGCCGTATAAAGGGGAGGAGTTATTTGGGGTCGGTCCATGGGACCTAGTGGCCAGGGCAACTGCTGGAAAATCCACCGTTTTTTACCCTAAGTCACATCTCTGCAGAAAAAGACACCGTCTTTTCAGCCTCAGTCCTTTCGTCCCTATAAGAGTCATATCTGCCCAGGGATAGAGGAAAGGGAAGAAGACTGCAGCAGGCAGCCCATTCCCAGGAACAGAAGCCCTCCACCGCTTCTACCAAGTTCTCAGCATGACGCTGGGACCGTACAGGACCCCTGGATCCTACAAGTAGTATCCAAGGGGTACAGATTGGAATGTCGAGAGGTTTCCCCCCTCGCAGGTTCCTGTAGTCTGCTGTACCAATGTCTCCCTCCGACAGGGAGGCAGTATTGAAAACAATTCACAAGCTGTATTCCCAGCAGGTGATAATAAAATTACCCCTCCGACAACAAGGAAAGGGGTATTACTCCACACTATATGGTGGTACTGAAGGCTAGGTGAGACCTATTCTAAATCTGAAAAATTTGAACACTTACAAGGGTTCAAATCCAGATGGAGTCACTCAGAGCAGTGATAGCAAAGAACAAGGGGACTATATGGTGTCCCGGGACATCAGGGATGCTTACCTCCATGTCCCAAAATTTGCCTTTTCTCACCAAGGGTACCTCAGGTTCGTGGTACAGAACTGTCACTGTCAGTTTCAAGACGATGCCGTTGGATTGTCCAAGGCACCCCGGGTCCTTACCAAGGTAATGACCGAAAGGAGGATTCGTCTTCAAAGAAAATGGACGACCTCCTGATAAGAACAAGGTCCAGAGAACAGTTGGAGGTCGGAGTAGCACTATCTCAAGTAGTTCTACGACAGCACGGGTGGATTCTAAATATTCCAAAACCGCAGTTGTTCCGACGACACGTCTGCTGGTCCTAGGGATGATTCTGGACACAGTCCAGGAAAAGGTGTTTCTCCCAGAGGAGAAAGCCAGGGAGTTATCCGAGCTAATCGGGATCCTCCTAAAACCAGGAAAAGTGTCAGTGCATCATTGCACAAGAGTCCTGGTAAAAATGGTGGCTTATTACGAAGCGCTTCCATTCGGCAGATTTCACGCAAGAACTCTTCAGTGGGATCTGCTGGACAAATGGTCCGGATCGCATCTTCAGATGCATCAGCGGATAACCCTATATCCAAGGACAAGGGTGTCTCTCCTGTGGTGATTACAGAGTGCTCATCTTCTAGAGGGCCGCAGATTCGGCATTCAGGATTGGATGCTCGTGACCACGGAGGCCAGCCTGAGAGGCTGGGGAGCAGTCACACAAGGAGTGTGATCAAGTCTGGAGAATTCTCTCCACATAAATATACTGGAGCTAAGAGCAAATTTATAATGCTCTAAGCTTAGCAAGACCTCTGCTTCAAGGTCAGCCGGTATTGATCCAGTGGGATAACATCACGGCAGTCGCCCACGTAAACAGAAAGGGCGGCACAAGAAGCAGGAGGGCAGTGGCAAAACTGCAAGGATTTTTCGCTAGGCGGAAAATCATGTGATAGCACTGTCAGCAGTGTTCATTCCGGGAGTGGACGACTGGGAAGCAGACTTCCTCAGCAGGCACGACCTCCACCCGGGAGAGTGGGAACTTCATCGGGAAGTTTTCCGCATGATTGTGAACCGTTGGGAAAGACCAAAGGCGGACATGATGGCGTCCCGCCCGAAAAAAAATGGGACAGGTATTGCGCCAGGTCACGAGACCTTCAGGCGATAGCTGTGGACGTCCTGGTAACACCGTGGGTGTAACAGTCGGTGTATGTGTTCCCTCCTCTGCTTCTCATAACCAAGGTATTGAGAATTATAAGACATAGAGGAGTAAGAACTATACTCGTGGCTCCGGATTGGCCAAGAGGGACTTGGTAACCGGAACTTCAAGAGATGCTCACAGAGGACTAATGGCCTCGGGAGCTAAGAAGGGATTTGCTTTCAGCAAGTACCATGTCTGTTCCAAGAGGAACCGTGGCATCGGCCTTTAAGAAAGGACCTGCTCCAGCAGGGACCTTGTCTGTTCCAAGACTTACCGCGACTGCGTTTGACGGCATGGCGGTTTGAACGCCGGATCCTAAGGGAAAAGGCATTCCGGAAGAGGTCATACCTACCCTGGTCAAAGCCAGGAAGGAGGTGACCGCACAACGTTATCACCACATGTGGTAAAAATATGTTGCGTGGGTGAGGCCAGGAAGGCCCCACGAAAAAATTTCAACTAGGTCGATTTCTGCACTTCCTGCAAACAGGAGTGTCTATGAGCCTCAAATTGGGGTCCATTAAGGTTCAAGTTTCGGCCCTATAGATTTTCTTCCAGAAAGAATTGGCTTCAGTTCCTGAAGTCCAGACGTTTGTCAAGGGAGTATTGCATATACAGCCCTTGTGTGCCTCCAGTGGCACCGTGGGATCTCAACGTAGTGTTGGGATTCCTCAAATCATATTGGTTTGAACCACTCAAATCTGTGGATTTGAAATATCTCACATGGAAAGTGACCATGCTGTTGGCCCTGGCCTCGGCCAGGCGATTGTCAAAATTGGCGGCTTTGTCTTACAAAAGCCCATATTTGATTTTCCATTCGGACAGGGCAGAACTGCGGACTCGTCCCCAGTTTCTTCCTAAGGTGGTGTCAGCGTTTCACATGAAACAACCTATTGTGGTGCCTGCGGCTACTAGGGACTTGGAGGACTCCAAGTTGCTAGACGTTGTCAGGGCCCTGAAAAAAAAATATATATATATATATATATATATATATATATATATATATATATATATATATATAATTCCAGGACGGCTGGAGTCAGAAAGTCTGACTTGCTGTTTATATTGTAGGCACCCAAAAAGCTGGGTGCTCCTGCTTCTAAGCAGACTATTGCTCGTTGGATTTGTAGTACAATTCAGCTTGCACATTCTGTGGCAGGCCTGCCACAGCCAAAATCTGTAAATGCCCATTCCACAAGGAAGGTGGGCTCATCTTGGGCGGCTGCCCGAGGGGTCTCGGCTTTACAACTTTGCCGAGCAGCTACTTGGTCAGGGGCAAACACGTTTGCTAAATTCTACAAATTTGATACCCTGGCTGAGGAGGACCTGGAGTTCTCTCATTCGGTGCTCCAGAGTCATCCGCACTCTCCCGCCCGTTTGGGAGCTTTGGTATAATCCCCATGGTCCTGACGGAGTCCCCAGCATCCACTAGGACGTTAGAGAAAATAAGATTTTACTTACCGATAAATCTATTTCTCATAGTCCGTAGTGGATGCTGGGCGCCCATCCCAAGTGCGGATTGTCTGCATTACTTGTACATAGTTATTGTTACAAAAAAATCGGGTTATTATTGTTGTGAGCCATCTTTTTTAGAGGCTACTTCATTGTTATCATACTGTTAACTGGGTTCAAATCACAAGTTGTACGGTGTGATTGGTGTGGCTGGTATGAGTCTTACCCGGGATTCAAGATCCTTCCTTATTGTGTACGCTCGTCCGGGCACAGTACCTAACTGAGGCTTGGAGGAGGGTCATAGGGGGAGGAGCCAGTACACACCATGTGATCCTAAAAGCTTGCTTTTGTGCCCTGTCTCCTGCGGAGCCGCTATTCCCCATGGTCCTGACGGAGTCCCCAGCATCCACTACGGACTATGAGAAATAGATTTATCGGTAAGTAAAATCTTATTTTTATTTTCAGTGAGTTCTGCTGGCAACAGACTCACTGCTACGAGGGACTAAGGGGAGAGAAGCGAACCTACCTGCTTGCAGCTAGCTTGGGCTTCTAGGCTACTGGACACCATTAGCTCCAGAGGGATCGAACACAGTCCGGTCCCGGAGCCGCGCCGCCGTCCCCCTTACAGAGCCAGAAGCAAGAAGAGGGTCCTGGAAACCGGCGGCAGAAGACTTCGGTCTTCATCAAGGTAGCGCACAGCACTGCAGCTGTGCGCCATTGCTTCCCATGCACACCTCACACTCCGGTCACTGATGGGTGCAGGGCGCTGGGGGGGGGCGCCCTGGGCTGCAATATTGAGTACCTTGGCTGGCAAATAACAAGGAAAAGAGGAGTCAGAACTATACTCATTGTTCCGGATTGGCCAAGAAGAGCTTGGTACCCGGAACTTCAAGAAATGATCTCAGAGGACCCATGGCCTCTGCCGCTCAGACAGGACCTGCTGCAGCAGGGGCCCTGTCTGTTCCAAGACTTACCGCGGCTGCGTTTGACGGCATGGCGGTTGAACGCCGGATCCTGAAGGAAAAGGGCATTCCGGAGGAAGTCATCCCTACGCTGATTAAAGCTAGGAAAGAAGTGACCGCAAACCATTATCACCGCATATGGCGAAAATATGTTGCGTGGTGTGAGGCCAGGAAGGCCCCAACGGAGGAATTTCAGCTGGGCCGTTTTCTGCACTTCCTACAGTCAGGGGTGACTATGGGCCTAAAATTGGGTTCCATTAAGGTCCAGATTTCGGCTCTATCGATTTTCTTCCAGAAAGAACTGGTTTGCCTACCTGAAGTTCAGACATTTGTTAAGGGAGTGCTGCATATTCAGCCCCCTTTTGTGCCTCCAGTGGCACCTTGGGATCTCAACGTGGTGTTGGATTTCCTAAAGTCACATTGGTTTGAGCCACTTAAAACCGTGGAATTAAAATATCTCACGTGGAAAGTGGTCATGCTGTTGGCCTTGGCTTCGGCCAGGCGTGTGTCAGAATTGGCGGCTTTGTCATGTAAAAGCCCTTATCTGATTTTCCATATGGATAGGGCAGAATTGAGGACTCGTCCCCAGTTTCTCCCTAAGGTGGTATCAGCCTTTCATTTGAACCAACCTATTGTGGTGTCTGCGGCTACTAAAGACTTGGAGGATTCCAAGTTGTTGGACGTAGTCAGGGCCCTGAAAATTTATGTTTCCAGGACAGCTGGTGTCAGGAAAACTGACTCGCTATTTATCCTGTATGCACCCAACAAGCTGGGTGCTCCTGCTTCAAAGCAGACTATTGCTCGCTGGATCTGTAGTACGATTCAGCTTGCACATTCTGCTGCTGGACTGCCGCATCCTAGATCAGTAAAAGCCCATTCCACGAGGAAGGTGGGCTCTTCTTGGGCGGCTGCCCGAGGGGTCTCTGCTTTACAACTTTGCAGAGCAGCTACTTGGTCGGGGTCAAACACATTTGCTAAATTCTACAAGTTTGATACCCTGGCTGAGGAGGACCTAGAGTTTGCTCATTCGGTGCTGCAGAGTCATCCGCACTCTCCCGCCCGTTTGGGGGCTTTGGTATAATCCCCATGGTCCTTACGGAGACCCAGCATCCACTTAGGACGTCAGAGAAAATAAGATTTTACTCACCGGTAAATCTATTTCTCGTAGTCCGTAGTGGATGCTGGGCGCCCATCCCAAGTGCGGATTGTCTGCAATACTTGTATATAGTTATTGTTTAACTAAAGGGTTATTGTTGAGCCATCTGTTGAGAGGCTCAGTTATATTTCATACTGTTAACTGGGTATAGTATCACGTGTGATTGGTGTGGCTGGTATGAGTCTTACCCGGGATTCAAAATCCTTCCTTATTGTGTCAGCTCTTCCGGGCACAGTATCCTAACTGAGGTCTGGAGGAGGGTCATAGAGGGAGGAGCCAGTGCACACCAGGTAGTCCTAAAGCTTTCTTTAGTTGTGCCCAGTCTCCTGCGGAGCCGCTATTCCCCATGGTCCTTACGGAGTCCCAGCATCCACTACGGACTACGAGAAATAGATTTACCGGTGAGTAAAATCTTATTTTTTCCTAGGCCAAGCTCTCTTAATTTGATGATTAATCTCCTGTGAGACACTGTATCGAAAGCTTTTGCAAAATCTAAGTAGACCACATCCACTGCTTTTCCTTGGTCAAGATTGTCGCTCACTTCCTCATAGAAGTTAACTAAGTTAGTTTGACATGATCCGTCCCTCACAAACCCATGCTGGTTCTTGCTAATAATAGTGGTCTGCAGATACTCCTGTATACTGTCCCTTAGAATTCCTTCCAATATTTTCCCCACTATAGATTTCAAACTAATAGGTCTGTAGTTACCCGGCGGATTTTTGGATCCCTTTTTAAATAATGGCACTACCTCTGCTATACGCCAATCCTTCGGTACCATGCCAGATCTAATTAAACTATTGAAAATCAAGTACAGGGGTCTTGCTAATTATCACCTAAGCTCCATAAGAACCCTCGGATGAAGTCCGTCCGTGCCAGGTGATTTATTAATCTTTATTTTGCATAATCTCTCCTTCACATTAATGCATGAGTAGTTATTAATTGTATCATGTTCATGATTAAAATGCAACTTGATAAATATTTATATATTTTAACTAATGCTGCTTTTATAATGTACAAGTACTCCACAAGCTTTGTCTTTAGATATCGATTGGTTAACCTGAACTGATTGTTTCCAAAACTAGAATGCAAATAAGAAGCAGGGATGCAACAACCAAGAGGTCCTCGCTGTTCTAGGGCACGAGCTGGGCCATTGGAAGCTGGGACACACTGTAAAGAACATAGTGATCAGCCAGGTGTGTATGAGAAGCTGTGTTCCTAATCACTTTGTATGCTTCTCTGTCTATAGTATGTGACTTGTTCTATTTGTAATGCAATCTGCTGACTGAAGCAATTAAATACTGCCAATTGTAAAGAATATACTGACGCTATGTAAGTAAAAGTTGATGATCTAATAATACTGCCAACCTGTACAGAAACCCAAGTCATATATTTTCTCTAGTAATGTCTCATGTCCACATAGTAACTTGGTACAGTACAGATTTTATGGCAACATATAACTTTTTTTTTGATGATTATAGAAAAAAAAAAAAAAAACTGGAATTTCCTAATTGAAGTGAAACTGCTTTGTAAAGCTAGGACCTGTATTTTCTTTATATTTTCTTTTCCTTATATGTTTTTTGTAAAGGTGTATCTGGGTCATACCTAAAATATTTGCATTACAGTTTTGTGCCTAAAGCAAGTAAAGCACTAATTTAGTAAGTAACATCACATCATTGTTTTTATTTATTAGAAGACCTCTCTGATCACATTTAGACTTAGTTGCCCATTCATAGTTACTTGTTTAATTCAGGGATAGGCAAACGTGTTGCACTCTAGCTGCTGTGGAACTAGAAGTCCTAGCTTGTCCTGGCCAAGTTTAAGCATGCCCTAACAGAAAAAACTGTGCTAGAGCATGCTAGCATGTGTAGTTCCACAGCAGCTCACATATTGCCAACCCCTAGTTTGGTTTATGATACAAGTCATATGGTAGAGGACTCAAGGAGGTAGTTGTGATTTAAATAGAAAGCAGATCTTTATGCACAGTGCAATAGTTAGTACTATATCGTTGAGACACAAGCAAAGCTAATAGAAATGGATTAACCCTTTCATTTCCAGAGGTCCACACTAAATTTGTGCGCTTTCATTTATTTTATTTGCACAGTGTCACTATGTATGATGTCTTTAATGTCTACACTACACTAGCAAATCGCCGTGCTGTAGCGCCGAACATTAAAAATAAAAGTAAGCAAGTGAGCTCAAAAGCTCACTAGAAAAGACTGGTACCCGCTCCTTGCCGTACCAAAAGAAAAAAACTGGCTGGCCTTGCAGCGGGGTATAGGGGATGGGGAGGCAAGGCCTGCTGGGTACTTTAAAGTAACCCTTTTGGTGCCTTCCTGCTCCCAGCCAGCCCTATACGCAGCGTTGGCACTCCTGTGCCCCATATGGACTCAAAGAAAAGGATTTACCTTTAGTAAGACATGAATCCTATTATTTTCTTTTGCTACCATAGTAGAGCAAGTATCTTTTTAATGTTTGATTATTTGGATAGTAATAGTAGAGTTGGAATCAAATTTGGTTTTCTTCCCTACTTCCTTTGGGGGTCTATTCATGAAGCAATGAAAAGGGTGGAGAAGTGAGTCAATGGAGAAGTTACCCATGGCAACCAATCAGCTGCTATGTATAATTTTTTGGAATGCTCTCGACAAATGTTAATTTGGTTGCCATGGGCACCTTCTCTGACTCCTCCACTCTTTTTCACTGCTTCATGAATGTACCTTTTGGAGCGTTTAGTAGAGGCAGGTCTTCTCTGTTCTGCAGTTACTCGGACTATTACCTGACATTTCTTGAGGGCACCAAGCGGCATTTATTATTCGGATTGTGTTACCCATTTGAGCAAGAAACCTGCATGTGAAGTTACCTTATAGAATGCCATCACTGTAAACCTGTGGTGGTTACATTTGGAGTGTTCATGACCGTGCCTTTTTTCTTACATCCATGGGGGACACAGGAATTACAATGGGGTATGGTGGTGAGCTGATCCTAGGCACTAAATAGTTACATTTCTTTACCCAGCAGCACATTCTCTCTCTCTCTCTCCCTCCATACCGAGCCTCTGGCTCTTCAGTTTTGATTTGGTGCCTGTAGCAAGGGAACGCTTCTAGAGAGCTCTGGGTACTCCTAGATATTTCAGTGTTCCCGGCCAGGTTCAACAGCACACCAAGGACGGGCGGCCAGCGTGAATTGGACCAGGTAAGGAGGCTCTCGCTTGCATGGAGACACGCTGTTCATGACTGTTCCTGCCGGCATGGGAGGGCCTGGTACTCTCCACACTCCCACTAACCCACCAGGGCATTTTAGCAATGGGGAGCTGTAATATCTTTAGCGGCCAGGTCCCTGGGGGTAGCCAAATGGGGGGAGGATGACTTCTCCCATTAGCTCCTTCCCCAACCCTTGGCGTGTCCCCTATCTCAGGCTACTTGCCAAAAAGAGACCCCTCTCTCCCATCCCTACAGATGCCGGGAAACCATTTTCACTGTGCCTGCCGCTGCTATTGAGAGAGACACGGGCTCCCACCTCCCTGTATGCCTCACCCCACAGTTAGGTTATACATTTCTGCTCTTTACTGCCCTGTTGGGTGGATTAGTTGAGCATTGAATGTTCTGTGTGCCTGTTTGATTTTATTGGTCATTACTTATATTGTTTTCCTTGTACATGTCACTACTATATGTCTGTATTTCTTCAGTGCATATCCTACTTTCATTTTTTTATTAGTGTTCATATATTTGGTCTTTTGTCAGATAGTGTTGTAGCCCCACTTATTCTTATATATAATGCTTTTACTTTACATTTTAAATTTAACATAAACTTCAGTCTGTGGAGAAGTTTACTTGGACAACTTAAAATGTCTTCCAAGAACAAAGCACTCAGGGAGGGGAGTGCTGCACAAATGCAATAGCTGTGCTGAAGCGCTGTCTCCTCAGGCGCCCAACCATGATGGCTTATGCGTCAGGTGTTATCAAAGTATGCATCATTGGTCCCTTTGGCCACTGCTTCCTCTCAAGAACTGGCATGGGCGTCCTCACTCTCTCTCAGGTAATGTTACAGATTGCAAATCCCAGGCCTTCTAACCCTGCTGCTGTAAGTACAGGTGTGGGTCAGTAAGCTAATATTTTGACTGCTCAGGGAGACTCACAGCCCACTGCTGTAGCACATCCATGGGTTCAGTCTTTCTCACGGTTGATTCAGGGGTTAGCGCAGGTAACAGACCAGATAGGACAGTTCCACACCTCGCTCTGTGTTCAACTCCAAATATGTTGTTATTTTGGGCCGTAAGGACAACTTCTCAATCTCTTAAACGTGGAAACTTCATCTGTGCTGGAATATTCCCAACCACAGGTGGATGTTGAAGCCCAAATTAAGGTGGTTAGATACGTGCTTTCAATTAAGGACTCTGATCAACCTTCTAGGTCTTGATGCCCCTGTATTAAAATGACAGAAAAAGGCGATAGCTGAATTCCCTTCCTCTGGCCAACTGGAAGACCACCTGGCGGAAGCATGGGCCCATCCTGACAAGCGGGGTTTGTTTGTTTTTTTGTATCCAAGAGCATTTCCATGTTTTTATCTGCTTCCTGTAGCAGATAGGGCAAGATTGGATTCCCCTCCAGTGGACGCACAAATTGTCAGTTTTGTTAAGTCTACTACCCTTCCTATACCAAACGCGGGTTCCCTTATGGATATGACATATAGGAAGATGGAAAATTTTCTCAAGACAATATTTTCTAATGCAGGGTTGGTCGTGTGCCCAGCCCTCGTGTCCTCTTGGGTCACTAAGGCAATAGGCTGTTGGGTGGATTCTCTATGGGATGGCCTTCGCTCTGGGGCTCACAGGTTTGACTTATTGTCTTGAGTCAAACATATCTGGGAGACGAGCACTTACATGGGTGAGGCTGCCTTTTGCTCTGGCATCCTCACTTCTAAATTTTTGGCATCCGCACTCGCTACCAGGTGAGCCCTCTAGCATCGTACCTGGTGTGCCAATGTAGATTCCAAGTAGGCTCTTCAGTCTCTCCCCTTTTCTGGCAACGTGCTGTTCGGTCCAGAATTGGACAAGATTGTGGCTACAGTGGCAGCTTCCAAGTTGGCCTTTCTACCCTCTGCGGCAGCCCCTAGGTCACAAACTTCTAATTTTTAGCTCCTTTCAGTTGCAGGGTAAGGCCAAGGGCCAATCTTGCAGCAGGTTCCAAGGCTTTTCCACTAAAGGCTTTAAGTCCAGGGGTAAGCAGGCCGGGTCTGCCCAACACCCAGCTACCAAGTTGACAGACAAGCCTTCTGCCTAACGCGGTGGTCCTCCACCTGGTAACTCCCGGAGTGGGAGGCGGTCTTCTAGTTTTCGCCTATGTCTGTAGTTTGACAACTTCGGACACTTGGGTGAAGTGCAGTTTCCCAGTGTTATACTCTTACCTTTTGGGAACTTTCTCCAGACCAGTTTTATTTTTTCACAGGCCTTCCGGCAGATCAAAGAAAATCAGAAGCATCGCAAGAGTCCATTCGCTCTCTTCAAGTGTCCCAAGTTATAATCCCAGTTGCCCTGGCTCAATGAGGCACAGGGCAGAGTTGGTTTTTACACCAACCTCTTTCTTTTTCAGAAACCTGACTGATCATTCCGCCCCATACTGAACCTCAAGTTTCTCAACAGATACCTTCATGATTTTGCATGGAGTCTCTTTGCTCCATACATCTGACCCTGGAACTTGGGGCATTTCTTGGCCTCCCTGGATATTCAGGATACCTACTTACATATTCCCATTCAAAGCTCCCACCAGCATGACCTCCGGTTTGCCGTTTGGGAGGAACTCATCCAATTTCGGGTCTTGCCATTTAGACTTTCCATGGCTTCTTGTGTATTCACGAAAGTCATGGCAGAGCATCTCAGTGACTGGAGGGTTCAAATACTACCTTATATGGAAGTCCTCAAATCTCAGAGTGTCCGGCATGCCCCTACAGTGACAAACTGTGGCTTGGCTCACGATCGTTGCATTTCCCACGAGGCCACACAGCTTAATTTTGGATGGGCCAGGCTGTCCCTTTTCACTCCCGGGCAAACTTGGGAGGTGTGCTACTGACAAGATACAAGTTATAACTTGTATAATGAGCACCATACTTGATTTCAACAATAGCAGAAATAAGCTTAAATAATGCTGTGCACCAACTAGTATGTTAAATCTATTTAAAGGGCTCAGTTCAGTCACATGCAGTGTAAGATCTTGTGTTCCAGTGCAAGGTATGGGCAGTGTGCATATCTCCCATACACACTGTGGCCTAGCATCTTGCATTTTCCTGCGCACCAATGTGAAGGTGCGAGTTAAAATGCATGATGTAGGGAGCCACTAATGAGGTTTCGTACGTAGTCCCCAATGGCATATCCCCTACATTGCCCCTACTTCACATGTAGTTTAATTGACCCCAGAGTGTATGTCTAGTGCAATAAAGCTGAAGGCTAAACAAAAGGCAGAAAGAAACTGAGCCTGTTAAAATAGATTACCTGCAGAATACGTGAGTTATATGACCGTTATAACTGCATATCAGTAATTGATAAATAATAAGCAAAAAGAAGAAACCTATTTGAAATATACCGAACACTTAAACCAATAATCAAGGGGTATTAATAGTATTTTTTTTTTTTTGTATCTGATCTATGCAACTGTAATAGAGAAATGTAATCCATCATCCATCCAGGATTGGTGGACATCGTAGCAATCTGTCTGATACAGCAGGTTAAAATATTTGACTCAACGATCATTTGTTGTTGGGTTGTTTTTTCTGGTCTGATTTAGCGAGTTGAGGATTTACAACATGTTGGATCGGCAGAACGGGCAATTGTCTTGATATCTGCCTGATGTATGTGCTCCTATAATGCACATTTCCAACAGACCACATAACCTGTAAACAATCATTTTGCATAATCTTAAATAATCTGTACCCCAAAAATAATAGAACTGTGAAATTAGTCATGATTAGTCATACAGAAGAATGCTGTAGCTGGTTTAGTTATTTAATAACTAATCCACTAAATACTCATTAGCAGACATTTCTGAATTGAGACCAGAATTACTAATTGGATCAATGACTTGGTAACACACATCCTTACATTGCATTGTTTAAATTCACTTGTGCATACTTTGGAGAATTCAGTTAAAAGGAATGGGCCACCATACATTGTAGTGATGGCCGGATGTGCACATATGGTCCATTTATGTTAATGCCTACATCTAACATGCCCACTTGTGTGATTATGTTAGTAAGGAGAGGGCTAGGTGAGCAGAGGAACAGTTGTAATAAATGGCAAGAAGGTGTGGTATCAAATGCACTACTGTGTCCAACTGGGGTTTGTTTTTTTCATGTTTTTGTTTTGTTTTTTCCACTCAAGACATTTTCTTTTATTAAAGATACACACAGAAGAAAAATCTTGACATTTGAGAAATGTAGCCTATATAACCTAATAGCGTGGTATTTATAAATTGTGTTTCTCTTTTTCTCCCCTCAGATGAATTCGTTCCTTTGTTTTTTCTTATTTGCGGTACTCATTGGACGTAAGGAATTATTTTCAGCGTTTGGATTTGACACAACACAACCTACACTCATTGGTCTGATGATTATATTTCAGTTTATCTTCTCTCCATATAATGAGGTATGAATGCATAATAGTGATTTTAAATGTGTTTTCTAAATATGAAACGGCATCTTAACACTGATGGGGATATATATGTGACCTGTTATGCTCTAAACAAACACTCCATGTTTTATGAGCATTTGCTAGGTCTCTTAACATTTCCATGTACAGTACTGTATTTTTCTCAGGGTAGTTCTCAGTTGTTAAATGCAGTTCATAGCACTGGCATAAATGGACAAGGACATCTAGACTCCATGCTTCTTATTGCCACACTGAGGCTTAAAAGATTGTTCAGTGTGCCTCTAAATTAGTTGGCTGTATTGAGAATCTGGTCTTCTCTGTCCCTCCAGTTTTGTCTAAGCTGCTGTCATTTTACAGTGGAACCTTTCCTGGGCCTGTCTCTTTCTGTGACATGATGCGTGTTGTGAATGCTGATTATTTTACAGGACAAAAAGCAATACTTTATTTCACCAAAGTTCAAGCCGCTGCGGCCGCTGTATTTAATCCTTAACCTCTGTACTGTTTACACACCTTACGTACACAAGATCGTACCGTGCGTGCACTCTGCGTACCTACGCCGAAAGGACGTAGTAGGTACACAGTTTGCGTACACAGGCCTATACGCAGTTAGCACAATGCAGCAGCCAGAGTGGCTGTAAATACACTTTAAACCTTAGCAGGAAAATGGACACGACACCAATTGTATTTAAAACTATGTTGGGGTCCAGCCCACCAATGGTTGTTTACTAGCAGGGGGTTACAACAATAATACAATACAATAAGAGAAGAGGCTACAGTCAGTGGTACATAACGTTTGTTCGCCTGCGCTACCCGGTCCGGTCCTCAGTCAGTCAAGGTAGATGACCTTCAGAGAATGTGTGTGAATGGGCATGCAGCTGGCCTTTTATACATTTGTCCAAAACCTAATACAATGGAAACTGTAATCTCTTCACCTATAGGTCACTGGGATGGTCATTTACAGTACAGGAGACGTCATAGGTCGGTTTGAATAGGTGGGCGATATCTGGTCCAGGTGCACTTGCAGTTGGTCTCCACTGGGTTCCTGCCGAATATCAGGAGTACAGTAAATACAGTTGATATTAATATTCTGCTCCTGCGCATATCTATTCGCAGGAGCATGCTATCTTCCGCAAACTGATACCGGAATATTGCTCTTAAAATACCTTACAGCTGGATACCAAACACCACCTCCTAACCTAATTCTGTCCCCTCATATCCTGTAAAGGTGAATCCCTTTGTTATTATACCCTTTAAGCAAGTGTAACTCGCTGGTGTGGTGCATGTAGACTATGTGTAAATAGTGCGCTATGTGTATTAAATATGAAATGTGTCTTTGTGGCTTTTCCATGCGATTACAAATGCTACCGTAATTACTTTAATGGTGATGTTTACCGGGGCCATCAGTGATAATTCCCACTTTGTAAAACGAGCAGATGAGACATGTCTGGTTTGGGCGGAGTTTAGTAAGGCTGACACTGCATGAGGTGTATGAATGGTCAAGTTGTGTCCTAACATTACGTCCTCGCTTTTACTCACTTCGCAAGCAAGTGGGGAGAGACCGTGCTACAGTGTCCAACTGTGCACTGTAGTAGGCTACCGGTCTGCTGTCATCACCATGTCTCTGTGTTAAGACTCCTGCCGCACACCCAGCACTTTCAGTACCGTGCAATTCAAAGGGCTTCTCATAATCTGGCATACCCAACGCAGGTGCTTGTGATAAACACTGTTTTAGTCTCTCAAACGCCAGTTCGGACTCTTCTGTGTGAGAGATCCGTTTCCGGTTTGTTCGAAGAGACCATTTCTTGCAAAGGTAATGCCAGTATGGAGAACCCTGGACTCTAGTTCCGACAGTACCCACACATTCCGAGGAAAGTGCGGATCTGTTGCTGAGTTTGTGGCAGTCATGTCGCGAATCGCCTGTATTCTATCAGCGGTGAGGTGCCTAAGTTCTTGCGTCAAGCAGTGTCCCAAGTATTTAACACTGGTCCGGCATTACTGCAGCTTATCTTTTGAAACCTTGTGTCCTGTCTGGGAGAGGTGAAACATAAGTTGTTTAGTATCTGCCAAGGACGACTCGAGTGAGTCCAAACACAACAACAAGTCATCAACATATTGTATTAGCACTGACCCACTCTCAGGTTGAAAAGATTGTAAACGGTCATGTAAGGCCTGGGAGAAAATACTTGGGCTGTCAATGAAACCTTGGGGGAGATGAGTCCAGGTGTACTGTACTCCCCTGTACGTGAAGGAAAAGAGGTATTGGCTGTCAGGGTGAAGAGAGACAGAAAAGAAAGCAGAGCAGAGATCAATGACGGTGAAGAATTTTGTGGTAGGGGGAATTTGCATGAGGATGACAGCTGGATTGCGCACTACGGGGAATTGGCTCTCAACTATTTTGTTTATCCCCCTTAAATCCTCCACCAACCTGTAACCCCTCCCCCCACTCTTTTTCACAGGGAAGATGGGGCTATTGGCTGTGCTGGACGTCCTGACTAGGATGCCCTGCTGTAGCAGCCGCTCTGACAGGGTACACTCCTAACTCTACCTCTGGCTTCAGAGGATATTGAGGGATTTTTGGAGCTATCCTGCCATCTTTTACTTGTACTGCTACTGGCTACATTCGCCATCAATCCAGTGTCCTGTCCATCTTTGGTCCAAAGGGAACCCGGTATTTACGAGATCATTTCCTCTACCTTTGATGGACACGTGTCTATAACAGTAGAATGCGACATTAGCCTTTGAGGGGTGTATCTTGTGCGTGGTTCTCGGGTATATCCAAGAAGACACCCTCAGGAGTACAATATATGACGCACCTAATTTTACACAACAAATCCCTGCCAAGTAGATTAGTCAGAGCCGATGCAGACAACAGGAAATAATGTTTGGTTTACAAAGGCCCTATCGTAATCTCTGCAGGTCTACTCAAAGGGTATTGTTGCACCACTCCTGTTACTCCCATTGCCGAAAAAAAAATTCCCGTGGTTTTTACACCTGTTGTGGAATTCAACACTGACCTGGCCGCCCATGACCTCAGGTTCATTACCAAGGCTAGCAATCAACTTCACTGGCCGTAGACTACAGGTGTGGCCTAACCTCTATTGTGTAGTGGGACCTTCCCGCAGCGCATTGGCAACTACGATATGTGATGGGGATAACAGAGTTTTCGGAGGTCTGGCAGTCCCTCCTAGGTGGGTACCTCCGTGTTTCCCCACTGTGGTCCCTGTTCCCAACTATGTGTATTATAGCGTGGTTCGTATTCAGGTCTAGGGGGTCTGTATACACTATGTGTCCCTTTTACTCCTACATTCCCTTGCGTAATGCCCTTCCTTCTGGCAATTGTAGCATACTATTGCCCGTGACTTACCATCAGGGGTCTGGGGTTTTGGCTGATGGTACTTTCCTGTAAGTGCCTGTATACTTACCAGTGTTCGCAAATACGCGCTATAGCGCGTATTTTACCCTGATCTGTGGTCCGGGGACTCACTTTTCTAAACTGTGTGGGTCCCCGGGGACGCGCTCCGCTGAAGCTGGTCATCTTGTTTAAGTCCTCTTGTGGCGGCGCGGGCCGCCCCCCCTTCCCCCCGGACAGAGAGTGAGGACGGCTTCTCTCCTCCCCCCCCCCCCCACCCGATCACCTGCTGCAGCTTGAAGGGAGCCGGAAAGAGAATGAGGTCGCCCCTTCCCGCCGATCACCCGCTGGAGCTTCAAGGGAGCCGGACAGACAGTGAGGACGCCCCCCCCCCCCTTCCTGCCGATCACCCGCTGGAGCTTCACGGGAGCTGGACAGACAGTGAGGACGCCCCCCCCCCTTCCTGCCGATCACCCGCTGCAGCTTCACGGGAGCAGGACAGAGCAAGGACGGCTCTGCGGCGCACTACACACTGTGCTGCGGGGAAGTTGAACGCCGGTGACCGCGGACTGTGCGGTGCGGAAGGGTGAGCTGGACTTGCGGTGGCGGCTGGGGGGCTGTTCATATCGGTGGGATGGCGGAGATGGGGGCTGCAGGTGTTAAAGGCAACATTTTCGTGGTATGGAGTGGGGGTGAGGCGAGAGGGTGACAGTGCTGCTGGTCTCTGCAGCATACAGGACCCTTGATACAACCACTGGTTCGAGTCATGCTGCCTGTAATTTATGTGCTGACTGATCAACTTCAGTGACACTCACTGTTCTGGCTGCCTTTGTTGGTTACTGCTGGTTGCTGTTGGTTACTGCTGGTTGCCGCTGGTTACTGTAAAGGCAGCCAGCACAGTGAGTGTCACTGAAGTTGATCAGTCAGCACATAAATTACAGGCAGGATGACTCAAATCCATTGGTTGTACCAAGTATCCGAAGTCGTCGGTCAGGATGTTGGCATTTAGTATACCGACACCAGCATCCCGATCGCAGCAAAGCCAACAAGAGTGACGAGTGCAGAGGGTACCCTAACCTCCCACCCCTAACCCTCCGTTTCCCGCAGCCTAAACCTAACCCACCCCCTTAGTGCCTAACACTTATACCCCCTCTCTGCAGCCTAACCCTCCCCAAGCACCATATCCTAACCCCCCCCTTCCCACCCGCACGCTAAACCAGTGGCGGTAGTGCATACTTCCCTTCAGGATCCTGACTATCAGGATATCGTTGCCGGGATCCTGACCTCCTCGGGAT
Source organism: Pseudophryne corroboree (assembly GCF_028390025.1). Lineage (NCBI taxonomy): Eukaryota > Metazoa > Chordata > Amphibia > Anura > Myobatrachidae > Pseudophryne > Pseudophryne corroboree. Next base: position 522,896,213 of record NC_086445.1, on the reverse strand, counting down.
GCCAGCGTTGGTATTGTGGCGGCTGTCAGGATTCCGGCATCGGTATTACGCTGCTGGGATCCCGACAGCCAGGATCCTGAATGCATACTTCCGATATGATAACAGCCCAGCAGCATTGTCACCCTCCCTCCCCCACAACACTTTTGTAGTGTCTAAATCCAGTCTGGGGCTCTATTATAGCGGCACCATAAACCCATTACATATAGAAAATTTATTTAATAATGTTGTCCTGTTTTTTAATCATATAATTAAGTGCTCTACCTGGCGCAATGTGCATAACGTGCTCTACCTGGCGCAATGTGCATAACGTGCTCTGCCTGGCGCAATGTGCATAACGTGCTCTGCCTGGCGCAATGTGCATAACGTGCTTTGCCTGGCGCAATGTGTATAACGTGCTCTACCTGGTGCAATGTGTGGCGCAATGTGTATAACGTGCTCTACCTGGTGCAATGTGTATAACGTGCTCTACCTGGTGCAACGTGTGGCGCAATGTGTATAACGTGCTCTGCCTGGCGCAATGTGTATAACGTGCTCTACCTGGTGCAATGTGTATAACGTGCTGTACCTGGTGCAACGTGTGGCGCAATGTGTATAACGTGCTCTGCCTGGCGCAATGTGTATAAAGTGCTCTCCTTGGCTCAGTGTGTATAGGAGGTTCTACCTGGTGCAATGTGTATAAGCGGCACTACTGTGTGGAATAATGTGAATTGGTACTATTATGTGACCACGCCCCTTCCCCACGAAGCCACGCCCCTAAAAAATTCCAGCGCGGCTTCGGCGCGCACTGTCGCAGTTTTCAGTGTCGGTGCGGGAGAACCAATTCTCTTTCTGCCACAAGGTCACCAAAATGTCTAATTACATCTAAAGTGCGGGGTGTCCTGTATGCTACACAGCCCAGCAGCATCGTCACCCCATCCTCCCCCTTGCACCCCTTTTGTAGTGTCCAAATCAAGTTTGTGTTTTTATATTTGAATCATTAATAAGACTAATTAAAACCTTCATTCCGATGGGACCCAGAAAAGGACAGGTAGGACCCCAATTTTTAAAAGTGAGGGGGTCCCTGGGACCCACTTTTTTTTGGTCTCAGCGCGATCACTGCTTACCATCATCAGCTTATCCCCTTGCGACTCCCTGTGCTTAATGATGTTACGATCATGTTCGATAACTGACTCTCTCAACGCAGCCACCGAGAAACCTCTCCAGTTAGGTAGAGAGGTTTGCACCCTTGTCCTCAGTGCCTCCTTTAAACCGTCAATTAACACCGAAGACAGCTATCTCCCTGTGATGTGCATTATCCTTAATATCCTTGATCCCAGTGTACCTAGCTATTTCCTGCAGTGCTCTATGGAAATATTCGGATGCCGTTTCACCTTCCTTTTGTCTTATGGAGAAGATTTTATTCCATTTAGCAACAGTAGGGAAATACACGCCTAATTGCAGATTGATTTGCTTTACGTTCTCCTGATTGTACTCTTCAGTGAGAGGTACTTCTGCATCTAATTTACAATCCGTTATGAATTTTGGGATGTCAATATTTGAGGGTAAACACACCCGTAGCACTGTTCGCCAATCTTTGTTTGTGGGTTCATGGGCGTTACCTAAGTCTTTAACGAATTTCTGGCATCCGACTAGATCTTTTCTGGGATCGGGAAATTCTGACATAATTGACCTCAACTCTGTTCGGGACCAAGGACAATGCATGGCAATGTTCCTGATGGGAGTTACTCCCTGACTATCAGTTCTCCCATTGGGAACTGCAATCACCCTGACAGGATTTAATTCAACTATATAATTTTGGCTTGACTCTATAATGCGGGGAGTTATCGTCTCTGCATAGTGTATGGTGCCGTACTTTACCGGTGGACACAACCTCACCCCTCTGCTGGGGGGTATCGCTACAACTCTTGGTGGTTGGGCCGTGCCCACCTGGGTATTCTGTATGGTGGCTGCTAGAGAGAGTGACTATATCATGCTGGGCTCATCTTCCTGCTCACAGTCCTGGGGAAAATTTAAAATGGGATACAGCTGGCAAGGGTTAGGGTTAACACATTGATCAATCACTTTCCTATCCTTTACCAATGCACCATTGTGTGTAGCCAATTTCTCCCCATCAACATGTGGTGGTGCGGTCGCCATCGCTTTCCCGCTAGGTTTGGAACCTGCTGTGCGAGCCAATTCTCTCTGCACAATCCCCCTCTTGCTGCCACAAGTTTAAATAATCTTTATGTCTGATCCTTTGTTTTCTAGATTTGATCAGACATATTCTAATCCTTATGTTCTGTAATACCTCTGGCTCAAAGCTGCCCATCCTAGGGAATGATGCCCTATCTTCAGCAGTCATACGTACCCATTCAGAACAAAAAGTCTCTGCGTGTGGACCATATTTCCCACACATAATAAACCTCGCTGACCCCCTGGGCCGCGGATCTACAACCTGAACCCTGGCTACAAAACGCCCACTGCTTGTGCAATTGGATACCATTGCGGACTTTTTCCTTTTACGCAATCCCCAATGCACAACACGAATAGACGGTGAAAGTTCTCAGAGCGCTTTTACCCACTCCTCCGCTGATGTACCACGACTGACTCCAATAGTGACCACCGCGTACCCAGTGAGGCGTCCTAACTGGCTTCTATTCACTGGAAATTTTTAGGCGTAACTTACCTTTTCCAGTGAATATCTACCGTTGGAGGTTTTCCTGAGAGAGACCAGCGAAAACTCCCTTTACACAATACACAAATCACACTTGCGTATGCTCTACACGGTGCTAATGATACAGCGGTTTTGCGCAAAAAGCTCGCACAGGGGTATCAAGTTGCGCCACGTATCGCACGTACAAACGCGTGGTCCAATCGCACAGCGTATAGGTACTTGTTACCAATCCGCCCTACGACTACTGGAGTCGAATACACAAGCTGCGCTCCTCAGCCGGAGCGTAACAAAAAAAAAACCTTTTAAACTTCAATTCACAATGCACAATTCCCTATTACGCTCCTTCGCAAATACCCTCTCGAGTTGCATACTTCACTATTTGTATTAACGTAAGTTAGCCGCCTTACGCCACCAAGCCTCCATTTACTTGGAGTCACCTACGGGATCCCGAATTCCGGAGTTCAATCCACTCACTCCGACTTTCAGCTCACACAAATAGTGTTTTTCTGTACAGAAAAATACCACTCCTTCTGATTGGCAGCTTTACCCCAGAGGCAGTACAGTTTAGACAAAAGTCTTACACTTATCTGCTTTTTGAAATCGGATGGTTATGTGCTATTTGTATTACAAATATACTATCCCACCTTATTTGAACAACTATCGTGTGATTCTATTATGCACACGCAACTGTACGCAAGCTTGCGTAATCACGCAACCGTGCGTACCTCCTATGCCACGTGTGCGACCCTGTGCCACGTGCACGTTTTTGTACGCTGCCCTCACGTTCCGTACCACGTGTACCAATGTGCATACGCAATAAAAACCACACAACTTCGATAAGTGTGAGCAATAAAAACTACTATCGCCCACTAAACACAACCCAGACTTGTTCTGTGTAAACCGTAACAACTAGGCCAGAACTGTGTTTTGTGTTTTACAATTACGCCCTTAATATACTATATCAAATTTATCTATATAGCAAACAAATGTATCCGATTTCACACAGATCTAAAATTATCAAATAATCTATACCTGTGGCAACAATATGTGAGAGGGTATGCAAAGTATCGGTATGCCCTGTGTACGCTTTTTCGCGCCAAAAATTACTCTGAGATAATAAACGGCTTGTTTCCTGTGTCCGGGTTTCACACCAGCACCTCTTAAGACTGCAGTACAGACGTGATCTAACAACACAGAATAATAGGGTTTAAGAACACCCAAGCAACCAGAAAAAGGTATGTCTTAAGATGCGTCTCCACCCTTTGTTGGTAGATCAAAGTCTGTTCTATTAGCTGCAAATCTGTGAGTATGTAGTGAACCGGAGGAGCCCCCAATTGTGAATGCTGATTATTTTACAGGACAAAAAGCAATACCTTATTTCACCAAAGTTCAAGCCGCTGTATTTAATCCTTAACCTCTGTACTGTTTACACACCTTACGTACACAAGATCGTACCTACGCCGAACGGACATAGTAAGTACACAGTTTGCGTACACAGGCCTATACGCAGTTAGCACAATGCAGCAGCCCGAGTGGCTGTAAATACACTTTAAACCTTAGCAGGAAAATGGACACGACACCAATTGTATTTAAAACTATGTTGGGGTCCAACCCACAAACGGTTGTTTACTAGCAGGGGGTTACGGAATATTGCTCTTAAAATACCTTGCAGCTGGATACCAAACACCACCTCCTAACCTAATTCTGTCCCCTCATATCCTGTAAAGGTGAATCCCTTTGTTGTTATACCCTTTAAGCAAGTGTAACTCACTGGTGTGGTGCATGTAGACTATGTGTAAATTGTGCGCTATGTGTATTAAATATGAAATGTGTCTTTGTGGCTTTTCCATGCGATTGCAAATGCTACCGTAATTACTCACCACACGCGCTAATACGCACTACCGCGTGAGCGGCTATATGCAGCTTGCGAGTATGCGCACGCACGGCAGAACAAGTACGCGCACGGAGGCCATCTGTGTGGAGTTTGTCCATGATGTGTATGGCTGTAATATTTTTGACTTCGACAGTGTACACCTGATGGACAGCAGTATTCAGACTTATGTGCAAAGAAACTCAACACAATAACACAACCTGCTTGTATTGCTAACTGTTTCCTACTGTTGTATAAGGCTAGTGGCCTTATATGATTTCCCATGGGCTTACGATTTACTCCAAATCCGTTCCTCTCTTCAGTATGAAGCAGGAGCATGAATTCCTCAGTAGAAAGGGGATATGTTATTGGGTGCGGTCTGTGCAGTACGCACGGGCCCACACTGAACGGATTCAGTATGTAATACCGAGAAGCCGGCCGTCAATATACCAGCAGTGACATCCCAGCCACCAGGATGTCGACAGTGGGGCGAGCGCTAGTAAGCCCCTTGTTGGCTTGCCATGCTGCGGGCACGCTGGCTCGCTGCGCTCGCCACAGTCTTGCATTCTCCCTCTATGGGTGTCGTGGACTCCCATATAGGGAGAAGAGCCTGTGGCTCCGGCATTGTAGCGCTGTGTGGGATCCCTGCATCGGTATTGTGATCACCGGGATCCTGTGTGGCAGGATCTTCACCGCTTCCCCGCCGAACAAACTGCACCCATTTTTTCGCAGCGCTGCAGGTATCACTGCGAAAAATGGTGCAGCGCCCATTTTCCTGGTGTTTCACGCATGCACAGTAGGAAAATCACTGGGAAAATGGCTGCCGCACCATTTTCCAGGAAACCTCCACATGTTCACTAGACTCCGGGACAGCGCTAGGGTCCCATAGTGACCCTAGTGCCTAGTGTCAAGAGCACTGCAAGCTGGAGAGGAGCGGGCTTAGATGGGGATTGCACACAAGCCGCCTCCTCTTTGAAAACGCCCCTGCATCAGTCTCTTTATAAAAGTCCTGGTAGTGCTAATGTTACTGATACCTTAATGCATTCTGTAAGGCAGTGCTGTTACTTATTGATAGACCATTAGATAGGAAGGGCAGTAATTCATCAAAGTGTAAATTGGCGTACTTTGTTCATTTCATAGCCTCTTGTAGCGCTTTAGATAAAATGCAACTTGTTTTTTTAGTAGGCGGTCATATATATTGGCTGTGACTAAAATGATTTTGTAAGCCTTAAATGTAATTCTAGAATCTCTTCTTCTTCTTCTAGGTCCTCTCGTTCTGTCTTACTGTATTAAGCCGGAGGTTTGAGTTTCAGGCTGATGCATTTGCCAAGAATCTTGGAAAAGCAAAAGATTTGTATTCTGCCCTGATTAAACTAAACAAGGACAATTTAGGATTTCCTGTCTCTGACTGGATATTTTCTATGTGGCACTACTCGCATCCTCCATTACTGGAAAGGCTGCAAGCCTTAAAAGCTGACAAACAGGATTGACAAAATGCCACCTTCTGCATAATGGATATGAACTTTGCAGGAAAGAGTAAATAGGCTGTGTTTTGTCCTCTCTTCACTTATGGTTTAACATAATAAATTGCAGACTTAAATTCTGCATGTATCAATGATACATAACGTGGGGACATTTTAAAGACCTGCACAGGAATATGTACATGGTTTTCATAAAATATTTTTTTTCTGCTTTTAAATGAAAATTGTTTGATTTTTTCAATGGAGCCTTATTTTGCATTTGTGTGTTTTTTAATTTAAACTGTTGTTTCAAAGGGTTTGCTTCAGACTAATAACAGTGGATATTCTGTTTCCTGTGCAGGTGAACCAGAGTATTTCACTAGACTATGTAAAAGTATTATTTTATTTTTTTCTTCTTTTGTATAAAGTTAGTCTGGACTTTGGTTTTTATTTGTCTCTTTCCGCTACTCAAATGAGAGAAATGGTGTAAGGTTGATATTAAATTTCCATGTTTACTAAATGTTTTGAGACCCAAATATTTTGCTTTCATCTGAATAAAACCTACTTGTGTTTTTTCTTATTTTTTTCCTGTTTGTTACATTTTAATTTCTACCACATTTTGCTTGATGACTGTTTACTTACAAAAAAATAATAATTAGATTATGACAATGGTTGGATTATGATAATTAAATCCAAAACCATTCTGTAGTACTGACCGCATGTCAGTGTTTTGTCTAGTGTATTGCAAATGCCAGCACACAGAATATCAGATTAGAAAATAAGTCTCTAACTATTCACCTCACAACCTAAAAGATACCAAAATACTTGAATTAAAAAAGGGATTTCTCTGTGCAAGGGATGAGTGTCAAGTAGTACAGTTGTCATTTAATCCTTCCAAGCATAAGCATTTGTTTAACTAAATTCTATGCCCTTAAATTTTACTTTTGCAGTGTAAGCTGATTTATGCATCTTCTGAGGTATTAATGCTTTACTGTATTATAAAAAAAAAAAAAAAATTGTTTATTGACTGACTTGGCATTTTATTTTGCCTTCCTCTGCACAGTTCTGGAAGCATGCGCAAGGGGCTTACTTAGAGTCAGATCAGCAATGACTGGTTAGGCAGGCAAGCACTTGGACCCACCAGAAGCCAGGTATGGATGTGGCTGAATATGCAGATACCTTTCTCTATCGTCCTAGTGGATGCTGGGGTTCCTGAAAGGACCATGGGGAATAGCGGCTCCGCAGGAGACAGGGCACAAAAAGTAAAGCTTTTCCAGATCAGGTGGTGTGCACTGGCTCCTCCCCCTATGACCCTCCTCCAGACTCCAGTTAGATTTTTGTGCCCGGCCGAGAAGGGTGCAATTCTAGGTGGCTCTCATAAAGAGCTGCTTAGAGAAAGTTTAGCTTAGGTTTTTTATTTTACAGTGATTCCTGCTGGCAACAGGATCACTGCAACGAGGGACAGAGGGGAGAAGAAGTGAACTCACCTGCGTGCAGGATGGATTGGCTTCTTGGCTACTGGACATCAGCTCCAGAGGGACGATCACAGGTACAGCCTGGATGGTCACCGGAGCCGCGCCGCCGGCCCCCTTGCAGATGCTGAAGTAAGAAGAGGTCCAGAATCGGCGGCTGAAGACTCCTGCAGTCTTCTAAAGGTAGCGCACAGCACTGCAGCTGTGCGCCATTTTCCTCTCAGCACACTTCACACGCAGTCACTGAGGGTGCAGGGCGCTGGGGGGGGGCGCCCTGGGAGGCAAATGTAAACCTATATAAAGGCTAAAAATACCTCACCTATAGCCCCAGAGGCTATATGGAGATATTTAACCCCTGCCTGTATTCACAAAATAGCGGGAGACGAGCCCGCCGAAAAAGGGGCGGGGCCTATCTCCTCAGCACACGGCGCCATTTCCTCTCACAGCTCCGCTGGTCAGGACGGCTCCCAGGTCTCTCCCCTGCACTGCACTACAGAAACAGGGTAAAACAGAGAGGGGGGGCAAATTTAATGGCAATATCTTGATATATATAAAGCAGCTATAAGGGAGCACTTATTATAAGGCTATCCCTGTCATATATAGCGCTTTTTGGTGTGTGCTGGCAGACTCTCCCTCTGTCTCCCCAAAGGGCTAGTGGGTCCTGTCTTCGTTTAGAGCATTCCCTGTGTGTCTGCGGTGTGTCGGTACGTGTGTGTCGACATGTATGAGGACGATATTGGTGTGGAGGCGGAGCAATTGCCAAATATGGGGATGTCACCTCCTAGGGGGTCGACACCAGAATGGATGCCTTTATTTATGGAATTACGGGATAGTGTCAACACGCTAAAGCAGTCGTTTGACGACATGAGGCGGCCGGACAATCAATTAGTGCCTGTCCAGGCGCCTCAAACACCGTCAGGGGCTGTAAAACGCCCTTTGCCTCAGTCGGTCGACCCAGACACAGGCACTGATTCCAGTGGTGACGGTGACGAATCAACCGTATTTTCCAGTAGGGCCACACGTTATATGATTTTGGCAATGAAGGAGGCGTTACATTTAGCTGATACTACAGGTACCACTAAACAGGGTATTATGTGGGGTGTGAAAAAACTACCTATAGTTTTTCCTGAATCAGAAGAATTAAATGACGTGTGTGATGAAGCGTGGGTTGCCCCTGATAAAAAGCTGATAATTTCAAAGAAATTATTGGCATTATACCCTTTCCCGCCAGAGGTTAGGGAGCGCTGGGAAACACCTCCTAGGGTGGACAAGGCGCTAACACGCTTATCAAAACAAGTGGCGTTACCTTCTCCTGAGACGGCCGCACTTAAAGATCCATCAGATAGGAGGATGGAAAATATCCAAAAAAGTATATACACACATGCAGGTGTTATACTACGACCAGCTATAGCGACTGCCTGGATGTGCAGTGCTGGGGTAGTTTGGTCAGAGTCCCTGATTGAAAATATTGATACCCTGGACAGGGACAATATTTTACTGTCGTTAGAACAAATAAAGGATGCATTTCTTTATATGCGTGATGCACAGAGGGATATCTGCACACTGGCATCACGGGTAAGTGCTATGTCCATTTCGGCCAGAAGAGCTTTATGGACGCGACAGTGGACAGGCGATGCGGATTCAAAACGGCATATGGAAGTTTTGCCGTATGAAGGGGAGGAGTTATTTGGAGTCGGTCTATCAGATTTGGTGGCCACGGCTACAGCCGGGAAATCCACCTTTCTACCTCAAGTCACTCCCCAACAGAAAAAGGCACCGACTTTTCAACCGCAGCCCTTTCGTTCCTATAAAAATAAGAGAACAAAGGGCTATTCATATCTGCCACGAGGCAGAGGTCGAGGGAAGAAACAGCAACAGGCAGCTCCTTCCCAGGAACAGAAGCCCTCCCCGGCTTCTACAAAAGCCTCAGCATGACGCTGGGGCTTCTCAAGCGGACTCGGGGACGGTGGGAGGTCGTCTCAAAAATTACAGCGCGCAGTGGGCTCACTCGCAGGTAGATCCCTGGATCCTGCAGATAATATCTCAAGGGTACAGGTTGGAATTAGAGACAGATCCACCTCGCCGTTTCCTGAAGTCGGCTTTACCAACGTCCCCTTCCGAAAGGGAGACGGTTTTGGAAGCCATTCACAAGCTGTACTCTCAGCAGGTGATAGTCAAGGTACCTCTTCTACAACAAGGGAAGGGGTATTATTCCACTCTATTTGTGGTACCGAAGCCGGATGGCTCGGTAAGGCCTATTCTAAATCTGAAGTCCTTGAACCTGTACATAAAGAAGTTCAAGTTCAAGATGGAGTCACTCAGAGCAGTGATAGCGAACCTGGAAGAAGGGGACTTTATGGTATCCTTGGACATCAAGGATGCGTATCTCCACGTTCCAATTTACCCCTCACACCAGGGGTACCTCAGGTTCGTTGTACAAAACTGTCACTATCAGTTTCAGACGCTGCCGTTTGGTTTGTCCACGGCACCTCGGGTCTTTACAAAGGTAATGGCCGAGATGATGATTCTTCTTCGAAGAAAAGGCGTATTAATTATCCCATACTTGGACGATCTCCTAATAAGGGCAAGGTCCAGAGAACAGCTAGAGATGGGATTAGCAATATCTCAAGAGGTGCTAAAGCAGCACGGATGGATTCTGAATATTCCAAAATCCCAATTAATGCCGACAACTCGTCTGCTGTTCCTAGGGATGATTCTGGACACGGTTCAGAAAAAGGTTTTTCTTCCCGAGGAAAAAGCCAAGGAGTTATCCGACCTGGTCAGGAATCTCCTAAAACCAGGAAAGGTGTCTGTACATCAATGCACGCATCTTCAGATGCACCTGCGGATAACCCTGTCTCCAAGGACAAGGGTATCTCTTCTGTGGTGGTTGCAGAGGGCTCATCTATTGGAGGGCCGCAGATTCGGCATACAGGATTGGATCCTGGTGACCACGGACGCCAGCCTGAGAGGCTGGGGAGCAGTCACACAAGGAAGAAACTTCCAGGGAGTGTGGTCGAGCCTGGAAAAGTCTCTTCACATAAACATTCTGGAACTAAGAGCAATCTACAATGCTCTAAGCCAGGCGGAACCTCTGCTTCAAGAAAGACCGGTGTTGATCCAGTCGGACAACATCACGGCAGTCGCCCATGTAAACAGACAGGGCGGCACAAGAAGCAGGAGTGCAATGGCAGAAGCTGCCAGGATCCTTCGCTGGGCGGAGAATCACGTGATAGCACTGTCAGCAGTGTTCATCCCGGGAGTGGACAACTGGGAAGCAGACTTCCTCAGCAGACACGATCTTCACCCGGGAGAGTGGGGACTTCATCCAGAAGTTTTCCACATGCTAATAAACCGTTGGGAAAGACCAATGGTGGACATGATGGCGTCTCGCCTCAACAAAAAACTGGACAGGTATTGCGCCAGGTCAAGAGATCCGCAGGCAATAGCTGTGGACGCGCTGGTAACACCTTGGGTGTACCAGTCGGTGTATGTGTTTCCTCCTCTGCCTCTCATACCAAAGGTATTGAGAATCATACGGCAAAGCGGAGTAAGAACGATACTAGTGGCTCCGGATTGGCCAAGAAGGTCTTGGTACCCGGAACTTCAAGAGATGGTCACGGACGATCCGTGGCCTCTACCTCTAAGACAGGACCTGCTTCAGCAGGGACCGTGTCTATTCCAAGACTTACCGCGGCTGCGTTTGACGGCATGGCGGTTGAACGCCAGATCCTAAAAGGAAAAGGCATTCCAGAAGAAGTCATTCCTACCTTGATTAAGGCAAGAAAGGAAGTCACCGCGAAGCATTATCACCGCATTTGGCGGAAATATGTTGCGTGGTGCGAGGATCGGAGTGCTCCGACGGAGGAATTTCAACTGGGTCGTTTCCTACATTTCCTGCAATCAGGATTGTCTATGGGTCTCAAATTGGGATCTATTAAGGTTCAAATTTCGGCCCTGTCAATATTCTTCCAAAAAGAATTGGCCTCAGTTCCTGAGGTCCAGACTTTTGTCAAAGGAGTACTGCATATACAGCCTCCTGTGGTGCCTCCGGTGGCACCGTGGGATCTAAATGTAGTTTTAGATTTCCTCAAATCCCATTGGTTTGAACCACTAAAAAATGTGGATTTGAAATATCTCACATGGAAAGTGACTATGTTACTGGCCCTGGCGTCCGCCAGGAGAGTATCTGAACTGGCGGCTTTATCTTATAAAAGCCCTTATTTAATTTTCCATTCGGATAGGGCAGAGCTGCGGACGCGTCCGCATTTTCTCCCTATGGTGGTATCAGCGTTTCACCTGAACCAGCCTATTGTAGTGCCTGCGGCTACAAGCGACTTGGAGGACTCCAAGTTGTTGGACGTTGTCAGAGCTTTAAAAATATACATTTCAAGGACGGCTGGAGTCAGAAAATCTGACTCGCTGTTTATACTGTATGCACCCAACAAGTTGGGTGCGCCTGCTTCTAAGCAGTCGATTGCTCGTTGGATTTGTAACACAATTCAACTTGCACATTCTGTGGCAGGCCTGCCACAGCCTAAATCTGTTAAGGCCCATTCCACAAGGAAGGTGGGCTCATCTTGGGCGGCTGCCCGAGGGGTCTCGGCATTACAACTCTGCCGAGCAGCTACGTGGTCAGGGGAGAACACGTTTGTAAAATTCTACAAATTTGATACCCTGGCAAAGGAGGACCTGGAGTTCTCTCATTCGGTGCTGCAGAGTCATCCGCACTCTCCCGCCCGTTTGGGAGCTTTGGTATAATCCCCATGGTCCTTTCAGGAACCCCAGCATCCACTAGGACGATAGAGAAAATAAGAATTTACTTACCGATAATTCTATTTCTCGGAGTCCGTAGTGGATGCTGGGCGCCCATCCCAAGTGCGGATTATCTGCAATACTTGTACATAGTTATTGTTAACTAATTCGGGTTATTGTTTAGGGAGCCATCTTTCAGAGGCTCCTCTGTTATCATACTGTTAACTGGGTTTAGATCACAAGTTGTACGGTGTGATTGGTGTGGCTGGTATGAGTCTTACCCGGGATTCAAAATCCTCCCTTATTGTGTACGCTCGTCCGGGCACAGTACCTAACTGGAGTCTGGAGGAGGGTCATAGGGGGAGGAGCCAGTGCACACCACCTGATCTGGAAAAGCTTTACTTTTTGTGCCCTGTCTCCTGCGGAGCCGCTATTCCCCATGGTCCTTTCAGGAACCCCAGCATCCACTACGGACTCCGAGAAATAGAATTATCGGTAAGTAAATTCTTATTTTTCACCCTACAATGCACATTGCTGCCTACCATGGGTTTGGGACATTTAGTACTTGTCAAAGTTTCAAAAGAAAAGAGAGACTCTGTGTTGGGGCACGCTTGAAAACTAAAACGTAACTTTTAATTAGAGTATGATAAAATTATGGTACACAGATAAACACACATATAATACTTTAGGAGAAGGTCATAAAAAATTATTATAGCCTCTCTCCACTTGTATTCTTGTATCTGAGAACTGATTCTCAATAGTCAAAAAAAAGGGGGATAAATAGGAGTAACAATTCTCCAAATAATATGAGTATTTAAGGTGACAGTGACACCCGAGATGAAAATATAAAAAATTTAATTTCAGCATAACAGAAAAAATTCCGACATGTGGTACATAGGCATTTGATATAATAAATTTTGACTATGATTTTAGTCCATCAACCAATGCCTATTGTGATGGTATATCCTGGTAAAGGTTAATCTGCTATTTCTAAGTTTCTGATCAACATGTACAGTAAGAGAAAAACTCTAAATGAGTCAATGATCAGAAAAAATAATTGAATAAGAAGAAGGGAATATAGATGTGAAATCGGTAAGGGTCAAAGGTTGCTTCAACACTTCTGCTTTTCACATGGATACAGAGGTATTTATTACTGCACCTAATATTCCCTAGCAGTCTCCCATATAGGTACTAATCAGGCTATTCACTGCTTAGCTTCCAAGATCAGGCGAGATTGGGCGTAACCAGTGAGATATGGCCGTAATACCACATAGATTGTGAATGAGAGGGTGTATGGTTATTGGCACATACCAGAAAGAGTACTTCTGCTGTCCATTATTGCGCACAGTCTCTCTGTTACTTTTGCATTGCAGAGAAGTTATGTGACTGGCGTCAGGATGAGAGAGTACTGAAAGAGCAAGATATAGGAAACGTATAGGTTCAGGGCCCGTCTTCTACTGTCCACTGTCATATAAAGAATATAGCGGACAGTAGATGAGAGAGGCGGGTTACCTAGGCCTATTGAATATTCGTGTGAAATTACACAGGTATCTTAAAGTTTCTTATGATAATACAGCATCCAAATTCAGATATTGCATATTCTTAATCATAACAGTAGTGGGCAGAAAATTTTTTGCTATTAGCGATGCCCCTAGGGTACAGCAATGGAGAACCGAAATCAGCTGTTGGAGATATCACATAAACATACGTGATCAGTAAAAATTACATAACACAAATTGAAGTATGCGAATGAAAGTAAAGAACATTTAAAAAACGTTAGACATTTAACACTGTAGTTGAGTAATAAATAGCAGATTTAACAAATAATAAATAATTTGATGACCAAAATGAACAATTTTGATGACCAGTGAACAAGCCACCTTCAGGTGAAACGCCCGTCTGTGTTTAGTGGTGCTGAACAGTGCACGGTTCAGCCCACTCACCTCCTGGTATCGTATATTTGATGAAATTTTGGTCATCAAATTATTATTTGTTAAATCTGCTATTTATTACTCAACTACAGTGTTAAATGTCTAACGTTTTTTTAAATGTTCTTCATTGACTCATTTAGAGTTTTTCTCTTACTGTACATGTTGATCAGAAACTTAGAAATAGCAGATTAACCTTTTACCAGGATATACCATCACAATAGGCATTGGTTGATGGACTAAAATCATAGTCAAAATTTATTATATCAAATGCCTATGTACCACATGTCGGAATTTTTTCTGTTATGCTGAAATTAAATTTTTTATATTTTCATCTCAGGTGTCGCTGTCACCTTAAATACTCATATTATTTGGAGAATTGTTACTCCTATTTATCCCCCTTTTCTCTGACGTCCTAGTGGATGCTGGGGACTCCGTCAGGACCATGGGGATTAGCGGCTCTGCAGGAGACAGGGCACAAAATTTAAAAGTTTGACCACTAGGTGGTGTGCACTGGCTCCTCCCCCTATGACCCTCCTCCAAGCCTCAGTTAGGTTTTTGTGCCCGTCCGAGCAGGGTGCAATCTAGGTGGCTCTCCTAAAGAGCTGCTTAGAAAAAGTTTTAGGTTTTTTATTTTCAGTGAGTCCTGCTGGCAACAGGCTCACTGCAACGAGGGACTTAGGGGAGAAGAAGTGAACTCACCTGCGTGCAGGATGGATTGGCTTCTTAGGCTACTGGACACTAGCTCCAGAGGGACGATCACAGGTACAGCCTGGATGGGTCACCGGAGCCGCGCCGCCGACCCCCTTGCAGATGCCGAAAAGAGAAGAGGTCCAGAAACCGGCGGCTGAAGACTTCTCAGTCTTCATGAGGTAGCGCACAGCACTGCAGCTGTGCGCCATTGCTCTCGGCACACTTCACACCAACGGTCACTGAGGGTGCAGGGCGCTGGGGGGGGCGCCCTGGGCAGCAATGAGAAATACCTATTCTGGCTAAAATACATCACATATAGCCCCTGGGGCTATATGGATGTATTTAACCCCTGCCAGGTTTTCAGAAAAACCGGGAGAAGAAGCCCGCCGGAAAGGGGGCGGGGCCTATTCTCCTCAGCACACAGCGCCATTTTCCTACACAGCTCCGCTGCTAGGAAGGCTCCCAGGCTCTCCCCTGCACTGCACTACAGAAACAGGGTAAAAACAGAGAGGGGGGGCACTTATTTGGCGATATTAACAATATTTGAGCTGCTATAAGGGGAACACACTTATTTAAGGTTGTCCCTATATATTTATAGCGCTTGGGTGTGTGCTGGCAAACTCTCCCTCTGTCTCCCCAAAGGGCTAGTGGGGTCCTGTCTTCTATCGGAGCATTCCCTGTGTGTCTGCTGTGTGTCGGTACGCGTGTGTCGACATGTATGAGGACGATGTTGGTGTGGAGGCGGAGCAATTGCCTGTAATGGTGATGTCACCCCCTAGGGAGTCGACGCCAGAATGGATGGCTTTATTTATGGAATTACGTGATACTGTCAGCACGCTGCAAAGGTCGGTGGACGACATGAGACGGCCGGCAAACCAGTTAGTACCTGTCCAGGCGTCTCAAACACCGTCAGGGGCTGTAAAACGCCCTTTACCTCAGTCGGTCGACACGGACACCGAATCCAGTGTCGACGGTGAAGAAACAAACGTATTTTCCAGTAGGGCCACACGTTATATGATCACGGCAATGAAGGAGGTTTTGCATATCTCTGATACTGCAAGTACCACAAAAAGGGGTATTATGTGGGGTGTGAAAAAACTACCGGTAGTTTCTCTAACGTCCTAGTGGATGCTGGGGACTCCGTCAGGACCATGGGGAATAGCGGCTCCGCAGGAGACAGGGCACAAAAGCAAGCTTTTAGGATCACATGGTGTGTACTGGCTCCTCCCCCTATGACCCTCCTCCAAGCCTCAGTTAGGTTTTTGTGCCCGGCCGAGAAGGGTGCAATCTAGGTGGCTCTCTTAAAGAGTTACTTAGAAAAAGTTTTTAGGTTCTTTATTTTCAGTGAGTCCTGCTGGCAACAGGCTCACTGCATCGAGGGACTTAGGGGAGAGATTTTCAACTCACCTGCGTGCAGGATGGATTGGATTCTTAGGCTACTGGACATAGCTCCAGAGGGAGTCGGAACACAGGGCTCGCCCTGGGGTTCGTCCCGGAGCCGCGCCGCCGACCCCCCTTGCAGACGCTGAAGATGAAGAGGTCCGGAACCAGGCGGCAGAAGACTCTCAGTCTTCATCAGGTAGCGCACAGCACTGCAGCTGTGTGCCATTGTTGTCAGCACACTTCACACAGCGGTCACGGAGAGTGCAGGGCGCTGGGGGGGGGCGCCCTGGGCAGCAATGTATAATACCTGTATGGCGAAAAATACATCACATATAGCCCTTGAGGCTATATGGATGTATTTAACCCCTGCCAGATATCTAAAACTCCGGAGAAGAAGCCCGCCGAAAAGGGGGCGGGGCCTATTCTCCTCAGCACACAGCGCCATTTTCCCTCACAGAAAGGCTGGTGGGAAGGCTCCCATGCTCTCCCCTGCACTGCACTACAGAAACAGGGTTAAAACAGAGAGGGGGGGCACTGATTTGGCGATATGTATATATATTAAAATGCTATAAGGGAGGAACACTTATATAAAGGTTGTCCCTGGATAATTATAGCGTTTTGGTGTGTGCTGGCAAACTCTCCCTCTGTCTCCCCAAAGGGCTAGTGGGTCCTGTCCTCTATCAGAGCATTCCCTATGTGTGTGCTGTATGTCGGTACGTGTGTGTCGACATGTATGAGGAAAATATTGGTGAGGAGGCGGAGCAAATTGCCTGTAATGGTGATGTCACTCTCTAGGGAGTCGACACCGGAATGGATGGCTTATTTATGGAAATTACGTGACAATGTCAACACGCTGCAAGCCGGTTGACGACATGAGAGGGCCGGCGAACAAATTAGTATCTGTCCGGGCGTCTCAAACACCGTCAGGGGCTGTAAAATGCCCATTTACCTCAGTCGGTCGACACAGACACGGACACTGATTTCAGTGTCGACGGTGAAGAAACAAACGTATTTTCTTTTAGGGCCACACGTTAAGGGCAATGAAGGAGGTGTTACATATTTCTGATACTCCCAAGTACCACAAAAAAGGGTATTATATGTGAGGTGAAAAAACTACCTGTAGTTTTTCCTGAATCAGATAAATTAAATGAAGTGTGTGATGAGGCGTGGGTTTCCCCCGATAGAAAATTATTGGCGGTATACCTTTTCCCGCCAGAAGTTAAGGCGCGGTGGGAAACACCCCTCAGGGTGGATAAGGCGCTCACACGCTTATCAGAACAAGTGGCGGTACCATCTACGGATAGGGCCGTACTTAAGGAGCCAGCTGATAGGAGGCTGAAAAATATCCTAAAAAGTATACACACACATGCTGGTGTTATACTGCGACCAGCGATCGCCTCAGCCTGGATGTGCAGAGCTGAGGTGGCTTGGTCGGATTCCCTGACTAAAAATATTGATACCTTTGACAGGGACAGTATTTTATTGACTATAGAGCATTTAAAGGATGCATTTCTATATATGCGAGATGCGCAGAGGGATATTTGCACTCTGGCATCAAGAGTAAATGCGATGTCCATATCTGCAAGAAGATGTTTATGGACACGACAGTGGTCAGGTGATGCAGATTCCAAACGGCACAAAGATGTATTGCCGTATAAAGGGGAGGAGTTATTTGGGGTCGGTCCATGGGACCTGGTGGCCAGGGCAACTGCTGGAAAATCCACCGTTTTTTACCCTAAGTCACATCTCTGCAGAAAAAGACACCGTCTTTTCAGCCTCAGTCCTTTCGTCCCTATAAGAGTCATATCTGCCCAGGGATAGAGGAAAGGGAAGAAGACTGCAGCAGGCAGCCCATTCCCAGGAACAGAAGCCCTCCACCGCTTCTACCAAGTTCTCAGCATGACGCTGGGACCGTACAGGACCCCTGGATCCTACAAGTAGTATCCAAGGGGTACAGATTGGAATGTCGAGAGGTTTCCCCCCTCGCAGGTTCCTGTAGTCTGCTGTACCAATGTCTCCCTCCGACAGGGAGGCAGTATTGAAAACAATTCACAAGCTGTATTCCCAGCAGGTGATAATAAAATTACCCCTCCGACAACAAGGAAAGGGGTATTACTCCACACTATATGGTGGTACTGAAGGCTAGGTGAGACCTATTCTAAATCTGAAAAATTTGAACACTTACAAGGGTTCAAATCCAGATGGAGTCACTCAGAGCAGTGATAGCAAAGAACAAGGGGACTATATGGTGTCCCGGGACATCAGGGATGCTTACCTCCATGTCCCAAAATTTGCCTTTTCTCACCAAGGGTACCTCAGGTTCGTGGTACAGAACTGTCACTATCAGTTTCAAGACGATGCCGTTGGATTGTCCAAGGCACCCCGGGTCCTTACCAAGGTAATGACCGAAAGGAGGATTCGTCTTCAAAGAAAATGGACGACCTCCTGATAAGAACAAGGTCCAGAGAACAGTTGGAGGTCGGAGTAGCACTATCTCAAATAGTTCTACGACAGCACGGGTGGATTCTAAATATTCCAAAACCGCAGTTGTTCCGACGACACGTCTGCTGGTCCTAGGGATGATTCTGGACACAGTCCAGGAAAAGGTGTTTCTCCCAGAGGAGAAAGCCAGGGAGTTATCCGAGCTAATCGGGATCCTCCTAAAACCAGGAAAAGTGTCAGTGCATCATTGCACAAGAGTCCTGGGAAAAATGGTGGCTTATTACGAAGCGCTTCCATTCGGCAGATTTCACGCAAGAACTCTTCAGTGGGATCTGCTGGACAAATGGTCCGGATCGCATCTTCAGATGCATCAGCGGATAACCCTATATCCAAGGACAAGGGTGTCTCTCCTGTGGTGATTACAGAGTGCTCATCTTCTAGAGGGCCGCAGATTCGGCATTCAGGATTGGATGCTCGTGACCACGGAGGCCAGCCTGAGAGGCTGGGGAGCAGTCACACAAGGAGTGTGATCAAGTCTGGAGAATTCTCTCCACATAAATATACTGGAGCTAAGAGCAAATTTATAATGCTCTAAGCTTAGCAAGACCTCTGCTTCAAGGTCAGCCAGTATTGATCCAGTGGGATAACATCACGGCAGTCGCCCACGTAAACAGAAAGGGCGGCACAAGAAGCAGGAGGGCAGTGGCAAAACTGCAAGGATTTTTCGCTAGGCGGAAAATCATGTGATAGCACTGTCAGCAGTGTTCATTCCGGGAGTGGACGACTGGGAAGCAGACTTCCTCAGCAGGCACGACCTCCACCCGGGAGAGTGGGAACTTCATCGGGAAGTTTTCCGCATGATTGTGAACCGTTGGGAAAGACCAAAGGTGGACATGATGGCGTCCCGCCCGAACAAAAAATGGGACAGGTATTGCGCCAGGTCACGAGACCTTCAGGCGATAGCTGTGGACGTCCTGGTAACACCGTGGGTGTAACAGTCGGTGTATGTGTTCCCTCCTCTGCTTCTCATAACCAAGGTATTGAGAATTATAAGACATAGAGGAGTAAGAACTATACTCGTGGCTCCGGATTGGCCAAGAGGGACTTGGTAACCGGAACTTCAAGAGATGCTCACAGAGGACTAATGGCCTCGGGAGCTAAGAAGGGATTTGCTTTCAGCAAGTACCATGTCTGTTCCAAGAGGAACCGTGGCATCGGCCTTTAAGAAAGGACCTGCTCCAGCAGGGACCTTGTCTGTTCCAAGACTTACCGCGACTGCGTTTGACGGCATGGCGGTTTGAACGCCGGATCCTAAGGGAAAAGGCATTCCGGAAGAGGTCATACCTACCCTGGTCAAAGCCAGGAAGGAGGTGACCGCACAACGTTATCACCACATGTGGTAAAAATATGTTGCGTGGGTGAGGCCAGGAAGGCCCCACGAAAAAATTTCAACTAGGTCGATTTCTGCACTTCCTGCAAACAGGAGTGTCTATGAGCCTCAAATTGGGGTCCATTAAGGTTCAAGTTTCGGCCCTATAGGTTTTCTTCCAGAAAGAATTGGCTTCAGTTCCTGAAGTCCAGACGTTTGTCAAGGGAGTATTGCATATACAGCCCTTGTGTGCCTCCAGTGGCACCGTGGGATCTCAACGTAGTGTTGGGATTCCTCAAATCATATTGGTTTGAACCACTCAAATCTGTGGATTTGAAATATCTCACATGGAAAGTGACCATGCTGTTGGCCCTGGCCTCGGCCAGGCGATTGTCAAAATTGGCGGCTTTGTCTTACAAAAGCCCATATTTGATTTTCCATTCGGGACAGGGCAGAACTGCGGACTCGTCCCCAGTTTCTTCCTAAGGTGGTGTCAGCGTTTCACCTGAAACAACCTATTGTGGTGCCTGCGGCTACTAGGGACTTGGAGGACTCCAAGTTGCTAGACGTTGTCAGGGCCCTGAAAATATATATATATATATATATATATATATATATATATATAATTCCAGGACGGCTGGAGTCAGAAAGTCTGACTTGCTGTTTATATTGTAGGCACCCAAAAAGCTGGGTGCTCCTGCTTCTAAGCAGACTATTGCTCGTTGGATTTGTAGTACAATTCAGCTTGCACATTCTGTGGCAGGCCTGCCACAGCCAAAATCTGTAAATGCCCATTCCACAAGGAAGGTGGGCTCATCTTGGGCGGCTGCCCGAGGGGTCTCGGCTTTACAACTTTGCCGAGCTGCAACTTGGTCAGGGGCAAACACGTTTGCTAAATTCTACAAATTTGATACCCTGGCTGAGGAGGACCTGGAGTTCTCTCATTCGGTGCTGCAGAGTCATCCGCACTCTCCCGCCCGTTTGGGAGCTTTGGTATAATCCCCATGGTCCTGACGGAGTCCCCAGCATCCACTAGGACGTTAGAGAAAATAAGATTTTACTTACCGATAAATCTATTTCTCATAGTCCGTAGTGGATGCTGGGCGCCCATCCCAAGTGCGGATTGTCTGCATTACTTGTACATAGTTATTGTTACAAAAAAATCGGGTTATTATTGTTGTGAGCCATCTTTTTTAGAGGCTACTTCATTGTTATCATACTGTTAACTGGGTTCAAATCACAAGTTGTACGGTGTGATTGGTGTGGCTGGTATGAGTCTTACCCGGGATTCAAGATCCTTCCTTATTGTGTACGCTCGTCCGGGCACAGTACCTAACTGAGGCTTGGAGGAGGGTCATAGGGGGAGGAGCCAGTACACACCATGTGATCCTAAAAGCTTGCTTTTGTGCCCTGTCTCCTGCGGAGCCGCTATTCCCCATGGTCCTGACGGAGTCCCCAGCATCCACTACGGACTATGAGAAATAGATTTATCGGTAAGTAAAATCTTATTTTTTCCTGAATCAGAGGAATTGAATGAAGTGTGTGATGAAGCGTGGGTTACCCCCGATAGAAAACTGCTAATTTCAAAGAAGTTATTGGCATTATACCCTTTCCCGCCAGAGGTTAGGGCGCGCTGGGAAACACCCCCTAGGGTAGATAAGGCGCTCACACGCTTATCAAAGCAAGTGGCGTTACCGTCGCCAGAGACGGCCGCCCTCAAGGATCCAGCTGATAGGAGGCTGGAGAATACACTAAAAAGTATATACACACATACGGGTGTTATACTGCGACCAGCAATCGCCTCAGCCTGGATGTACAGTGCTGGGGTGGCTTGGTCGGAGTCACTGACTGAAAATATTGATACCCTGGATAGGGACAGTATTTTACTGACTATAGAGCATTTAAAGGATGCATTTCTATATATGCGAGATGCACAGAGAGATATTTGCACTCTGGCATCAAGAGTAAGTGCGATGTCCATATCTGCCAGAAGAAGTTTATGGACGCGACAGTGGTCAGGTGATGCGGATTCCAAACGGCATATGGAAGTATTGCCGTATAAGGGGGAGGAATTATTTGGGGTCGGTCTATCGGATCTGGTGGCCACGGCAA
Source organism: Pseudophryne corroboree (assembly GCF_028390025.1). Lineage (NCBI taxonomy): Eukaryota > Metazoa > Chordata > Amphibia > Anura > Myobatrachidae > Pseudophryne > Pseudophryne corroboree. The sequence goes on along the minus strand of NC_086445.1, from coordinate 522,874,076 downwards.
CAGCCGGGAAATCCACCTTTTTACCTTAGGTCACCTCCCAGCAGAAAAAGACGCAGTCTTTTCAGCCGCAGTCCTTTCGTTCCTATAAGAACAAGCGAGCAAAAGGACATTCATATTTGCCCCGAGGCAAAGGAAAGGGTAAGAGACTGCAGCAAGCAGCTCCTTCCCAGGAGCAGAAGTCCTCCCCGGCTTCGGCAAAGGCCTCAGCATGACGCTGGGACCTTACAAGCGGACTCAGGGGCGGTGGGGGGTCGCCTCAAGAATTTCAGCGCACAGTGGGCTCACTCTCAGGTGGACCCCTGGATCCTGCAGGTAGTATCTCAGGGTTACAGGTTGGAATTCGAGAAGTCTCCCCCTCGCCGGTTCCTAAAGTCTGCTTTGCCAATGTCACCCTCCGACAGGGCGACGGTATTGGAAGCCATTCACAAGCTGTATTCTCAGCAGGTGATAGTCAAGGTACCCCTTCTACAACAGGGAAAGGGGTATTACTCCACGCTATTTGTGGTACCGAAGCCGGACGGCTCGGTAAGACCTATTCTAAATCTGAAATCTCTGAACCTGTACATACAAAAATTCAAGTTCAAGATGGAGTCACTCAGAGCAGTGATAGCGAATCTGGAAGAAGGGGACTTTATGGTGTCCTTGGACATCAAGGATGCTTACCTTCATGTCCCATTTTGCCCTTCACACCAAGGGTACCTCAGGTTCGTGGTACAAAACTGTCATTATCAGTTTCAGACGCTGCCGTTTGGATTGTCCACGGCACCCCGGGTCTTTACCAAGGTAATGGCCGAAATGATGATCCTTCTTCGAAGAAAAGGCGTATTAATTATCCCTTACTTGGACGATCTCCTGATAAGGGCAAGATCCAGAGAACAGCTGGAGGTCGGAGTAGCACTAACCCAAGTAGTGCTCCAACAGCACGGGTGGATTCTGAATTTTCCAAAATCCCAACTGATCCCGACGACACGTCTGCTGTTCCATTCGGACAGGGCAGAATTGAGGACGCGTCCTCAGTTTCTTCCTAAGGTGGTATCAGCGTTTCACCTGAACCAGCCTATTGTGGTGCCTGCGGCTACTAGCGATTTGGAGGATTCCAAGTTGCTGGACGTTGTCAGAGCATTGAAAATATATATTTCAAGGACGGCTGGAGTCAGAAAATCTGACTCGCTGTTTATACTGTATGCACCCAACAAGCTGGGTGCTCCTGCTTCTAAGCAGACGATTGCTCGTTGGATTTGTAGCACAATTCAACTGGCACATTCTGTGGCAGGCCTGCCACAGCCTAAATCTGTCAATGCCCACTCCACAAGGAAGGTGGGCTCATCTTGGGCGGCTGCCCGAGGGGTCTCGGCATTACAACTCTGCCGAGCAGCTACGTGGTCAGGGGAGAACACGTTTGTAAAATTCTACAAATTTGATACCCTGGCTAAGGAGGACCTGGAGTGCTCTCATTCGGTGCTGCAGAGTCATCCGCACTCTCCCGCCCGTTTGGGAGCTTTGGTATAATCCCCATGGTCCTGACGGAGTCCCCAGCATCCACTAGGACGTCAGAGAAAATAAGAATTTACTCACCGGTAATTCTATTTCTCGTAGTCCGTAGTGGATGCTGGGCGCCCATCCCAAGTGCGGATTGTCTGCAATACTTGTACATAGTTATTGTTACAAAAAAATCGGGTTGTTTATTGTTGTGAGCCATCTTTTCAGAGGCTCCTACGTTTATCATACGGTTAACTGGGTTCAGATCACAAGTTGTACGGTGTGATTGGTGTGGCTGGTATGAGTCTTACCCGGGATTCAAAATCCTTCCTTATTGTGTACGCTCGTCCGGGCACAGTATCCTAACTGAGGCTTGGAGGAGGGTCATAGGGGGAGGAGCCAGTGCACACCACCTAGTGGTCAAACTTTTAAATTTTGTGCCCTGTCTCCTGCGGAGCCGCTAATCCCCATGGTCCTGACGGAGTCCCCAGCATCCACTACGGACTACGAGAAATAGAATTACCGGTGAGTAAATTCTTATTTTTTTGACTATTGAGAATCAGTTCTCAGATACAAGAATACAAGTGGAGAGAGGCTATAATAATTTTTTATATGTGTGTTTATCTGTGTACCATAATTTTATCATACTCTAATTAAAAGTTACGTTTTAGTTTTCAAGCGTGCCCCAACACAGAATCTCTCTTTTCTTTTGAAACTTTGACACGTACTATTGACTCTGGGTGCACCACCAACAGCAGCAACACCTTGAATACCGATTCAGGCATTTCTTATGCATATGCACTGTTGGTTCACAAGGGACAAATTTTACAAGAGCCCATTATAAAGAGATTTCTAGAGTCCTGTGCGGCACCAAACTGACCTTTTTCGGACATTTAGTACTTGTAGGATGGAGCGAGAGTGGACATGTATTTCCAGGATGCAGATAATTGGCCACCATGTATCTGTGCACTGATAAATAGGGTACACGGAAGCCGTAGGAAGGGGTCTTTGACAATTATCAGAAAGTAAGCCAAGTTGCACCCCAATTGAACTAGGGAGTTGATTAGGGAAGCCAATCCCGGGCCAATTCTTCAATCCCAGGATTCGCGATTGAAAAACTCCCAATCCAGGTCTACCCCGGATTGGCACTCCATAGGCAGCGCCTGAAGGGGCAAGCAGGCATGGGGCTGTGCAGCGTGACCTCTGACATCACACTGCACAGCCAGGTGGCAGGGCAGCATCTGAGCCAAGTCCTGCAGGTGCTCCTTGTTACACGGCATAAATAACTAAAAAGCACATTACATATTAATCCTGAAATCCCGGGATTTTAAGATCCAATCCCAGGATTGAAATCCTGGCAATTTGGGGCCAAAATCCTGGGATTCTGTTGATCCAGGGACTGGCCTTCCTAGTAAGGACCCATGTCTAATGTACTGGATAAGCAAGTGTGACACTCGCTGTAACATTAAAAGCAAAATTGGCGCTATACCCAAAAGGCCACACAACACTCCAGTAAGGTAAACTCCAAACTGGATCATTACCCTCAGAGGCTAAGACCTTGATACTGAACTGTCCTATCACCTAGCATAAGAGTTGTATATTTATGCCCAGAGACTTACCTAATGTTGCTGGCTCTCAGACAATTATTTTGTTTTATTATGAAATTTGCACTATTTTTTAATGTATTTTATATATGAATACTGTATTAAATTTCCATCCTTTGTATATTGCTGTATTATCCAATGGGCCTAAACATGAAATTGTCTCAAGTCACTGCACATTGATGGGACAAATCTCCAAAATTCACCATGTCTGATGCACTTGGAGTATTGCTGAACATACACCTGCAGATTAGCTAGTTGGTTGGTCACAGATCTGGAAATGTATGTGAGCAAATGACAATCTGCTGCTCACTCTAAAACGTCCAAAAATAGGGGAAAATACTGTATGTAAAGACAAATTGGTTAAATGAAACTAATTTAATCGCTTGTCTGAACAATAATTTTTATGTTTTCCTGTATTCAGGAGCAAACATGATTGTCATTTGCTCCCGTACATTACCAAATTGTCATTCCAACCAGCCAACTCGTAAATTGTAAATATAATCATAAGGTGTATGGCCAGCTTTAGCCATACAGGATGGAAGTCTGTCACTCCGTTATTGACATTTTATGGGCGTAATTCAGAGACGTACACAAACCTGATGGTTTGTGTACATCTCCGATGGAGGGGTGAGTGCACAGGATGGGTCCTCCATTGGCTACACAGCTCCCTCTGAGCTGTAGCATGATTGACTGACTGTGGCAGTTTGTGGGCAAGGAGTGGGTGGAGTTGTGCAGCATTCCTGAAAACAAGACATGTTGCCCCTGTTTTCTGGGAGTGCCAAGGTCTGTGCCTTCCTAGCCCTGGCTAAGGTGTTACAAGGGCCAGTGTGAGCAAGCTCGGTCTTACTGAAATGGCCGATGGTGCGTCTTAGGACTTGGCACTTGGATCTGCAATTCCAGCAGGAGGCATCTTTTTCCCTCAAATGCTTTCTGCAGTATTAGCATATTTTCACATCGCTGCTGTGTCCAAAGATGCAGCAGTGACATGATATGCTTCCGTCTCTGAATCTCAGGCCCTATGTTCAGTAAACAACCTAGAGAAAAGGGTTAGAGTACCTCTAAGACATCTCTGTTCACCGTCTTTCAGCCAGAGCCATGGCATCGGCTGTTCTCGCTAAAAGAGCAATGTGGGTCAAGCCAAAAATATCCTACCTGATAAGAGACGGAAGTCATGATAGCCCCATATAACATTGAAGGAAATGGGACTGCAATGACGCAGAGTGTCCAAGTAGGTACCCTAAGCGACTTATGTACATTTACATGTTAGGTATATTCATTACCTTTTGTGTTTGTGCAATTAGGCTTAACACTACAGAAATTACATATCAATATGTCAGCACACAATGTTTAGGAAGGGAGCTGGTGTACGCAAGATAATTACCAGCTAATGATCCAGCCAATAATTTACAATTGCCTATTCACCCAGAAGCCTAAAAAAATCTTCTGATTCAATAATTCATGAACTTGTAAGATCCAAGATACAGAATTTAGAATTTTTTTATTCATTGCATTATTGAATAGGGCGAAGGTCTACTATATGTGGCTTACTACACATTGCTGCGATCAACTCTGAATTAGGCCCTTAGGGGGTCATTCCGACCCGATCGCACGCTGCAGTTTTTGCAGCCGTACGATCGGGTATGTCCTGCGCATGTGTGTGTGCCGCAATGCGCAGGTGCGTCGCTTCCCGGCGATGGCCGTTGCCGGGCAGCAATGAACTGGAGGAAGAAAGCGTTTGCAGCGGCAAACGCTAGAAGATTGACAAGAAGAGGCCGGCTGGGGGTGTCAACTCACCATTTTGAAGGCGTGTCTAGCCGTTTCCAGGGAGGGGTCCTGACGTCAGCTTCGGACAAGTTTATCGCAGCGGGTGACTAAGTCCTGAGCTGTGCAGAAACTTTTGTTTGTGCCGCTCTCTGCACAAGCGAGTGCAGCCCTGCACAGCGAATCCCCTGTCCCCTGTAGGCGGCGACTACCTGTTCGCAGCAGTGCTAAAAGCCTGCCAGCGATCAGGTCGGAATGATGGCCTTAGTACAATAGTGTCATGTAACATTGTTAGCTGCCTTCAGTGGCATGATCTCAGTCACAATCTCCATACAGATAGATTTTGTACATGTCATTTATTGTCTAGTACACGAAACTGGATTTAGCCATGTCTACAGTATGTAGTCAATATGTGGCACCAGAATGTTGATATAGTCATTTTGTCAACATTGTGAAAGTTAACATTCAATGTTGACATGACAAGTTTAAGTCCCTAGCGGTGGAAAAATGTTATGCCAACATTCTGTCGGCATTTTGTACCACACGCACATCATATCTACTATTAGTTTTCACTAAATGAAGCTTTAGATTATCACTTTATATTAAGTTATAGTGTTCATATCAAGTAGCAGAATAGGAGGTATTTACATTTTCATAACCGAAAACCATTAATGTTTAGATTACAAAAATCAGCAAAAGTCTCAGACTGATGATTTAACTACATTATATGAAACTGGCATCTCTACCCGTTCTTCGCACGGGAGTTTCTGATTTTCACAGTTGTAAATATAAATGAGTGTAAAAATTTTTATAATTCTATAGAGATGGATATTTGAGACGTCTTAATGTAAGTAAATATCAATCAATGGTTCTTGGCATTACTCGAGCAACTGTAGCAGATACAGTAAAAAGTGACCTGACCATTTTTTGTAGTTTATTAATTTCTACACACTGGAGGTGCAATCCAAATTTTGATCCGATTGTCCGTTTGAGTGTTATCGTTCACGCAACGCAAGCCACGCATCGGTAATGACGTCTTTATGTAAACCCCCTTAGGGGAGGTTTATTCAAATTGTGATTACGTAGTTTTCTAGTTCCCACCTGAAGAATACCTATGTTAAATTTCAGCTTCCTAACACATCGGGAAGTAAGAGAATTAGTGATGAGCCAGTCAGTCAGTCAGTGAGTGAGAGCTTTCGCATATATAGATAGTATTTGTTAAAATACTGACAAGGATAAGGCTTCCTAGAATTTTGAAAGATTGTCTGGTATGTCCCCAACCAAGGGACTCTTATACTGTGTATATACAGTATAAATTAGGTTGGATTAGTTACTGAAATTAAATGTAAAGCCTATGATGGAGGTAGGGCAAACATTACTTAGCCCAGGAGAGATTGAGACCTTATATTGGGGGTAATTCTGAGTTGATCGCAGCAGGAATTTTGTTAGCAGTTGGACAAAACCATGTGCACTGCAGGGGGGCAGATATAACATATGCAGAGAGAGTTAGATTTGGGTGGGTTATTTTGTTTCTGTGCAGGGTAAATACTGGCTGCTTTATTTTACACTGCAATTTAGATTGCAGATTGAACACACCACACACACACATTTAGGTTATGAGAACATACAAAAACTTCAAGATGGAATGATGATGCTCCTATTCCCCTATATTTACATGCTGACAGGACAGGTGGCTTCTTGGCTCACTTAGTTAACACAGAATGGGCAGGTAACACTATTGCAAAATTGATGACGGCAAACAGTGGATGCAGACCCTGAGATTGCTGATGTGTTTCTGAGGGTATCTTCTCTGGGTTACCCTGTGGCCAGACTGAATTACTAAATTATGTCACAGCTGCTGATCTTCCAACTCTCTTTATAGAGGCCTGAGATTTTTTTTTTTATATCCCCCTCACTATAGAAGAAATTTAATTTGCCATAAAATTGTTCCCGGGTAGTAAGGCCCCAAGTATTGATGGCATTCCTCTAGAGCTCTACAAAATGCATGCACTGTTTTATATCCCTAAAATTCCTAGATCTTTTAATGCCGTTTGAAGAAAATACATTTCCTGCCTCTATGTCGGAGGCGGTGATAGTGGTTCACCCGAAGCCTGGTAAGGACCTCTTGTTCTATGAATTTTATAGGACCACACCTTTAATACCCACTGATGCCAAGATATTAACCAAAATAATTTTAAAAAACTTAGGGGTACATTTACTAAGCAGTGATAAGAGCAGAGAAGTGAGCCAGTGGAGAAGTTGCCCATGGCAACCAATCAGCACTGAAGTAACATCTATAATTTGCATACTATAAAATGATACAGAGCTGCTGATTGGTTGATTGGGAAATTTCTCCACTGGCACACTTCTCCGCTCTTATCACTGATTAGTAAATGTACCCCTTAATCTGGTTTTTACTAATATAGTTCATCCAGACCAGAAGGTATTCATGCCAGGGAAATCTATCTCGGTGAACCCTTATCAACTATTTACCTATTTGCACGTCTCCCATGGGAAGGAATAATCCTCATATGTAGTCTCATTTGATGCTGCTAAAGCACAGGTTCTCAAACTCGGTCCTCAGGACCCCACACAGTGCATGTTTTGCAGGTCTCACAGAATCACAAGTGAAATAATTAGCTCCACCAGCAGACCATTTAAAATGTGTTAGTGAGTAATTAATACACCTGTGCACTTGATGGGTGACCTGCAAAACATGCACTGTGTGGGGTCCTGAGGACCGAGTTTGAGAACCACTGTGCTAAAGCATTCAACTCTGTGGAGTGGTCCTTCTTGTGGAAGGTTATGCATGCTTTTGGGATTGGTCCGGATTTCATCAAATGGGTGCAGTTGTTATATATGGCTCCTTGTGCCTGAATCTCTGTAAATGGTTATGTCTCACCCTCTTTTCCGCGACAGGAGTGTCGCTTATCCCCGGCCCTTTTTGCTCTGGCAATTGTACCGCTAGCCTGCTTATTGCGCTTCCGTATTAGCATAGTTGCCCTTAAAATGGGAAATAGAACTGATACTATCGCTTTTTACACTAACGACCTTTTGCTATTGTCGAATTATGTTACCTCTATGTCGGTGGTTCTGCAGGCTATTACAGTGCTTGGTACTTTTACTGGCCTGAAGATTAATTGGGAGAAATCCCACATTCTTCCACTTTGGAGTGCCTGCCTACCTTTTCCTCATGTGTCCATTTTTCTTCAATGTGTCGACTGTTTGAAATATCTTGGCATATGGGTTAATAACTCCCGACAGGATTTTGTGCCCCTGAATGTACAACTATTGTTGGCTTATCTCCGGACGAAGACTCACTCCTGGATTAAATTACCACTGACTGTAACTGTTCAAGTTAATTTGATTAAGATGGTGGTCCAACCTAAATTCCTTTATGTCTTTCAACAGTCTCCCATTTTTATTCCACTCGCAGTGTTTAGGAAACTGAACAGTATGATTTCCTCTCTGGTCTGGATGTACCGACTTCCCAGAATTCAATTGAATGCCCTCACTAGGTCTAGGCAAACAGTGGCCCATTAACATTTTCAGTTTTACTACTTTGCGGCTCAGTTGACTCATTTACATGTGTGGCTACAGGATGACCCAGTAAACAACCTGATCTGTATTTTGGTCTCAGACGTCACTGGGTCACACCCTTCTACAAGTCCTGTTTGTAGGATGATCTCCATGTATGGGTCTACCATTGTTTATCCAGGCAATTGAAATTTGGGACTTAGCTGCTGGACTGGTGAAATATGAGGGGTTGGATCTGGACACTCCCTTGTGGAACTCCAAGCTATTGACTGAACTATCTTCCTTGCAAATTGATAGGGTATGGGGCTCGCGTGATTTCTATAGGTCAATTGTACGACACTCTTATCCTGATGTCTTTCACTCAATTATGTAGTGAATTTACTTTATCCGCCTCTTCTATAGGTGCCTTCAACTATGACATGCTTTGTCTTCCCAGTTCTCTGATACCCCTCCGCCTGTATTAGGAAAAGTTGTTATCGACCCTTTGGCTCGTGTAGAACACCTTTGTGTATGTATTATTTTCATTTGACTGCTCTTTACTGTAAAGATCTCCCTGGCCTTAGGGATACATGGGAAACTGATATAGGCTCCATGGGTGATAACTCATGAAATCTTGCTCTAGAATCTCCTCTGAGTTCCACTGCACCCATTAGGTTCCAGCAGATATAGTTTTTCATCCTGCATAGGACATATCCCACACCCATTAGACTTATGACATTTTCTGGGAGAGCTACTGATATGTGTCCTAAATGCTATATCACCTAGTGTACTTTTTGACATTTATTGTGAGAATGTTATTTGGTGTGTGCTTTTTGGAATAGTGTCATTTAGGCTATGGCTAGTATAGGAGTTCCTTTCTCCTTATTAACGTCATGGTGTATATTCTCGTGATATTGCCTCCTGATGTTATTGACAAATATACTAACCAGTATGTTGTCAATCTTATTGGGTAGTATAAAGGTGGTCATAGCTATATCCTGGATGGCACCTGTAGGATCTGACTTTATGGTATGAAAATCCCTTGTTAACCGCTCAGTGGTGGTCATTCCCAGTTATTCGCTCATTGCCGATTTTCGCTATGCTGCGACTTGTTGCTAAATGCACATGCGCATGGTACGCAGCGTGCATGCGCTTAGTTATTTAACACAAAACTTAGTAGATTTGCTGGTGTTCGTGTGGCGCTTTTCAGTCACACTGCTGATTGGTGAGTGATTGACAGGAAAGGGGCGTTTCTGGGTGGTAACTGAGCGTTTTCCGGGAGTGTGCTAAAAAATGCAGACGTGTCAGGGAAAAATGCGGGAGTGTCTGGAGAAATGGGGGAGTGGCTGGACGAACGCAGGGCGTGTTTGTGACGTCAAACCAGGAAATAAACGGACCGAGCTGATCGCAATCTAGGAGTAGGTCTGGAGCTACTCAGAAACTGCAAGAAAATATTTAGTAGCAGTTCTGCTACTCTTTTGTTCGCTATTCTGCTAAGCTAAGATACACTCCCAGAGGGCGGCGGCCTAGCGTGTGCAATGCTGCTAAAAGCAGCCAGCGAAGCGATCAACTCGGAATGAGGGCCCGTGTTGCATGAAAAATACATGTACCTATCACGTAAGGCCGAGTCTAAAGGGCCCCATACACTAATGCAACATATCGGACCCTCATGTCACAGTTAATCATCCCGGCAGCCTTCCGGGGGGCAGGATCGCATAAGATACATCGTATGCTGTCCTTTTGCTTACGATGTATCTTGTGCGATCCCAGCTATGCCTGCGGCCCGACATATCACGAGTGCAGCACAGTCAATCTAGGGCAGGGGTGGGGAACCTTTTTTCTACCGAGGGCCATTTGGATATTTATAAAATCCTTCGGGGGCCATACAAAAATTCTCAACTTAAAAAATTACCCTGCCCCTTAGAGGTACTGTGTGTGCGCGCCGGAGGCGCGCACGCGCCAAAAAAATGGGTGTGGCCAGTTAAAATGGGACGTGATACACATATGCCCCCAATAGTGCGGTGCCAGATCCACAATTGCCCCCACAGTGCCAGGTACACAAATGCCCCCACAGTGCCAGGTATACAAATGCCCCTCACAGTGCCAGGTATACAGCTGTCCCCACAGTGCCAGGTATACAGATGCCCCCACAGTGCCAGGTATACATATGCCCCTCACAGTGCCAGGTATACAGATGTCCCCCGCAGTGCCAGGTATACAGATGCCCCCACAGTGCCAGGTATACAGATGCCCCCACAGTGCCAGGTATACAGATGCCCCCCACAGTGCCAGGTATACAGATGCCCCCCACAGTGCCAGGTATACAGATGCCCCCACAGTGCCAGGTATACAGATGCCCCCACAGTGCCAGGTATACAAATGCCCCTCACAGTGCCAGGTATACATATGCCCCTCACAGTGCCAGGTATACAGATGCCCCCACAGTGCCAGGTATACATATGCCCCTCACAGTGCCAGGTATACAGATGTCCCCCGCAGTGCCAGGTATACAGATGCCCCCACAGTGCCAGGTATACAGATGCCCCCACAGTGCCAGTTATACAGATGCCCCCACAGTGCCAGGTATACAGATGCCCCCCACAGTGCCAGGTATACAGATGCCCCCACAGTGCCAGGTATACAGATGCCCCCACAGTGCCAGGTATACAAATGCCCCTCACAGTGCCAGGTATACAGATGTCCCCACAGTGCCAGGTATACAGATGCCCCCACAGTGCGAGGTATACAGATGCCCTCCCCTCTCCCCTCCGTGCTGCTTACCGTGCTCCTTTCGGCGGGACACGGAGGAGAGCGCGGATATGTTGGGCGGAGGCGTGTAGGACTTGAAACCAGCCGCCGGTTCGAGAGCCAATCAGAGCTCGCGGACCGGCAGCCACGGCTCCTGATTGGCTGCCGGTCCACGAGCTCTGATTGGCTCACGGACCGGCGGCTGGTTTGAAGTACTACACGCCGCCGCTCCCACCCGATAGCTGCGCTCTCCTCCCTGTTCTGACAGCTGAGACACGCTGCCGCGGGACTGAGCGGCAGCGCGTCTCACTGACACAAGCTGGTGGGCCGGACCAAACGGCCGGAGGTTCCCCACCCCTGATCTAGGGGATCCGATCCGATGCTCACAGGAACGCGCATCGGATCGGATGTAAAACACATCCGAAATGCCCGATTCCATCCAATATATTGGCCCGAATGGCCGAAATCGGATGAAATCGGGCATTATCGTTCTAGCGTATAGGGCCCTTTAATTTGAAAAAAAAATTGTAGATTGCTTCAATCCTGGTATTATAAATCCCCAGATCCTTACATTGGCTGGCCTACTGTTGTCAGTATCCTACTATCTTTGTACCTTTAGTAATGGCGTCTCACATTTACAATATCACAACTGATACTATATTTTATACTGTACGTCACATCATATTTGGGTTAATTGTTCTTGATTTTTTGTATTTGCTATGGTAATGTCTGTGTCTTTCTGAAGCCGCATATGTATATCTGTTGTTCACATGTAATGTATGCTGACATTAGTAAATTGCATCTTTTACATTTGGCTGGCGCTAATTACAATAATTCGTTATGATACATTGAGTACATTTTTATTGAAAATTTTCCAATCAAAACAAAAGAAGGATGGTGACAGCAATATAAGTAATCCTGATCATCTGGTGTGCGAAAGTTGCAAACTAGGGGTCTAATTCAGACCTGATCACTGTGCTGCAAATTACACTGTCCTGCGATCAGATAGTCACCGGCCAGGGGGAGTGAAAAGTGCAAGTGTGCAAATGCATGTGTACGCTGTGGGAAACTTTCCCTCAGTCAGTGGACAGCTGCAAAACCGTTTGCATCACACTCACCATCTAATGTTTTTCCCATTCTGTGCAGTGTGTGCAGTCTGTGCGTAGCTCAATACTTACTCCTCCAGTGCGAAGAAATCAGGCTGATGGGGGCTGGAGCTGGTGTCACATACCCACCCTGAAAACGCTTGGGAACGTATGTGTTTTTCCGGACACTCCCTGATAACTCCCTGATAACGGCCAGTTACCGCCCACAAACGTCCTCTTCCTGTCCATCACCTTGCAAACGGCCATGCGATCGGAATTTTCACACCATCCTGTCACTGTTTGGCGATGAGCGTGCGCATTGTGGTGCATACGCATGCGCAGTAGTTTAATAATTGCCCACTGTGCGAAAACGCACAGCAGCGATTTGGTCTAAATCGGGCCCTAGGTATGAGACACCACTATCATTGATGCACACAGATGTGGTCCTATGGAACATAAATCGTTTAGTGCACAGGTTCTCAAACTCGGTCCTCAGGATCCCACACAGTGCATGTTTTGCAGGTAACCCAGCAGGTGCACAGGTGTATTAATTACTCACTGACACATTTTAAAAGGTCCACAGGTGGAGCTAATTATTTCACTTGTGATTCTGTGAGGAGACCTGCAAAACATGCACTGTGTGGGGTCCTGAGGACCGAGTTTGAGAATCTGTGGTTTAGAGGATTCAGGTACAGTATTTCACGACACTAATAGAGGCTTTTATAAGGATGATCCATGTTTACTTCCAAAGACCAAAAAGTTAAGTGATACATAAAATTGCAGTCTATAAGAATTTAGTAGAAACTCAAATGGGTTACAAACTGAAAACTTTAAAATCTGACAATTGGGGAGAGTATCAGCATGTGATCTCCCCATAAAATCACTTGCATGAAATGGCAGGGTAACTGCCAGGCCCAGCACTACCCGCTCAGCGAAGGGATGCAGTGCAGGGAGGCGTTGGGACAGAGAGGCGCTCCCCCTGCTCTGCATCCCTTCCCTACTGCTGCGCTGTCCTGTCCCCCCTGCTGCTGCTGCCAGCTGCTGTACCTGTCACTGTATGACAGGCAGCGGCGCCGGCAGCATGACAAGCCCACTCCCCCCCCCCAATCACCTGTGACAGCGGCTGTGTGCAGGGTGGGTCCTGAAAAGGGGGCGGAGCTACAATGGCACAAGGGGGCGGAGCTACACGGGACCAGGCAGCTGAACAGTGGGAGAGTAAGCACTGCAGTGACGGCCAGCCAGACTTGGTAAGTGGAGGGTGAGAGAGAAATATATGTGTGTGTGTGAGGTATGTCTGTGTGCGCGCGCTTTATGGATGCTACTAATGGGGGGGGGCATTACATGTAAGTACGCTACTACTACAGGGGGGCATTATGTATAACAACGCTACTACTGGGGGGCCATTACATGTAAGGACGCTACTACTACAGGGGTGGCATTACGTATAAGGACGCTACTATTACTGGGGGGGGGCATTACGTATAAGGACGTTACTATTACTGGGGGGGGGCATTACGTATAAGGACGCTACTACTGGGGGCATTACGTATAAGGACGCTACTGTTACTGGTGGGGGGCATTACATATAACGATGCTACTAGTACTGGGGGGGCATTACGTATAACGACGCTACTACTACTGGGGGGGCATTACATATAAGGACGCTACTATTACTGGGGGGGGGCATTGTGTATAAGGATGGTACTACTACTGGGGGCACATTACGTATAAGGACGATACTACTACTTGGGGGCATTATGTATAAGGACGCTACTATTACTGGGAGGGCATTACGTATAACAATGCTACTACTACTGGGGGGGGCATTACGTATAAGGATGCTACTACTGGGGGGCAATACGTATAAGGAAGCTACTACTACTGGGGGGGCAATACGTATAAGGAAGCTACTACTACTGGGGGGGCATTATGTATAAGGACGGTACTACTACTGGGGGCGCATTACGTATAAGGACGCTACTACTACTAGGGGGAATTACATATAAGGACGCTTCTACTACTGGGCAGGGCCGTCTTTTCGTATGGGCTAAATGGGCTCTTGCCCAAGGGCCCCAGGAGTAAAAGGGCCCTAGGCTGATAGCCGAGGGTCCCCACTTTCCAGGGGTACCATGTTTTTGAAAATCGGCATTGGGGAACCAGAGATATCCGACTTCAAAACAGTGGTCCCCATCCAAGCCTGTTAATTGTTCTTCCCAGCCAGATATCGCGGGTTCTGTCTGACGTATAGGCCCTACACACTGGCCGACATCACTCAAAGATATGAACGATCTCGTTCATTAATGAATGAGATACCGTTCATATCTTTGAGTGTGGAGGCACCACCGATGAACGATACGCGGCCCCACGCTCGTTCATCGCTGCTGCCCCGTCAGCTGCGATCTCGTCCATATTTGCCTGCACTGCTACGGAGCCGGTTGACGGGGGGAGTGAAGAAACTTCAGGCAGCTCGGCGGCGGATCGGCAAATGTGTAGGGCACTTTACAGTTTTTCTGAGGGTATACTCCAAAAGCTGGGACTCTCCCCTTTCAGTGGACACTGGCAGCTTGTCTCTACTATGCCCAGAACCAGAGATATTAGCCTTCAAGCAGCTGGTCCCTGCTCCAGCTCCACACGCTTAATATGCAGTTTTATATTTTTGTTGGTGGATTGCTCTGGCTCCTGAACTCTGATCCCCAAGTCCCCAGTATCTCCTGAAAGGTGTCCCCAGTACCTCCTGAAAGGTGTCCCCAGTACCTCCTGAAAGGTGGGACTCTCTAGTGTTTTATCCCATTAAAGCTAAGAAATCTATTTCCAGGAACTGGAGATATCTGTAGTAAAACAAGCTGCCCTGACCCCTGGAAAATTATGAATATTAAGCCCACTCCACTATCCACACCTCCCCTGCGTATTAAACACCCCCTACCACCCTGGAAGTCATGTACCGGGGCCCCTTCATTCAGCACAATGTCCCCTTCTACAGTTTAGTGTTCTC
Source organism: Pseudophryne corroboree (assembly GCF_028390025.1). Taxonomy (NCBI): domain Eukaryota; kingdom Metazoa; phylum Chordata; class Amphibia; order Anura; family Myobatrachidae; genus Pseudophryne; species Pseudophryne corroboree. The sequence goes on along the minus strand of NC_086445.1, from coordinate 522,858,891 downwards.
CTTCCCGCCCCATTTGTGCAGTAAAGGAGTAATTAGAAATTATTTCTCCAGGTCCTACATGCTGAGCGAAAGATAGAACCCCCCTACCCCCCGCGGGACATCAAAGCTGCCACTGATAGCACCCCCCACCCCTACTGCTGATGGGTGGGTAGGGGCCCCAGTGCATTGCTGTGCCCAGGGGCCTACACTGCTGTTAAGACAGCTCTGCTACTGGGGGGTGCACTACGTATAAGGACGCTACTACTACTGGGGGGGCATTACGTATAAGGACGCGTCTACGACTGGGGGTGCACTACGTATAAGGACGCTACTACTACTGAGGGTGCATGATATATAGGGATGCTACTACTACTGGGGGGCATTATGTATAAGAATACTACTACTACTGGGGGGCATTATGAATAAGGATGCTACTACTGGGGGGGCATTATGTATAAGGATGCTACTACTACTGGGGTGCATTACATATAAGGACGCTACTACTACGGGTGGGGCATTACGTATAAGATGAATAAGATTGTGCTACATTGTGGCGTAATTTTAAATGGGGATACTATTGTGTGGCCATGCCCCTTACTTGTGAGACCACACCCCCTTTTCCCGGCGCGCGCCAAAGGAATATGGGAGGGCGCAAATTTATAGTTTGCAGGAGGGCGCCGAACACCCTAGCACCGGCCCTGGTAACTGCATGAGCACCCACACAGTCCGTTTTAAACTATCTGCAGTCCTCAGTTTTCTTTGACAAGAAACATCTACCCATGTTAAAGCTGTACTCAGTGTCGGACTGGGGCATAAAGGGCTTTCTGGGGGAATGCAATGGTAGGGTCTTATGCTTTGGGGTGTGGCCAGCCAACACGGAGGCTTAGCGAACAATTAGGGAGTGTATGGTCTAGGCCCCTTTATAGTTATATTCCATGTATGATAATTTACCACATTAATGCACTGCAGAAAATGCATCTTAGTACTGTGCAGTATAATGTAACATATGTATAGTGTATCATTCAAGTGCACAGTCTGGAACTTGATCCCTAGAGGATGGGATCGGTCCTCACGCAGTGGGGCCCATTGGGGGTTACCCCTGTGGGACAGACCGACCCTGGCTATACTCTTATACTAGCCTCAAGCAATTAGCGGCAGTTATGCAAAGTAATACAAGTTACACACCATATTTAACATCTTAAAATGCCATTTAATTCAACATAGAAGTAGATTGCGATAACGCATCAAGATGTGACTATACTGATACTGGCAGAATTCTGAAGTATTTGATGTAGCATTTAAGTGTAGCGCAGCCAAATTCAAGCTATTGACCAAGTGGCACTGGATGCTGATGGTTAAGGGGACAAGCTTTGTAGCACCCCCTTCCTTAGACAGAAACCTATGGCTTTTTGCCAGAGATCCTCCATTCCTCTCACCACCCCAATAAAAAAAAAACAACAGTGAGTAGCATCTTAATTAGGTGCATAGATATAAGAGGTCTGCATTAAAGAACTGACAGAAGCCAGAGAAAAGCTGAAGCTTTTACAAACAGCCTGACTTCAGTTCAGGAGAGAGGGCACCTTCGTAAAATCTGTCACCTAGGCTGTAGCTCAGCTGGCATTAAGTTACAAGGGGAAGTTTTAAATGCAATAAAGCAGATGGCATGCAAAGAATGTTATTGCAATAAAATGTAATTAGACGACAGTCAGTTGGATAAGCATTTACCAATGGTTACACCCTGCTTGCACAGGAGACTGCTATAAGCCCATGCTGTCAGTCCCTGGAGGTAGGCCGCACAATGAGACAGACCAGAGTCTGCATATTATATAAGAGAAACGGATTGTCAGTTGCACAGTGAGAAGTGGGCCAGTGGAGAAGTGCCCATGGCAACCAATCAGCACTGAAGTAACATCTATAATTTGCATACTATAAAATCATAGAGAGCTGCTGATTGGTTGTTGGGGAAACTTCTCCACTGACTCACTTCTCCGCTCCTATCACTGCTTAGTAAATGTCCCCCTTAGTCTATACAGCTGCTGTGTCTACAAGACTTCTTTCCGTTGGTGTCTTACTATTTTCTGTATACATCATAAAGTAGTACAGGTTGAGTCTCCCTTATCCAAAATGCTTGGGACCAGAGGTATTTTGGATATGGGATTTTTCCGTATTTTGGAATAATTGCCTACCATAATGAGATATCATGGTGATGGGACCTAAATCTAAGCACAGAATGCATTTATGTTTCATATACACCTTATACACACAGCCTGAAGGTAATTTTAGCCAATATTTTTTATAACTTTGTGCATTAAACAAAGTGTGTGTACATTCACACAATTCATTTATGTTTCATATATACCTTATACACACAGCCTGAAGGTCATTTAATACAATATTTTTAATAACATTGTGTATTAAACAAAGTTTGTGTACATTGAGCCATCAAAAAAAAAAAAAAAGGTTTCACTATCTCAGTCTCAGTCAAAAAAGTCCGTATTTCGGAATATTCCGTATTTCGGAATATTTGGATATGGGATACTCAACCTGTACACACATACTGGATCAACGCTCTCTACACAGACTGAAAAATTAGAACTACTGTAAAATTAATTTTAATTTCAAGTGAAGATTTTTTTTGTCAAACCCTACACATAGAATCCTGGTTTTTACTATTTGGTAAAGGTGGATTACTGTTGAAAAAAGAACTGCAACATTTATTTGTGGAGACGGGAAAAAAACTTTGTTTTTTGGTTCCTTTTCTTGAATTATCAATTAAAAAAACCTCTGTTTTTGGCCATTTGGGTTAAATTATTTTTGACGTGTTAGAATGAGTAGAAAGACTACTGGTATTTTCTGAAAATATAAAGTGTCCTGAAAAAAATAAGGTATTATTTGTGTTAGTACTGCATATAAGAATCAGTGATATTGATGCTGGAATGTAAAGAGTGCAAATGTGCAAAAATGTCCTGAATACAAGGGTGAGAAAATCCTCAGCAGCGAAGAGGTTAAAGAGCCCATGTTGTGGATGACTGTGCTATGACTGACAGCCACATTAGCCAATGAGGAACAGAGCTCAGCCAGTCAGACATAGTTCAGTGTTCAGCCAATAGGAACAGCTTTTGCATTCAGGAAGTAGCAGACACACAGTAGCAGTGTGATCTGCGTGTGTCCTACAGTACATTTAGGTAAGTGGGCTGCTACGATTGTAAAATGTATTATTATTAGTAGTATTATGTTGTTGACTGAACAGGTAAAAGTAACATTATATGGTTATTTACATGGTTTGGAAAATTTGCTATACATTACTATCAAGTTTGGTCTTATGTAGTACAATATAAAAGTTTATAGTGCAGACCGTCTCACATTTTCATAATTGTCATATTAATAATGTCCACTTTATTGTACTGCATGAGGAGCTGCTCTGTTATTTTATTACCTGTTTTTCAAGGTCACATTTACGACTCATGGAATTCTCTTGCTCAGCAGATTTTAGGGGGAATTCAGTTAGGCAAGGGGTTTACGCCAGGAGCTACACAATTAATCGGCATGTTCCCTGTGTGGTAAACCATGGGTTAATGCATTCTCCACTCCGTTTAAGGCAGTCGCAGGAAGGTAACGTCAAATTGGTCCGACATATCGTTAGACGTCCGGTTCGCTGTACACACTGCATGATAGGCATAAAATTGGTAGCAATATCGCTAGGTTTAATGTGCAGCTAGGAGGATCAGTAACTGATTGCTAGCGACGCAATCATGCATACCGCACCAAGTGATGTTGGCGATATGTCCTTTTGAAACTGCATATCGGTCTGACATCACTCCAGTGGCTACCCAGTTTTAGTGTGCAGGGCTCCTGTAGCTAACGGCAACAGACAGCACATTTCGTTATTTGCGGGGTAAACCTCCTGTCTAATTGAATCTTCCCCCTTCTCATCTTATTGTGCCCATACACATAAAGATTTATCTTCCAAACTGGCTGGTTGGAACGAAAATCTGGTAATGGATGGGAGCAAATGACAGTTTACCAGATTGGAAGATAAATCTTTAGGTGTATGGGCACCTTAATGGTGCCCATACACTTGTGAGATATTAGGTGCTATCCTTCGATTTCGACGGCATCTGTGAGAGAAATTGAAGGATTATATGCACATTTAAGGTACCATGAGACGCGATGCGCGGGCACGCCGCTTGAATGTCGTGTCTCATGATAGTATGTGCTGCACATAATATTTCTTGCATCGCACTGAGATTGCATGTGTTTTTGTTTAACACATGCAATATATCGCACTGCAGTGTGCATTAGGCACCCGCCGGGAGCAACCAGAGGCCGATTCCACTCGGCGGTGATGTGCCTATCACGTGATTACCATGCGATCTATCGCATGGTAATCACTTTGGCAGTTCAGGTGCGATGTACCATTAGAGTCACTGACCCATGTCTGGTAATATATTAACGTTTAAAGATCCTTGGGACTCCCTGTCAGTGAATAGTGTTGGTTGGAAGAACTTATGGTGGGGGAGGCCCATCGTTTGCAGTTTTATGGTGTATGCGGATGACAAGCCCCACACATGCTCCACAACAAAAAGGGTTAATATGGTTCTATGGTTACAACTTTGTTTATATACTTAACATGGATGCGGTGCATGTGTTTTATAAATTTATCAGTATCCGGTCTTTTGGACGACAGTCATTAAGTTGGTCAACATGGCAATGACTGACACAACATATTATCAACATGAGTTTTTCACAATTTCTTTTTTATAACATTTTTATTCTTTACCATCTACATGCACTACGATTGGGAATACAGTAGCAACCTGTGCCAAGCGGTAATTGAGCGAGGTACCTTTCCTGAAACATGGACTAAGCAGTACACTAATTAGGGGTCCATGTGCTAAGGATTAAAAACTGACATGTAAATTTAATTGCCTCTATAGCACCTTGAATCAAAGCCTTAAAGGAAAATTAACAACTTCCTGGGGCAGATTAAAGCAGAAGCAGATAGTCCTATTGTAGCCTTGTATGATGGGAAGCATTTCTAGATATTATGGTACTGTGAACCTTGCTTATTTTTGCAAAATACAAGTGATGGTTTAGGGCAGGGGTGGGGAACCTTTTTTCTACCGAGGGCCATTTGGATATTTATAAAATCCTTTGGGGGCCATACAAAAATTCTCAACTTAAAAAATTACCCTGCCCCCCAGTAGGTCTGCCCCTTAGAGGTACTGTGTGTGCGCACAGGAGGTGCGCACGCGCCCAAAAAATGGGTGTGGCCAGTTAAAATGGGACATGATACACATATGCCCCCAATAGTGCAGTGCCAGATCCACAATTGCCCCCACAGTGCCAGGTATACAAATGCCCCTCACCGTGCCAGGTATACAAATGCCCCCCCCACAGTGCCAGGTATACAGATGCCCCCCACAGTGCCAGGTATACAGATGACCCCACAGTGCCAAGTATACAGATGCCCCCCACAGTGCCAGGTATACAGATGCCCCCACAGTGCCAGGTATACAGATGCCATGCCCCCCCCCACCCCCCCACCGTGCTGCTTACCCCTGCTGCTGCTTGCTGCTCCATTCGGCGGCGTTTCTCGTGTCATGACGGGGTGGAGAGCGCGGCTATGTCGGGCGGCGGCATGTAGGACTTCAAACCAGCCGCCGGTTCGAGAGCCAATCAGAGCTCGCGGACCAGCAGCCGCAGCTCCTGATTGGCTGCCGGTCCGCGAGCTCTGATTGGCTCATGAACCGGCGGCTGGTTTGAAGTCCTACACGCCGCCGCCACCCGACATAGCCGCGCTCTCCTCCCTGTCCTGAAAGCTGAGACACGCTGCCGCCGGACTGAGCGGCGGCGTGTCTCACTGACAGAAGCGGGTGGGCCGAAGCAAACGGCTTCGCGGGCCTTATACGGCCTGCGGGTCGGAGGTTCCCCACCCCTGGTTTAGGGGGTAATTCAGACCTGATCACAGCAGCAAATTTGTTAGCTAATGGGCAAAACCATGTGCACTGCAGGGGGGGTCAGATATAACATGTGCAGAGAGAGTTAGATTTGGGTGGGTTATATTGTTTCTGTGCAGGGTAAATACTGGCTGCTTTATTTTTACACTGCAATTTAGATTTCAGTTTGAATACACCCCACCCAAATCTAATTCTCTCTGCACATGTTATATCCCCCCCCTGCAGTGCACATGGTTTTGCCCAACTGCTCACAAATTTGCTGCTGCGATCAACTCAGAATTAGGCCCCATGTTTTTCAGGACTTACACTTCCATAGTCTGTACATAAAGGCAATTTCTCTCTACTGCTTGTGCTTGCTAAACAGTACACAATCTACTATAAATATTGCAATGCTGTTTTTATTTCAATTTCAGTATGTATGTATGATGTAAACCACTACATAAAACAGTAGAACTCCCTTCTATGGTCAACACAAAAGCTGTTGGTTAGCAGTGTCGTAGAATTATGCTACTTGTAATGATATGAAAACTGAGTGTTTGATAAGCATAACATTACCTTTTGCCTTGGCATGGCAAGCACTATAGCAGCTCCCATTTGTGCGAATATATGCAAATCTGAGGGAGTAAGGTGCTATGATCATTTTACTGAGCATTTGTTAAAATAAAGTGTATACCTTGTATGTTTAATAAAATAGTAAACAGTTTAATATGCAAGTAATCGGTTATCTTTATCTGCATTATAGGCTGTGACCTGAATTTGTACCCCTGCATCAGTCTAGAATTACATCTATCTGAAGTGAAATGTTGCCTATACTGTGGGCTGCCGCAAGGACCTATGCTCCATATATCACCCTTCCCGTGGCGGTTGTGGTGGGCGCTGTGGGATACCACCTGGAGAAGTTAATCCGTGGAACCCCACAACAGACTGTGGAAGAGCAGAGCATTCTAGAAAAGAGAGAAGAAAGAGTTTTACAAGAGGCAGCAGGTTGTGACCCTACCCAAGTCATCAGTTTGAAGGAAAGGTTGGAATTTAAACCTAAAGCTGTTCTTTATGGCAACAGACAGGAGAAAAACTAAGGATACACAACTCGCTCTTGTTCCTAAGTATAGGATCCAATCAAAAGTATCAATGCTGGAAAAACACTGAGAAAGTACTGTTAGACCATCATACAGGAGAGCACGTGGTACACATTAATAATGCTGGAAACATGTTATTTTCCAGCAGTTCAAAGCTAAATCTCCATTATTCACTAGACTATAACATGACTTGTATTACATATACTATAACTGTACATGAAGTGTTGGGTGGTCTTCTGTTCTTTTGCATTCAGCATTTTAATTGCTTGAATAATAAGTTCACAAATGTAATTTTAAAATAACAAATCCACGTGTTATGATTTGTTGTGTAACCTACTGGGCTTTTTATGAGCATATATCCAGTGGGTTGGTGTATTTATTTTCTTCTGAATAAATCTGAATTGTAAGACATAACCAAAATTCATTATATTGATCCATTGAAAATTTCTCAGGATTAATTTCAAAGACCTGATTCCTTTCACCCACAATAACAGTACTTTTCCATCTTCTGAGGAAGGTGGCAGCGACTGGTGAAACTCAATTTAACCATGTCAACCTCCCTTCTTATTATCTGTCCAGAAATGTTATCTCAATTTCTCATATGTCCTAGATGATGCTGGGGACGACATCAATACCATGGATACGCAGGAGACATGGGCACTCTAAAGACTTTTCATTGGGTGTGAACTGGCTCCTCCCTCTATGCCCCTCCTCCAGACCTCAGTTTTAGAAATGTGCCCAGGTCGACTGGATGCACTCTGAGGAGCTCTACTGAGTTTCTCTGAAAAGACTTACGTTAGTTTTTTTATTTTCAGGGAGAACTGCTGGCATCAGACTCCCTGCTTCGTGGGACTTAGGGGGCAGAAGCAGAACCAACTTCCTCAGAGTTTCATGGCTCTGTTTCTGGCTGACAGGACACCATTAGCTCCTGAAGGGAACTGAACGCTAGCCGTGTCTAGATGCTCACTCCCACAGCACGCCGTCACCCCCCTCACAGAGCCAGAAGTCAGAAGACAGGTGAGTATGAGAAGATTGAACTTCAATCAAGTAAGTGACGGCTGAGGTACGACGCGGCTGGCGGGAGCGCAGCGCGCCATTGCTGCCCACACACACAGGCATTGCAGGGCGCGGGGGGGCGCCCTGGGCAGCAAAATATCTCTATAAACTGGCTAATAGGGGGCATAAGATGCCCAGGCACAGCCCTACCCCCACCAGTATAAATATTACAAACAGTCTCTGAGGTAAAAAAAGGGCGGAGCTTCTTCCTCAGGCAGCCAGCACACTGCTCAGCACCATTTTCTCTCTCTCTCCTCAGGCTGCAGAGATATAGCTGGTCCTCCTCCACTTCTGGCTACAAGTATTCAGGGTGTAAATAAGGGGGGCACAAAGCGATTTGGGTGCTTTACAAATGTGTTTTACTGTGTAAAGAGCGCTGCATGTCAGTGGGCATTCTGTGTTCACAGACATTAAATACAGGCGCTGGGGTTGTGAGCTGGCTGCTTCTATACTGTGTCCCTCTGACAGATTTTACTGTGGGTCTGTCCCCAAATAAGTCCCAGTGTGTCTGTGAGTGCTGTACAAGTGTGAGGCATGTCTGAGGCAGGGAATTCCTCCCCGGAGGAAGCCATTTTAGTGACACAGAGTTGTAATGTGGTGGCGCTACCGGAACACCAAGAGCCTGCATGGGTGAAAGAGCTACGTGACAGTATGCATCTGATTAACCGTAGATTGGATAAGTCTGAATCTAATAGGCCCTACACACTGGCCAATTTTCTGAAAGATATGAACAATCTCGTTCATAAATGAACGAGAACTCGTTCATATCTTTCAGTGTGGAGACTCCAGCGATGAACGATGCGCGGCCCCGCTCTCGTTCAACGCTGGTCTCCCGTCGGCTGTGCATGCAGGCCAATATGGACGATCTCGTCCATATTTGCCTGCACTTCAAGAAGTCAAGAAACTTCACTCCCCCTGTCACTGCCCCCCCGCCGCCGGGTCGCTCGTCGGCCGTTTCGGCCGTGGGGCACCTCGTCGGCGCATCGTCAAATGAGTAGGGCCCATAAGGCTGCATGCTGGAGAAAATCTGTGGAAGATGTGATTTTTCAGGATGCTGTTATTCCTTATGTGGGCGGCCCCTCTGGGTCACATAAGAGACCATTTGCAAATGTTGTAAACACTGAAACCGACACGGATTCTGATTCTTGTGTCGACGATAGTGAATCCAGAGAGATAGATCATAAATTGGCAAAAAGTATACAATATATGATTGTGGCTATAAGGGACGTGTTGGAGGTTACAGAAAGCACTCCTTTACCTCAGGAGAAAGCTTATTTATGAAAGGAAAAGAAATCCAAAGTCACGTTCCCTCCTTCACACGAACTAAATGCTCTGTTTGAAGGGATGTGGGTGAATCCATATAAAAAATGTTGTATTCCCAAAAGGATTCACATAGCTTATCCTTTCCCGGTTGAAGACAGGAAAAAATGGGAGTCACCCCCTGTGTTAGACAGTGCACTTTCCAGGTTGACAAAGAAGGTAATTCTCCCTGCTCCTGGCACGGCTTCTCTTAAAGAGCCGGCAGACCGCAAAATGGAAACGACATTGAAAACCATTTATGTTACCAATGGTACACTGCTCAGGCCCACTATTGCCTGCGCATGGGTGAGTCGCGCTATTGAAAAATGGTCAGAAAGCGTGTCATCAGAAATTGACACGATTGATAAAGATGAGATACTCCTTAAGTTAGGGAATATCAAGGACGCTGCCGCCTACATGCTGGAAACAATGAAGGATATTGGACTCTAGACTCTTGAGTTCACAAGCCGTTACCATGGCAGTATCGGCTAGGCGGGCCTTATGGATTCGCCAGTGGAATGCGGATGCAGATTCCAAAAGAAACATGGAGGCTCTCCCATATAAAGGTGAGGCCTTATTTGGCGATGACCTGGATGCGTTAGTCTCAGCGGCTACCGCAGGTAAGTCAACATTTCTCTGACGTCCTAGTGGATGCTGGGAACTCCGTAAGGACCATGGGGAATAGACGGGCTCCGCAGGAGACTGGGCACTCTAAAAGAAAGATTAGGTACTATCTGGTGTGCACTGGCTCCTCCCTCTATGCCCCTCCTCCAGACCTCAGTTAGAATCTGTGCCCGGCCAGAGCTGGGTGCTCCTAGTGGGCTCTCCTGAGCTTACTAGTAAAGAAAGTATTTTGTTAGGTTTTTTATGTTCAGAGAGCTTCTGCTGGCAACAGACTCTCTGCTACGTGGGACTGAGGGGAGAGAAGCAAACCTACCTGCGTGCAGCTAGCTTGTGCTTCTTAGGCTACTGGACACCATTAGCTCCAGAGGGTTCGAACAGAGGGCCTGACCTCGATCGTCCGTTCCCGGAGCCGCGCCGCCGTCCCCCTTGCAGAGCCAGAAGACAGAAGAGAAGGAGATGAAATCGGCGGCAGAAGACTCCGGTCTTCATTAAGGTAGTGCACAGCACTGCAGCTGTGCGCCATTGCTCCCACTGCACACCACACACTCCGGTCACTGTAGGGTGCAGGGCGCTGGGGGGGGGGCGCCCTGGGCAGCAATAAAATACCTTTTGGCATAAAAATACACATAATACAGTCTGTGACTGTATATGTGTAAAACCCCCGCCATTTTTCAGTCAGAAACTGCAGGGAGAAGCCCGCCGCTGAGGGGGCGGGGCCTTCTTCCTCAGCACACCAGCGCCATTTTTCCTTCACAGTTCCGCTGGAAGCAGCTCCCAAGGCTCTCCCCTGCAGTATTCCTGATACAAGAAGGGTAAAAAAGAGAGGGGGGGCACATAAATTTAGGCGCAAATAATATATATTAAGCAGCTATTGGGAAAAATCACTCATTATAGTGTAAATCCCTGTGTTATATAGCGCTGTGGTGTGTGCTGGCATAGTCTCTCTCTGTCTCCCCAAAGGACTTTGTGGGGTCCTGTCCTCAGTCAGAGCATTCCCTGTGTGTGTGCGGTGTGACGGTACGGCTGTGTCGACATGTTTGATGAGGAGGGTTACGTGGAGGCGGAGCAAGGGCAGATAAGTGTGGTGTCGCCCCCGACGGGGCCGACACCGGATTGGATGGATATGTGGAAGGTCTAAACAGACAGTGTCAACTCCTTACATAAAAGGTTCGATGACGCAGCAGCCTTGGGACAGCCGGGATCTCAGCCCGCGCCTGCCCAGGCGTCTCAGAGGCCAACAGGGGCTCATAAACGCCCGCTAGCTCAGATGGTAGACACAGATGTCGACACGGAGTCTGACTCCAGTGTAGATGAGTACGAGACAAATGCACAGTCTACAAAAGCCATCCGATGCATGATTACTGCAATGAAAAATGTATTGCACATTTCTGATATTAACCCGGTTACTACCAAGAAGGGTATTATGTTTGGGGAGAAAAAGCAGCCAGTGACTTTTCCCCCATCTGATGAATTAAATGAATTGTGTGAGGAAGCGTGGAGTTCCCCCGATAAGAAACTAGTGATTTCTAAGAGGTTACTGATGGCGTACCCTTTCCCGCCAACGGACAGGTTACGTTGGGAAACATCCCCTAGGGTGGACAAGGCGCTCACACGCTTATCAAAAAAGGTGGCACTGCCGTCTCAGGATACGGCCGCCTTAAAGGAGCCTGCGGATAGAAAGCAGGAGGCTATCCTGAAGTCTGTGTATACACACTTAGGTACTATACTGAGACCTGCTATTGCTTCAGCATGGATGTGTAGTGCTATAGCCGCATGGTCTGATACCCTGTCAGACAACATTGATTCCCTCGACAGGGATACTATTTTGCTAACCATAGAACATATAAAAGACGTCGTCTTATATATGCGGGATGCACAGAGGGACATTTGCCTGCTGGCATCTAGAATTAATGCAATGTCCATTTCTGCCAGGAGAGTATTATGGACTCGGCAGTGGACAGGTGATGCTGATTCTAAAAGACACATGGAGGTTTTGCCTTATAAGGGTGAGGAATTGTTTGGGGACGGTCTCTCGGACCTCGTATCCACGGCAACAGCCGGGAAGTCAACTTTTTTACCTCAGGTTCCCTCACAGCCTAAGAAAGCACCGTATTATCATGTACAGTCCTTTCGGCCTCAGAAAGGCAAGCGGATCAGAGGCGCATCCTTTCTGCCCAGTGGCAGGGGTAGAGGAAAGAAGCTGCACCAGGCAGCCAGTTCCAAGGAACAAAAATCCTCCCCCGCTTCCTCTAAGTCCACCGCATGACGCTGGGGCTCCACAGGCGGAGCCGGGTGCGGTGGGGGCGCGTCTCCGAAACTTGAGCAACCAGTGGGTTCGCTCACAAGTGGATCTCTGGACTGTACAAATTGTATCTCAGGGATACAAGCTGGAGTTCGAGGCGACTCCCCCTCGCCGTTACCTCAAATCAGCCTTGCCAGCTGCTCCCAGGGAAAGGGAGGTAGTACTGGCGGCAATTCACAAGCTGTACCTCCAGCAGGTGATAATCAAGGTTCCCCTCCTTCAACAGGGACGGGGTTACTATTCCACAATGTTTGTGGTACCGAAACCAGACGGTTCGGTGAGACCCATTCTGAAATTAAAATCCTTGAACACTTATATAAGGAAGTTCAAGTTCAAAATGGAATCGCTCAGGGCGGTTATTGCAAGCCTGGAAGAGGGGGATTTTTTGGTGTCGCTGGACATCAAGGATGCTTACTTGCATGTCCCCATTTACCCACCTCACCAGGAGTACCTCAGGTTTGTGGTACAGGATTGTCATTACCAATTCCAGACGTTGCCGTTTGGTCTGTCCACGGCACCGAGAGTATTTACCAAGGTAATGGCCGAAATGATGATACTCCTTTAGAAGAAGGGAATTCTAATTATCCCATACTTGGACGATCTCCTTATAAAGGCGAGGTCCAGAGAGCAGTTGTTAGTCAGCGTAGCACTCTCTCGGGAAGTGTTGCAACAGCACGGCTGGATTCTGAATATCCCAAAGTCGCAGCTGATTCCTGCGACGCGTCTGCTCTTCCTGGGCATGATTCTGGACACAGAACAGAAGAAGGTGTTTCTCCCGGTGGAGAAGGCCCAGGAATTGTCATCTCTGGTCAGGGACCTCCTGAAACCAAAACAGGTGTCGGTGCATCACTGCACGCGAGTCCTGGGAAAGATGGTGGCTTCTTACGAAGCAATTCCCTTCGGCAGGTTCCATGCAAGGATCTTTCAGTGGGATCTGTTAGACAAATGGTCCGGATCGCATCTTCAGATGCATCGGTTGATCACCCTGTCCCCAAGAGCCAGGGTGTCTCTGCTGTGGTGGCTGCAGAGTGCTCATCTTCTCGAGGGCCGCAGATTCGGCATACAGGACTGGGTCCTGGTGACCACGGATGCAAGCCTCCGAGGATGGGGGGCAGTCACTCAGGGAAGGAACTTCCAAGGACAGTGGTCAAGTCAGGAGACTTCACTACACAAATATACTGGAACTAAGGGCCATTTACAACGCCCTGAGTCAAGCAGAGCCCCTGCTTCAAAACCAACCAGTGCTGATTCAATCAGACAACATCACGGCGGTCGCCCATGTAAACCGCCAGGGCGGCACAAGAAGCAGGATGGCGATGGCAGAAGCCACAAGGATTCTCCGATGGGCAGAGAATCACGTGCTAGCACTGTCAGCAGTGTTCATTCCGGGAGTGGACAACTGGGAAGCAGACTTCCTCAGCAGGCACGACCTCCACCCGGGAGAGTGGGGACTTCATCCAGAAGTCTTCACGCAAATTGTAAACCGTTGGGAACGGCCACAGGTGGACATGATGGCGTCCCGCCTCAACAAAAAGCTAAAAAAATATTGCGCCAGGTCAAGGGACCCTCAGGCGATAGCTGTGGACGCACTAGTGACACCGTGGGTGTACCAGTCGGTTTATGTGTTCCCTCCTTTTCCTCTCATACCCAAGGTACTGAGGATAGTAAGAAAGAGAGGAGTAAGAACTATACTCATCGTTCCGGATTGGCCAAGAAGAACTTGGTACCCAGAACTACAAGAAATGATCTCAGAGGACCCATGGCCTCTGCCTCTCAGACAGGACCTGTTACAGCAGGGGCCCTGTCTGTTCCAAGACTTACCGCGGCTGCGTTTGACGGCATGGCGGTAGAACGCCGGATCCTAACGGAAAAGGGCATTCCAGATGAAGTGATTCCTACGCTGATAAAGGCTAGGAAAGACGTGACGGCACAACATTATCACCGTATATGGCGAAAATATGTTGCTTGGTCTGAGGCTAGGAAGGCCCCTACAGAGGAATTCCAGCTGGGTCGATTCCTGCACTTCCTACAGTCAGGAGTGTCTATGGGCCTAAAATTAGGATCCATTAAGGTCCAGCTTTCGGCCCTATCTATTTTCTTTCAAAAAGAACTGGCTTCACTGCCTGAAGTTCAGACGTTTGTTAAGGGAGTGCTGCATATTCAGCCCCCTTTTGTGCCTCCAGTGGCACCTTGGGATCTTAACGTTGTGTTGGATTTCCTGAAATCCCACTGGTTTGAGCCACTTAAGACCGTGGAGCTAAAATATCTCACGTGGAAAGTGGTCATGCTATTGGCCTTAGCTTCGGCTAGGCGTGTGTCAGAATTGGCGGCTTTGTCATGTAAAAGCCCTTATCTGATCTTCCATATGGACAGGGCAGAATTGAGGACTCGTCCCCAATTTCTCCCTAAGGTGGTATCAGCGTTTCATTTGAACCAACCTATTGTGGTGCCTGCGGCTACTCGGGACTTGGAGAACTCCAAGTTACTAGATGTAGTCAGGGCTTTGAAAATCTATGTAGCCAGGACGGCTGGAGTCAGGAAAACTGACTCGCTGTTTATCCTGCATGCATCCAACAAGCTGGGTGCTCCTGCTTCAAAGCAAACTATTGCGCGCTGGATCTGTAACACGATTCAGCAAGCTATTCCACAAGGAAGGTGGGCTCTTCTTGGGCGGCTGCCCGAGGGGTCTCGGCTTTACAGCTTTGCCGAGCTGCTACTTAGTCGGGTTCAAACACATTTGCTAAGTTCTACAAGTTGATACCCTGGCTGAGGAGGACCTTGCCTTTGCTCATTCGGTGCTGCAGAGTCATCCGCACTCTCCCGCCCGTTTGGGAGCTTTGGTATAATCCCCATGGTCCTTACGGAGTTCCCAGCATCCACTAGGACGTCAGAGAAAATAAGAATTTACTCACCGGTAATTCTATTTCTCGTAGTCCGTAGTGGATGCTGGGCGCCCGTCCCAAGTGCGGACTCTCTGCAATACATGTATATAGTTATTGCTTAACTAAAGGGTTATTGTTATGAGCCATCCGTTGAATGAGGCTCAATTATTGTTCATGCTGTTAACTGGGTTTGGTTATCACAAGTTGTATGGTGTGATTGGTGTGGCTGGTATGAGTCTTACCCTGGATTCCAAATCCTTTCCTTGTTGTGTCAGCTCTTCCGGGCACAGTTTCCTTAACTGAGGTCTGGAGGAGGGGCATAGAGGGAGGAGCCAGTGCACACCAGATAGTACCTAATCTTTCTTTTAGAGTGCCCAGTCTCCTGCGGAGCCAGTCTATTCCCCATGGTCCTTACGGAGTTCCCAGCATCCACTACGGACTACGAGAAATAGAATTACCGGTGAGTAAATTCTTATTTTTTGCCCTCTGCGCCTGGATCGGCAAATGCAGTCCTTTCGGCCCAATAAATACAAAAAGACGAGAGGTTCCCCCTTCTTTGCAGGAAGGGGAAGGGGAAAGAAACCCACATCGGCTCCAGGTTCCGAAGAGCAAAAGTCTACCCCTAATTCTGCCAAATCCCCAGCATGACGCTGGAGCTCCCTTGCGGGAGGCCGCTCGGGGGGGGGGGGGGGGGGGGACACACACGTCTCAACGTCTCAAACTCTTCAGCCAGGATTGGATTCAATCGACCATGCCAGCTTCTCCGCCAGAGAGAGAAGCAGTAACAGCGGCAATCCAAAAATTATGTCAAGACCAGGTCATAGTCCTGGTACCGTTGTCACAACAAGGGCAGGGTTTTTATTCAAGCCTCTTTATTGTTCCGAAGCCGGACGGCTCGGTCAGACAGATCTTAAATCTAAAAGATCTGAATTTCTTCCTGAAAAGGTTCAAGATGGAATCACTTCGGGCGGTGATTGCCAGTCTGGAGGAGGGGGACTACTTGGTGTCGGTGGACATAAAGGATGCTTACCTGCATGTTCCCATTTATCCTCACCAGGCTTATCTGAGATTCGCGATTCAGGATTGCCATTACCAATTCCAGATGTTACCTTACGGTCTCTCCACGGCGCCAAGGTTATTCACCAAGGTGATGGCGGAGATGATGGTCCTCCTTCGTCAGAAAGGAGTCAATATAATCCCTTATCTGGATTACCTCCTGATAAAGGCGAGAATCAGGGAGCAGTTATTACAAAACATAATCCTCTCCCTGTCAATACTTCAACAACACGGGTGGATCATAAATTACCCAGAGTCACAGTTGGAACCGACAACAAGGTTGTCTTTCCTCGGGATGATCCTGGACACAGAAGTTCAGAGAGTATTTCTTCCGCTGGAAAAGGCTGTGGAAATCCAGAAAATGGTAAAACAGATATTGAAACCATCAAGTGTATCGATCCATCAGTGCATTCGGTTGTTGGGGAAGATGGTGGCGGCCTACGAGGCCATACAGTTTGGCAGGTTCCATGCCAGAGTATTCCATTGGGACCTGTTGGACAAATGGTCGGGTCACACCTGCACATGCACAGAAAGATAATCCTGTCGTCAAAAACCAGGATTTCGCTCCTGTGGTGGTTGCACAGCTCTCACCTGCTAGAGGGACGCAGGTTCGGGATTCAGGACTGGGTCTTAGTAACCATGGATGCAAGTCTCCGAGGCTGGGGAGCAGTCTCTCAGGGAGAAAACTTCCAGGGATGTTGGTCACAACAGGAAGCCTGCCTTCACATAAACGTTATGGAGCTAAGAGCCATTTACAACGGCCTTCAACAAGCGGTACATCTTCTTCAAGACCGTCCTGTGCAGATGCAGGCGGACAATGTAACAGCAGTCGCATACATAAACAGGCAGGGCAGAACGAAAAGCAGAGTGGCAATGGCAGAGGCGACAAAAATCCTCCGCTGGGCAGAAAAACATCTACAAGCTCTGTCGGCAATATTCATTCCGGGAGTAGACAACTGGGAAGCAGACTTCCTCAGCAGACACGATCTCCATCCAGGAGAGTGGGGCCTCCACCAAGAAGTCTTCGCAGAGGTGTCAAGTCTTTGGGGATTTCCTCAAATATACATGAGGGCGTCTCGTCTCAACAAGAAGCTTCAGAGATACTGTTCCAGGTCGAGAGACCCTCAAGCAGTAGCAGTGGATGCACTGGTGACCCAGTGGGTGTTTCCGTTGGTGTATGTTTCCCCTCCACTTCCGCTGATCCCAAAAGTACTCAGGATCATAAGTAAGCCAAGAAGGGCTTGGTACCCAGATCTTCAGCAGTTACTCATAGGAGATTCTTGGCCTCTTCCTCCTCGGGAGGACCTGCTGCAGCAGCGGCTGTGTGTACCAAGACTTACCACGGCTACGTTTGATGGCATGGCTGTTGAGCGCCGTATGCTAGCCAGGAAGGGTATTCCTAAGGAGGTCATCCCCACCCTTATTCAGGCCAGAAAGGGAGTTACGTCAAAACATTACTACCGTATTTGGAGAAAATATGTGTTTTGGTGTGAATCCAAGAAGGCTCCTTCGGAAGAGTTTCACTTAGGACGTTTTCTCCATTTTTTGCAGGATGGTGTGGAGGTGGGCCTACGATTGGGATCAATCAAGGTCCAGATTTCGGCCTTGTCAGTGTTCTTCCAAAAACAATTGGGCTCTCTTCCAGAGGTTCAGACCTTCGTGAAAGGGGTTCTGCACATCCAGCCTCCATTCGTGCCTCCAGTGGCACCATGGGACCTTAACGTGGTATTGCAGTTCCTTCAATCGGATTGGTTTGAGCCTCTACAAAAGATAGAGTTGAAGTTTCTCACTTGGAAAGTGGTAATGCTTTTGGCATTGGCATCCGCAAGGCGGGTGTCTGAATTGGGGGCCTTGTCTCACAAGAGCCCTTACCTGATTTTCCATGAAGATAGGGCAGAGTTGCGAACTCGACAACATTTTCTTCCTAAGGTGGTTTCTGCTTTTCACATAAACCAACCTATTGTGGTGCCAGTAGTTACTGACACATTCACTGATTCAAAGTCTCTAGATGTGGTTAGAGCTTTGAAAATCTATGTTGCTAGAACAGCTCGTATACGGAAAACAGGCTGTTTGTCCTGTATGATCACAACTAGATTGGCTGTCCTGCTTCCAAGCAGACTATTGCACGTTGGATTAGAAATACGATTCAGCAAGCTCATACTACGGCTGGATTGCCGTTACCGACGTCGGTAAAGGCCCACTCCACTAGGAAGGTGGGCTCATCCTGGGCGGCTGCCCGGGGGTCTCGGCATTACAACTTTGCCGGGCAGCTACTTGGTCAGGGTCAAACACATTTGCTAAGTTCTACAAGTTTGACACCTTGGCCGATGAGGACCTAAAGTTTGGTCAATCGGTGCTGCAGGGTCATCCGCACTCTCCCGCCCGTACTGGAGCTTTGGTATAGACCCCATGGTCTTGAGGTCGTCCCCAGCATCCTCTAGGACGTATGAGAAAATAGGATTTTGATAACCTACCGGTAAATCCTTTTCTCCTAGTCCGTAGAGGATGCTGGGCGCCCGTCCCAGTGCGTACTTTACCTGCAGTTTAGTTATTACAGTTACACAAGTTGTGTTATCTTGGTTTCAGCATGTTGCTGCAATTAGTTCATGCCTGTTGGCGTGTGTTATGTTGAATGCCATGTGTGCGGCATGGTTGAGGGTGTGAGTTAGTAGATATCTCACCACTAGTTAAGTAATTCCTTTCCTCGAAATGTCAGTCTCCCTGGGCACAGTTCCTACAACTGAGGTCTGGAGGAGGGGCATAGAGGGAGGAGCCAGTTCACACCCAATGAAAAGTCTTTAGAGTGCCCATGTCTCCTGCGGATCCCGTCTATACCCCATGGTCTTGATGTCGTCCCCAGCATCCTCTACGGACTAGGAGAAAAGGATTTACCGGTAGGTTATCAAAATCCTATTAAACACAAATTGTATGGAAATAAATCATTTGCAGGAGCAATCTTTTGTTTTTTACTTTGGACATAAAGTCCAATGATTCATGGTCCCCTCACACTAATATTCTCTAGGAATAATATTTGCACACTACTAGTGAATCTGCACTCAAAAAATTAACCCCTCAACTTCAAATGAAATGTATAGATAGCATCTTACTTGCTTACCGGAATGGCCGGGAGGCTCCCAAAAATTGGATGGCCCTCCTGGCCCCCCGTATCAGCAGGCAAATCTCTCAAGTTTTAAACTCCCCCCTCCCCTGCCTGGCTGCCCACTTAGTGAGCAAAGTCGGCGGACCCGGTAGTCGATGACGCGATTCTTGCTGAATCGCATCATCATAGCCCCTGCAGTATAATTCTGGTAATATCTGCATTACAGAGCGGGGACATGGCTTCAGTGATGCGGTAACCATGCCTGTTCCGCCTCCGCCCCGCCCCTCTACGCATCATAGCCCTGCCCTGCTCCCCTGCTGAGCCGACCTGGATAGAGCAGCCAGGATGTCAGCAATTATGGGTAGCATGACTACAGGAACTTGTATGTACATTGCCTGTAATGACATACAGTAGAAAATGGGGGGGACCTAGACTGCACATCCTACCTATTACTAAAGATACCAAGAGGTGCTATCATGCTGAGGCTTCTAATACTATGCTGGAGGAAGAGAAATGCAGATGCTCACTCTTAGCACTGAGAACACTGATAGTAAAAATAATTGAAATAAACCCTCACAATTAACATGGAGTATAATTGAAGATCTTAGCACACATTTACGCAAATATGCGGGCCCATGTACCGCGGCCAGGTGACTTCATCACATGGATCCCTGGCCGCGGTACATGGGCCCGCATATTTGCGTAAATGTGTGCTAAGATCTTCAATTATACTCCATGTTAATTGTGAGGGTTTCTTTCAATTATTTTTACTATCAGTGTTCTTAGTGCTAAGAGTGAGCATCTCATCTCTCTTCCTCCAGCTCAGTGACATACAGTAGTAAGTGCAAGTGGTGCTATTTACTGTCAAAGATTAAATAATGACCTGGCCCAGGAGTTTCTCTCCTAAATGTAACACTAGACCGTGTCTGGTACTGTACACATGCATGTGTTTTAGGAGGATAATTATCAACCCATCTAAAAAGGACAGGTGGAGATGTTTCTAATCTGATTCTAGCTATCCTTTTATCGAAGAACTCAAATAAATGGTAGCTACAGTCTGGTTGCTTTTGGCAACACCTCCTCTTATCCTCATTAGAAGGTTTAATTACGCACAAGGTTCTGTGGGACTTGCACGCTGTGCAGCTGCGCTCACTGGATCTGATTCAGAGGTAATCACCGGCTGCTTTTGCCAGTAGTGAATAGATACCCAGCACCTCTGTTATTACACTGAAATGCAGACGGAAGCTAGGGCACACCTAGCGTTTCTCCTTCATCCACTAGGGGACACTGGAGAGCAGTTACAGTGGGGATATAGTACGTAGCAACTGGAAGCTGGCACTTTAAATAGCAATGTGACTAGCTCCTCCCCTACTATGTATCCCCTCCAAACAGTCTTTTTAATGTACCCAAGGGAGCTGGTCACTCTTGGGTTTCCTCCTGATGGAATTATTTTTTACTTAAATTATTATTATTTTTTTAGAGATTACATTTAGTAACAGACAAGCAGCTTCTGCCTGTGTATACTGAAGTTTAGGGGGGGAAAAACTAGTATAAGCGCTACTAATAAAAAAATATAGAAAAAATATACATTCTTTATGTGTCCTTAGAGTCCTACTTCATCTGTCCTTTTTCACTTGGAAAGATTTCTCATTGGTGAGTTATTAGGTTCGATGAACATGTGAAAAAAATACATAAAACAATGTGTAGTATTGTCAAGGAAGATAAGGCAGTCTTTATCCAGCCCTTAAAGTCCCCCAGTATTAATGTAGAGGTGATCAGCAGCGTACCTCAACTCACACGAGAAATTTGTGGACTATATGCATAAAGGTATTTTTAGTTGCTCTTTAGAATCCCATATGTCTATAACCAGAGTGTATGAGATGCGTACCCCACTCACTTAAAATCAGGAGGTATGTAAACACATAAAGGTATCTTTATCTGTGGATTATTTCAGAATTGATGAGCGTACCACACTCACGGAAGAGGTCGTAATGCAAATCCTATCTGGGTTTCTTTTCCTCTGTATCGGCCAATCGCTCTCAGGTAGTTTGGATTGAAAAAAGATGTCCAGAATACGGAAAAGGTATATACCAGTTCATAAAAAATATTTATTGATTACAGGAAACCCCATAGTTGGGGTGAATCGACATCCAAAATGCACATACAAGTTAAAAAGTAAAAATAACAGGAAAACCAAGGAAAAAGAGCCAAAAATTCACTATGTAAAGAGGAGTCCGGACACTCAATAAAAGCAAAAATCCGGACTTTTACCTTAAGCCTTTTTCTTGTACCAAAGCCGGACGGTTCAGCCAGCCCGATTCTGAAGTTTAAAGGATATTAATCCTTACTTAAGGGTGTTCAGATTCAAGATGGAGTCCCTTCAATCGATAATTGCAGGTTTGGTGCAGAACGAGTTCATGGCATCCTTGGACATCAAGGACGTCTATTTACATGTTCCAATTTGGCCTCCACCTCAGGCTTTTCTTCGTTTTGCCATAAGGGACGCTCACTTCCAATTTTAGGCCCTTACGTTTGGTCTCTCTTCGGCCCCCAGAGTGTTCACTAAGATGGCCCTTATTCACATGCAGGGTGTGATGATTGTCCCCTATCTGGACGATCTGCTGCTGAAGGCCCACTCTGCAGAACAGTTGCTTCAAAATATCCGGATAACCCAAGACCTTCTGATTCAGCATGGGTGGAGCCTCAACTTCCCAAAGTCTCACTTATGCCCCACACAACCGTTACTGTTCCTGGGGATGATACTCTACACAGTATGTCAGAAGATATTTCTTCGTCAGGACAAGATCCTCTCTCTTCAGACGTTGGTGAGGTTGGTCTTTCAACACCATCAGGTATCAGTGTATCTGTGTATCCGTCTCCATGGGAAGATGGTGGCGGCGTTCGAGGCCCTTCCATATGGTCGGTTCCACTCAAGGCCGTTCCAGCTGTGTGTCCTACATCAGTGGTCCGGATCTCATCTGTTTCTTCATCAACGGGTGACACTGTCTCCGAAGGCACAGTTGTCTCTTCTCTGGTGGCTAAATTCGACTCATCTGTTGGAGGGAAAACGGTTTGGGGTTTGGGACTGGACTCTCCTCACCACAGATGCAAGCCTGTGGGGATGGGGAACAGTGACCCTGGAACACCAGTTTTAGGAGAACTGGTCATCCCAAGAATACGCTCTCCCGATAAACATACTCTAATTGCAAGTGGTGTACAATGCCCTGCTTCAGGCAGATCACCTGCTTTGCGGTCAGGACAATAAAACAAAATGAAAGGAGCGCTAAAATAAATTAAAATAAAAAAATAAAAATATAAATTGCAAACACCTGTGAAAAAAGGAAGTAGTTAGTAGATAATGTTTACAGCACTTTTGTGCTGATGTGAAAGTCCTGTACGAGGGTCCCTTTATAAACGCCGGAGCTGCGATCCGTGCTGCGGCTGCAGTGGGGAAACCTATCTGTCTTTCCCTATCGCTGCCTACCTTCAGTCACGTTCAGACTTCCGCTCTCCCGTATGGATCGCGTCCTGCCGGATGGTTCCCGATGCTGTTACTTGCACTCTCGTCCCCTCACCCATCTGCGCCATGACGTGGCGCTACCTGATTGGCTGAAGGGACCCTCTTTGACAGGAGTTACGGGCGGGTCCCGACATTCGGGGAAAGGGGATCCATGTGTCCGCCGTCACCCCCTTGCAGAGCCAGAAGTCAGAAGACAGGTGAGTAGAACAAGATAGAAGACTTCAGTGATGGCTTCTGAAGTACCGCACAGCGATCGCACTGCGCGCCATGCTCCCACACACAGCGGCACTACAGGGTGCAGGGCGCCCTGGGCAGCATAAAAATCCTCATTTGAGACTGGCAAAGTGCGATTGGAGTGCCTAGGCACTAAATCCTTACCCCCGCCAGTATAATTATTTTGAAAAATAGCGGGGCTGAAGCGCGCCGTGAAGGGGGCGGGGCTTAGCCTCACAGCTCTCATCAGCGCCATTTTATCTTCACAGAGCTGCAGAGACGCTGGTCCTTCCTCACCACTGCTGTACAAGTAACAGGGTGCAAACCGGGGGGGGGCAGGTGAGGCAGAGCCTTTCCTGTCATACTTACGTTTAAACCAGAGTTTTGATTGAATAAAGTATATAAAAAATACTAATAATTTGTTTGAAATATCTTCTTTGCATTATTCTAATAATTTTTATAGCCCAAACTCTGGAGTAAAAAGTCTATGGCAGGTGAGGCAGTGCCTCACCTGACTATCTTTTCCGCTCATCTCTGATCAAAACTCACCAAATTTCCAGGAGTTTATACTGCTGTACCTGTGTACAATGCCCAGATGTACCCTTTGGCTCATATATTGCATGGAAATCTGGCTCTGGGGATAGCCAGAGCCTCCTGAGCCATTTAGCTCACCGCACGTCCCTGGGGGGGGCACAGTTAATTTGAGGCTAATAAGTTATTATGAAAGCGCTGCAGGGTCTGAGGCATTATATTAAAGTTTCAGAACCGGGATAAGCGCTGCGTTATGAGCAGGCAAACTCCCTCTGTGTTTCTCTGACAGGCTTTACTGTGGGTCTGTCCCCTATTTGCCCAGTGTGTTTGTGGGTGTTGGTACACGTGTGTCGGCATGTCTGAGGCGGAGTGCTCTTCCCAGGAGGAGACTGTGTTAGGGGCAGAAACGGCTGTGGGAGTGACCCTGTCGGCACCGCCGACTCCTGATTGGGTAAATGTGTTGAATGCTTTGAATGCTAATGTGGCTCTTAATAATAAGAGAATAGATAAATCTGAGTCTCAGAACCAGGCATGGAAGAAATCTGTGGAGGATGTGTTATTACAGGTCCAGACCCCCTCGGGGTCACATAAACGTTCGTTTGCTCAGTTGGCAGACACAGATACCGACACAGACACTGACTCCAGTGTCGACTATAGTGATACCAGATTAGACCCAAAATTGGCAAAGAGCATTCAGTACATGATTGTGGCAATAAAAGACGTGTTGCATATCATCGAGGACCCTGCTGTTCCTGATACTAGTGTCTGTATGTATAAGGGAAAGAAACCTGAGGTAACGTTTACTCCCTCTCATGAACTGAATACCGTTTTTGAAAAAATGTGGGAAAAGCCTGACAAAAAGTTTCTGATTCCCAAAAGGATTCAAATAGCGTATCCATTCCCCTCTTGGGATATAGAAAAGTGGGAGTCTCCTCCCATTGTGGACAAGGCTCTATCACGGTTGTCTAAAAAGGTGGCTTTACCGTCTCCTGACACGGCAGCCCTTAAGGATCCTGCGGATCGTAGACAGGAAAATACGTTAAAATCCATTTACGTCACCACAGGTACACTACTCAGACCAACTATTGCATCTGCGTGGGTGAGTAGTGCTATCGAAAAGTGGGCAGATAACTTGTCATCTGATATAGATACCCTAGATAGGGATAGCATCCTTTTAACGCTGGGTTATATCAGGGACGCTGCAGCCTACCTAAAGGAAGCTGCGAGAGATATTGGCCTCTTGGGATCAAGGGCCAATGCCATGGCAATCTCAGCTAGGAGAGCATTGTGGATTCATCAATGGAATGCTGATGCTGACTCTAAGAAAGCTATGGAGTCTCTACCGTATAAAGGTGGTGTATTGTTTGGTGAATGTCTCGCTGATTTGGTATCTACAGCTACCGCGGGTAAGTCGTCATTTTTGCCTTATGTCCCTCCACAACAAAAGAAAGCTCACCAGTTGCAGATGCAGTCCTTTCGGCCAAATAAATACAGAAAAGGCCGAGGTTATTCCTTCCTTGCTAATAGAGGAAGAGGAAAAGGTAAAAGATCTCCGGCCGTGGCAGGTTCCCAGGAGCAGAAGTCCTCCCCGGCTTCTGCCAAATCCACCGCATGACGCTGGGGCTCCTCTGCGGGAGTCCACAGAGGTGGGGGCCCGTCTCAAGCTCTTCAGTCAATTCTGGGCTCATTCGGCCCTAGACCCATGGATTTTAGAAATAGTGTCCCAGGGTTACAAACGAATTTCAAGACGTTCCCCCTCGACATTTTTTCAAATCAGCCTTACCAGCTTCTCTTCCGAACAGGGAAGTAGTATGCGATGCAATACAAGGTGTTGGTCGACATAAAGGATGCCTACTTACACGTCCCCATATATCCTCCGCCTCAGGCTTACCTGAGGTTTGCTATTCAGGATTGTCATTACCAATTTCAGACGTTGCCGTTTGGTCTGTCCACGGCTCCGAGGATTTTCACCAAGGTAATGGCGGAAATGATGGTTCTCCTTCGCAAGCAAGAAGTCACAATTATCCCTTACCTAGATGATCTCCTGATAAAGGCGAGATCCAAAGACAAGCTGGAGCAGGACATTGCGCTCTCACTGACAGTTCTGCAACAACATGGTTGGCTCCTAAACTTGCCGAAGTCACAGTTGAATCCGACGAAGCGGCTGTTGTTTTTGGGAATGATTCTGGACACGGAATTATAGAGAGTTTTTCGTCCAAACAAATTCTGAAACCATCAATGCACTCGATTGCTGGGGAAGATGGTGGCGGCCTACGAGGCCATTCACTTTGGCAGATTCCATGCCAGAGTGTTTCAGTGGGACCTATTGGACAAGTGGTCCGGATCCCATCTGCACATGCACCAGAAAATAATCCTGTCCTCCAAGACCAGAATCTTACTCCTGTGGTGGCTGCACAGCTCTCCCCTCCTAGAGGGACGCAGGTTCGGGATCCAGGACTGGATCCTAGTAACCACGGATGCGAGTCTCTGAAGCTGGGGAGCAGTCACACAGGGGGAAACCTTCCAGGGAAAATGGTCAAGCCAGGAAGTTTGTCTACACATAAATGTCCTGGAGTTAAGAGCCATTTACAACGGCCTTCTTCAAGCGGAACGTCTTCTTCGCAACCTGCCCGTCCTAATACAGTCGGACAATAAAACAGCAGTAGCGCACATAAACCGCCAGGGCGGAACAAAGAGCAGGGCAGCAATGGCAGAGACCGCAAAAGTTCTCCGCTGGGCGGAAAGACATACAAGCGCTCTGTCAGCGTTCTGGGACAACTGGGAAGCAGACTTCCTCAGCAGACACGATCTCCATCCAGGAGAGTGGGGTCTTCATCAAGAGGTCTTCACAGAAGTGACAAGTCTTTGGGGAATTCCTCAAATAGACATGATGGCGTCTCGCCTCAACAAGAAACTTCAGAGATATTGTTCCAGGTCGAGGGACCCTCAAGCAATAGCAGTGGACGCGCTGGTGACACCATGGGTGTTTCAGTCGATGTACGTGTTCCCTCCGCTTCCACTCATTCCAAAGGTGCTAAAGATCATAAGAAGAACAAAGGTTCAGGCGATCCTCATTGTTCCGTCCTGGCCAAGGATGGCTTGGTATCCAGATCTTGTTCTGTTAAATGCCATGTTGTACGGCGTGTTTGAGGTGGGAGCTGGTATGTGTCTCACCTTAGTTAACAATAAATCCTTTTCCTCGAAATGTCCGTCTCCCTGGGCACAGTTCCTATAACTGGAGTCTGGAGGAGGGGCATAGAGGGAGGAGCCAGTTCACACCCCTTTCAAAGTCTTAAAGTGCCCATGTCTCCTGCAGATCCTGTCTATACCCCATGGTTCTTATGGTGTCCCCAGCATCCTCTACGGACTAAGAGAAAAGGATTTACCGGTAGGTATTAAAATCCTATTTTTATTTACAGGTACCCCTGGATTCTACTGGACCAGAGTTCCGAGTCCTTCGGGGCAACATAGGTAAGTATGTGTGTATGTAAGTGTGCATGTATGTGCATTAAACTTTTACTTTCACGGTGTCTGTGTTATGTTTTTATTTGTTTTTTTTTTGTAGTAGAACTACAGGTGCCAGCGGGCCCATTTCCCCCCCCCCCGCATGCTGGTACTTGTGGTTCTCCAAGTACCAGCTTGCGGGGGAGGCTTGCTGGGACTTGTAGTTCTGCTACAAAAAAAACAATATTCTTTTTTTTACACAAAAGGCTATCAGCCTCCCATCCACCGCCCACAGATGGGGGGGGACAGCCTCGAGCTTCACCCCTGGTCCTTGGGTGGCTGGAGGGGAAAAACTTCTTGATTTAAGGGGTCCCCACTCCTCCAGGGCACCCCGGCCAGGGGTGACTAGTTGGGGATTTAATGCCAGGGCCGCAGGGACCAAAATAAAAGTGTCCCCCTGGCTGTGGCATTATCTCTCTGACTAGTGGAGACTGGTGCTGATGTTAAAAAAAACGGGGGACCTCTACGTTTTTTGTCCCCCGTATTTTTTGCACCAGGACCAGGCGCAGAGCCCGGTGCTGGTTGTTTAAATATGGGGGAACCATAGTCATTTTTTCCCCTGTATTTTTACAACCAGGACCGGCTCAAAGAGCCCGAGGCTGGTTATGCTTAGGAAGGGGGACCCCACGCAATTTTTAAAAAAATTTTAACCCATCATTCCCACCCCTTCCCACTGATAAGCATGCACGGATCTCACTGATCCGTGCATGCCTATCAAAATATGGTATAAAAAAAAAAGCAGGTCTATTTGAAAACTGCTTTTTTTTATGATTTGTACTTTTTCCTGGCAGTGTTTGGCTTTTGACGGCAGTGATTGAGAATACAAATTTTTAGTAAATTACCGAGTTCTATAAAATAACAGGCGTATTTTACCGATGGTGTATTCATTCGTATTTTTTTCTCTGCCTTCAAAAAAAATACGAATGCCCTCATCACTGCCAAGATTTGAGTTTAGTACATTTCCGAGATGACACTTTGAAAAAAAAAAAAACAAAATCGGGAGCTAGTAAATATACCCCACAGTGCCTCTTCTGTTGGCAGGTTTTTGCCCACAATGCAGATGGAATGACTCCTCTGCGCCACAGGGCACTGTGGGACTGGACTTGAACCATTGAAGAAGCACCTGGGTGGAAAGCAATTCGTAAGCAACGGTGAAGTTCAGCAAGCTGTCATGTCCTGGCTTCAGGTGCTTGACACTGACTTATTCTATGCTGGGATAGATGCCTTGGTGTCCTATTGGAAGAAATGCCTATACAAATATGGACTATGTGGAAAAATAATCTGTACCAAGGTCATACTATAGATTATACAGATGTGTCCTCTCATAACGTTGCGCATCGTGGGCTGCTATTCCTTGCATACTGTAGCGTGGTGCATGATCACGGAAGCCGCATCACGGAAAACATATCTCTGCAATGCAGACGCAGTGTTGCCAGATAGGTAACTGTTCACATAATACATCATTTAGGAATATTGACATTAAAGAAATATTGTCTGAATGAAAATATAATTAATGACAAAAGGTGATTTTAACCATGGAGAATAGTATAGTGGATATATTTTATAGTAAGGAATAGATATGAAATAAGTTTGAACATAGTTGAATATTTCGAGGATTTACAAAATAATGATTTGTATATATATATATATATATATATATATATATATATATATATACACACACACGCATATATATGTATTTGTGTTTTAGTGCAAGATTATGAGTCAGTGTGGTCTGAACAGGTTTTATCCCTTAAATGGCAATGGGTATGTGACTGAAAACTCTTTTGGTCACTTGGACACTGGAATTCACAGGTGTGCTTACACTGATACCCCGTTCACACCGCACAAATAACCAGGTATCGACCCAGCATATTGCCCGGTCAATACAGGTCGGCGTGCGGTGTGAAAGCACCATAGACGAGATCCGATGTCGTCTGACTTGGTAATTCAATCCGGGAGGAATAAAGCAGTGTTATTCCCGGGTTGAATACCGGGTCAGTGGCTGCGTAAACGGGCTCCTGGGTCGATGCGACTTGGGACCCGTTCACTACAACAGGGAAAGGCGTCACGGTGATGAGCTCATCTCCCAGCGCCGCCTCCACCCCCCGCTGCTATGGCTACCTGCTCGGCATATTGCCAGGTCGGGGAAGCCAGCAGTAGCGTCCAATGCCGGATCCCACCTGGGAAGGACCCGTTTCCAATTCCCGGGTGGGATCCAGCATTGGCGGTGTGAAAGAGGTATTAGATTGACATCAAGCTTAAGTACACCTTTGGCAATCATAAAACTGGTTTGTCTATTGTCCAGTATAGGCCAAGCTAGGGACCATAAATTAGCTACTATGAGAAGAGATCACATCCATTGATAAAACATGGTCTAAACCACTCCAGGCAAACGTGGATGAGAAGACATTCTGAATTTTATAATACTCTCCATGCTTGAGGCAGGGTGGGCACCACACGATTTAGGACACCATGCCTTCTTGAGCAGGACAAGCCAGCTTAGTTCATTGTTTGTTTTATGACACTTTGGAATGTAAATGGCAAACCTATAATTAGCTATTACATTGAAAACACTATGATAATATATCAGCTAAATGTTAAGTTATAGGTGTGTATATATACATGAGTTCAGTCAGAGAAAGAAGTCAGGAGGGGAAGGAGTTGGAGGTCAGAAGGAGAGAAGATACAGAGCTAAGGGGGTCATTCCGAGTTGTTCGCTAGCAGATTTCGGTCACAGCGCAGCAATCAGGCAAAAAAAGGCACTTCTGCGCATGCATATGCGGCGCAATGCGCATGTGCGTCATACTATTACAACAAACGATGTAGTTTCACACAAGGTCTAGCGAAGCTTTTCAGTCGCACTGCTGGCCGCAGAGTGATTGACAGTAAGTGGGCGTTTCTGGGTGTTAACTGACCGTTTTCAGGGAGTGAGCGGAAAAACGTAGGCGTGCCAGATAAAAACGCAGGCGTGGCTGGGGAAACGTAGGTGTGGCTGGGCGAATGCAGGGCGTGTTTGTGACATCAAAACAGGAACTGAATAGTCTGAAGTGATCACAAGCGCTAAGTAGGTCTGCAGCTACTCTGAAACTGCACAAAATAATTTTGTAGCCGCTCTGCGATCCTTTCGTTCACACTTCTGCTAAGCTCAAATACACTCCCAGAGGGCGGCGGCTTAGCGTTTGCACGGCTGCTAAAAGCAGCCAGTGAGCAAACAACTCGGAATGACCACCTAAGTGCAGTAGGAGGGATTGCCACACATATGAAATTATATAGGATGGTAACTATGTGCTTGCAAGTATAAACTTTATGTTACTAATTGTCTAAGTTTGTGAAACTGTGTTTTGTTATGTTTGTTCTATAATTAAGGAAGCATAAATATTATAAGGCGCCCATAACTTTATTGTGATTACCTTAACCTTTCTTAAGCTAGCTTATCGCTAAAATAACTTGACACCACACCGAAATAAAGACACGGACACGGTAGCTGGAGTTAAAGGTCAGACGATATTTATTGATCGCTGACCAACTCTTTAAACTATAATTGTAATTGAAGTGTAATTAATTTAGATTGTGAAATTAAATTTAGATTGGAGGATGGCAAAGAAAAGTCGCTACCAGACACCAGCTACAGTCACCTAGATGAAAACCATCACACCAAGGAGGGGAGTACCCAGACCCCTCCTCCTACCTGCATAACCCGCATTGTGCTGGACTCACCACTCTTTTATCTGGCAAACGTTCGGTTCCCGCAGGGGAACGTCTAAATGTCCAACCGCAAGAGAAGGACACACCTGCCGTCCTTCTAAAGACGGTGCCCCACAATGACCACTTATGCCTGTTTGACCGCTGGTTGGTAGCGACTTCCCGCCAATCTGGCTGTCAATAGCCAACTGAATAGAAACAAACCATCAAAATGTAATCAGGGCGGGCGGGAGGGCATACAATGAGAAATGGCAAGAGGAAGTCGAGCCACATGACCTTGCCCTATATACTCTCCTGAGACCAACCCCTCACAGCCTGACTGACAACCCTTTGACCCTATTGGTAAAAACCCACCGAACAATATGATCTGCCTAGCAACTGCTTAGTCATCACACAACCAATCACAAACAGTTGGACTCTTATATGGCTTCAGGCTTATGCAGCCTTCAGCTAATCTTAGTATATATGCCACCACTGTGTATATCTTATTCTGAATGATTTGATTTTGCCTGTAAATAAACAATCAGATGACAAGAGCGGTAATCTCAAATCTGAACTCTCTTTAAGTAATCATAACTTCATAATTTCATAAGTCATATGTATAAGGACTGCATATATTTATCAGCCACTTTGTTTGTAAGCCTGAGATAAGATATTTGCAGATATATATGATTAACGCATATTAATTAAAATATACCTATATATTAATAATAATATGATATATTAAATATTGATATAATTTATAAATATGATTCCATAAATCAATAGCAGGCAGCGGGTAGTGATGCTCTTGCCGCCTGCAAATGGAAGGGGGAGCTGGTGGAGGTCAGTGAGCAGGGGTATGTATGCACGCTCCTGTGACTATTAGCAGACAATGGTTAGCTAGTGGCTGCGACATGCCACAGTGCATACGCATCGCGGCAACCAACATCACAGTAAGCAACCTCCTGCAACGAAGATGTGTGAGGGCACATTTGTACATATATGTACGAGTTGAATACATTTACGCAATGAGAGTTTACCTAATTTATTGAACCACCCTCGTGCATTGTGGAAAAAACATTCATTTGATTTCACAATTAGTTTTTCTACTTTCAAATATGAAGGGGTTATGTACTAACAAATCACTCGCTAGCTAGTTT
This sequence comes from Pseudophryne corroboree, assembly GCF_028390025.1. Taxonomy (NCBI): domain Eukaryota; kingdom Metazoa; phylum Chordata; class Amphibia; order Anura; family Myobatrachidae; genus Pseudophryne; species Pseudophryne corroboree. The sequence continues at coordinate 522,826,942 of NC_086445.1, read as the reverse complement.
TAGCAGCCGTGCAAACGCTATGCCGCCGCCCACTGGGGAGTGTATTTTAGCTTAGCAGAAGTGCAAACGCATGTGCAGCCGAGCTCTGCAAAAACAGTTTGTGCAGTTTCTGAGTAGCTCTGAACCTATTCAGCGCTTGTGATCAGCCTATTCGTGTCTGGATTTGACGTCATACACCCGCCCAGCAAATGTCCAGCCACGCCTGCGTTTTTGCAAACACTCCCTGAAAACGGTCAGTTGACACCCAGAAACGCCCCCTTCCTGTCAATCTTCTTTCGGCTGCCAGTGCGACTGAAAACTTTGCTAGAACCTGTGCACACCCACAACGGGCTTTGTACCCGTACGTCGCGCGTGCGCACTGCAGTCCATACACAGAAATGCAGATTTTTAGCCTGATCGCTGCGCTGCGAACAACAGGAGCTAGCGATCAACTCGGAATGACCCCCAAAGTGCGGTATTCTACAGCAGTAAGTAAAGGGGAAAAGGTATCAAAGCTTTTAAAGAGGACAGGTGAAGTTGCCCATAGCAACCAATAAGCTTCTAGCTATAATTTTATAGAAGGCACATGATAAAGGAAATTTAGGATAGCTAGAAGCTCCATCTCATTCTTTAGGAGGTCCGATACATCTCCCCCTAACGTTCATTGGCATAAAACAAGGTAGATGTTTGTTATTATTCGGCATCTGCTAAATAATGTGGCTGTTGTATAATAAAATGTTAATGATGTAATTGTACATTGAAGAAGAAAGTATTTTAGTATGCACAAGGTTCCGTGGGACCTGCGTGATGTTGGAATTGGATCTGATTCAGAGGTAAACACAGACTGCTTTTGCCTGTAGTTATAAGGATGGAGAGGCCGATTTACCAGTGCCCCGCCATGTTGCAAACCCATAACGGATTTATCGATATTGATAACACAATCACAACATAACCAATCGCAGGGCAAGGAAAGGGAAGTGGTGCACAAAGGCTCTCCCAACGTTGAAACCACCTAGGACGTGCCCGTTCTAACCTTGTAGGTACGCGTCCACGCCCCCTACCGTTTGGAACCAGCTAGCATCCGCACAACACTCTCACCTGGTGCTCAACCTGTATGGCCCATGCCACATTATTCATACCTCCCAACATGACCCTCTCCAGGAGGGACAGAATACTCTGTGTCTGGATTTTTTTCTTCATTTGTGATTGCCAGCACCTGTTTTAAACAGGCTAATGGATAAGAAAGCTGTTTCACCACAGGTGATGGCGATCATAAATTAAGAGGGGAGATCAGGAGCAGAGCATTCTGTCCCTCCTGGATGGGGTCATGTTGGGAGGTATGCATTATTGCTGGAACTAGGCAATCTGACAATCCCCTGCTTATCATGCCTTGTGCACCGCTCCCTCCCCGCATACATAGTGTGATAACAAAATACCAATTTACAGGGTTGAACATGGGACTGACCTGGGTAATTGTGCAGTGGAAACTGTCATTACCCGTGTTTTCAGACCCGAGTAACGCTCTGAGACACTGACTGATGCTTCTGGGGCACAGGAAGATGATGTCATCCCTGAGAGGCATGCTGGGCACATGCAGGCATTGCAGCAGCTTGAAAACAGACAGACACGTGGATGCATGTCACGCTGGGCGCATGTAGCTATTGCAGCAGCTTGCAGACACTCTGAAGTCACGCTGTGCACATGCAGATATTGCAGCAGCTTCCAAACAAACAGACACTAAACAGCAGCAGCAGAAGCTCCAGCACAGAAACATGGCTACCCGTACCTGGTCAGACACAGACATAAAAGAGCTGCTTAATATTTGGGGAGAGGAATTAGAAGGCAGGTGACTGGAACAGTTAAGGATGCTATAGTCTACAAGAACATATCCCTTATGCTGGCAGAAAGGGGCATCCAAAAAACCCAGCAACAAGTCATTAACAAATTGAAGGCACTACGCAGACAATTCACCAAAGTACACGACCATAACCGCAAGAAAAGTGGCGCTGGACGGAACAAATGGCCATATTATGACCTATGCTATAGTGTCTTCAGCAAAACTGCACTAACAAATCCCATAGCACTATCGTCATCCAGCTGTGCCAGTCGCCAGATGTCAGTACAGGAGGTCCGTGAGGAAACACAGCACAGCCTTCCCAGCTCACAATGCAGCCCACCATCCCCGCTGCTTATATCGGACAGCAGTTTCGAAGACTCAACCATCAATGATGATTCCATCAGCGCCATTATTGAGGACGTACCGGAGTCTCAGGTGGAGACGTCGCAACCCCCCAAAACCATGACTGCGCTCAAAAAATAAGTATTAACATTTACAAACATTTTTATTTACATACATATAAACCACCGTACAGCAGGGGTGTAAAAACTCCAGGCCCTCCAGCTTATGTAGAACTACAGTTCCTAGCATGCGCTGCCACAGTTGCAGCAGTCCCTATACAAAATCTATGTAAAGGCATGCTGATATATGTAGTTCCACAACAGCTGGAGGGCTGCAAGTTTAACACTCCAGCTCTACAGGCTCATTTCTCAACAAGTACTGTGGTTTTGCCTTGTCAATGATTGGCGCTTTAATACCCACACCCACCTCCAGCAAACTCGAACACTATTACATCCCACCCAATGACTTTAAAACAGCTTAAACTCTTGGAGAAGTGGGTTCCAAAATGTATTAAAAAGATAATGAGAAATGTTGCAGAGTAGAGCTAGTGTGCAGGTGGGAGAAGGCCACAAGCACGTATATATGCTACCACTGCTATTTTTAGTTAGAATCATTGTTTGAATTAATTTTTTTTCATCCCCTTCACAGTCTATAACGTTCCACAGCGAAAAAAGAACTGAACAAAACAGAACAAACGGTCAGAGCAATGACGTCCTTTATAGTGGAGCATCTGCGTGAGGCAGATAGTGAGTTGAATTCCCAGGAAGATGCACGAATTGAGAGATATTTTGCGTCTGAAAAGGAAATGCATCAATCATTTATGACGCAGTTAATGGCCGTGCATGATAACCGGTTGTCCTTTTTTGACCGTACGTTTGCACGTACTCTAGGGAATACAACACAAGCACAACAGCAAGACCCAATCTATCCACAGCACACATATGGGCCATACAATGGGAGGCATTCAATATGCCGGCTGTCGGGATCCCGATGCTCAGCATACCTGCGCCGGGATCCCGACAGTCGGCATACCGACAACTATTCTCCCTCTTGGGGTATCCACAACACCCCTGGAGGGAGAATAAATAGTGTGGCACATGTAGCACACCACCGTGCCTGCAGTGAGCCCGCAAAAGGCTCCTTTGCGCTCACCCCGCTGCCGGCATTCAAACAGTCGGGATCCTGGCGCCGGTATGCTGGCCACCGGGATCCCAACCGTCGGTATAGTGTAGTACACCCCATACAACTATGAGCCTTCCTCAAATCCCACAACACAAATCCTGCAAGCCTCAGAATATTGGGTGTATAGGCAATTGCCTTAAATAAGGCCAGCTGTCGATAAAACAATGTTTATGTGTTAAGGTTCTGTTTTCACTTTACTATTTTATATTGTTACCTCAAGGATGTGCGGCAGTGGGATCCAAATATTGGAGTTACCCTGATACCTATAAAGCCAAACATTAGGGCAGGAGTCTAGCTGTTGTGGAACTGCATAGCAAGGCATGCTGAGACATGTAGTTCCACAACAGCTGGAGGGCCACAGGTTGAAGACCCCCTGCGTTAGGGTATTTTTACAGAGTGTTCTGTTTGTACTTTACTATTTTATATTGTTATCTCAAGGATGTGCGGCAGTGAGATCCAAACTGGCTTCTCAGGTCGGCCTCAGAGCCAGCCCTAACCAATATGATGCCTTAGGCAAGATTTTGGCTGGTGCCCCCTAGCACCACCGCTGGTTCCGCCTCTGACCTTGCACCTCTTTCCCAGCACCATCACCCCTCACCCATAGCAGTCCTTATTTTGGTGTTTGGACCCCTATATTTTAAATAGGAACAGTTTGCACATTTGGCGCACAGCCTAAAAAGGGGTGTGTTTTTGCTGGCAAGGGGCATGGCCACACAATAGTAACCCCAATTCCAATTACGCCACACAGTACTGCAACTTTATTCACATTTGATCATGCGATAGTGTCCATAATTCATATTACATCCCACAGTAGTATCACTTTACCTTATAAACGTTACTCCTCACAGTAGAGCCCCTTATTCACATTACATCACACTGAATTGTTCCTTATTCACATTACACCACACCTTATTGCTCTTTATTCACATTAGACCACACAGTAGTGCCCTTTCTATATGCAACGTCACATAGTAGAGCACCTTATACACATAATGCCACAAATTAGTAATGCATTTATACACATAATTCCACACAGTAATGCCCCTTACACATGAGACACCTTATTAATGTCCTTATAAACATAATGCGCCTTACACATTATGACAACCTTTATTAATGCCCTTTTACACATAATGACACATAGTGCCCCCTACACATTATTAGTGCCCCTATACACATAATGACACACATACAGTAGTACCCTGTTACACATATGCCGCACATTATTAATGCCCTTATACACATAATGACACACATAGTGCCCCTTACACATATGTTGCACATTGTTAATGCATTTTTACATGACACACATAATACTCCTTACACATATTCCGAACACTACTGCACAACCAAACCGCTCACATGCACACAGCACTCACACTGCCACTAACACTGTGACCTCTGCCTCTGCTTGGATACAGATGTGTCCTCATAAATCTTGCCTCAATGCTAACGTTGGGCACCTTTTTTTATGAAAATGTATCTTATTTGCATTGCTATGTGGCTAGGATGCATAAGCAGCTTCTGCTGATTAAACTGATATGCAGCATGCCTATATACTGTGTGAGACTGTGGCTGTATCTGCATATGAAATGCTACACACAGAATATAGTCATGCCGCATATCATTTTAATCAGCAGAAGCTGCTGATACCCTTAGGCATATCAAATGCCCTAGGCAATTGCCTAGTTTCCCTATGCCTATGGCCGGCTCTGGTCGGCCTAACAGCATGTGTTAAGGGAATGCATCTTTAAGCATAGGTGAATGAACAAGCAGGAATATCCTAAAACATTTGCCTGTTAACCTGACCTGAGGATCCAGTTTGGGTTACCGAGATATATATGGCTTCTTAATGTTTGGTCATATGCCCATCGTTCTGGAGTGTACTTAGCCTCAGGCTGGTGGTGTATTTCATTTTTGCAATGCTAAAATTGTGTACCTTATAATACTTTGCACTTTTCCAAAAATGTTTTTAAAACAAGCATTTTATGTAAATTCTAAAAATGTGTGCCGATTATTTAAAAGACAAAATATACAACTAATAACTTTTGAACAACTTTTATAACTGAGAAATTGTAGAAAACAAAATAAACAGAAAACTGCAACATTGAGGGAAGATTGGCTGCAATGGTGGCCATGATGCGCTCGCCACCTATGTCATGCCCCCCCACCAAGCCTGATGCATCATGTACAGTGACCCCCGCCCCATGATCATGCACATTCCACTCAAGGAGAAAGTTTTCCTTTTGTATGTAAGATATACTATGATTAATGCGGCAGGCTGCTACTATATCTGGCATGATTTTCAAGTCCACACATTCTTCTTCATGAGGCAGTGCCAGCGTCCTTTTAAACGCCCAAACGCATTCTCTACTGCCATATGGACCGAACTTAGGGCATGGGTGTATGATGTCTGTTAGGGAGGGGAGATAACTGAACATGCTCAGTGTAGCCCTTCATCAGCCAGCGCTGTAACGGGTATGCTGCATAACCAATGAGGTGGACTGGGATGTCCACACCATCTACGGGCACCGATTTCTGTCAATAAAATATTAATATTATTCCAGGGGTAAAACATGAATATTGGTTTATGGGTAAACATTAGGTTAAGGAGTAAATAATCTTACCTCTCGAGGGAAAAGCCATCCACCGAGCTTGTCCTCAGCAATACTGTAGAGATCGGAGTTGGCGAGAACCCTTGTATCATGTGACCATTCAGGCCACCCTATGAAGACACCTGTGAAACTAAAAATAAAGGTTTATTAGTTTATGCATCATCAAAAAAAGCCCAAGCCTATTTTAAACACATTAGTAAAACAGTGTTTACCAGTATTTGTGCTCCACTACGGCTTGCAGGACAATGGAATGCCAACCCTTGCGATTGTAGTAGTCTGCTGGGTTGTCACGGGGGGCGATGATGGGAATGTGGGTCCCATCTATGGCACCAGCACACTGTGGGTAGCCACGCCTCTTGAATCCTTTTATAGTCTCATCTAGCCGCTGTCCTTTTGGCAAGGAAATAAAGTGATGGTACAGGGTATCCAGCAATGCCCGTGTGACCTGGTAGACAATCTTGCAGACCGTGCCAATCCCTACTCCAAATAAACTGGAAACTGTGCGTTACTCTCCAGGGGTAGCATACCACCAGAGAGCAATCGCTAATCTCCAGCTCGGCTAAATGGGCTTCCGGAACCTGGTGGTCTGCTTGGTGATTGCAGGGGACAGTAGTTCCAAAATATAGCAGAATGTAGCACGAGACATCCTGAAATGTGCCATCCACTGCTCCTCCTGATACGCTAAAATGGTCTGCATGAATGCTTCTCCATGTCTGTGATCTCTCACCCACATATAGGTTTTCTTCAGGGGCTGAAGAAAACCTGTATGCATTGAAACAGCTGTCGGGCCACAGTTGTTAGATGTATCACTAATGGATTTTGTATTGAAGGATAAATCCTCTTCAGCTTTCAACTGAATCATGAGTGCTGGTTTTTGCATTTTTTCTCTCTAAAAAAAAAGTGAGTGATTATATATATATATATATATATATATATATATATATATAATGTTACAGATGTCTAAACTGTTCACCAAACTCCAGGGCTGATTCTGGGATGGAGGCAGCTGCCATTTATTGCCATTTCTTGAGATTGTAAACTGAATTACCAATTTGCCTGAATCCGTACCTGTGCATCACACATCTGGTCTGCGCAAGCACACTGGCTGCAGTGCGCGACCTTCAACATTGCGGCCGCATCCCGGAAGGATGCAACCACAGTGTGATTGACAGCAGCGGCCACTTGCGGGGCAGCAATGCGGCATTGGGGGTGGGGTAAATGGGGCGTACCATGACCATTTTTGGGGCAGCTACGTAACGTCATGTGCAGCCGCACAAATTGAAACCTGGCGATGGAACATCACACATTGCAGCCAGGGGTCAATCTTAATTTTATGCTTCCACCCAGGAGGCAGCCTGTCACACATGCTGGTTAGCCTTGCCCTGTGCTGGGTGGACCCCAGCATGTGAGGAGATGGACGTAGATGTGGCTTTGTTTGCAGTGATCTGCCTCCATCTATTAATCAGGTCCATTGTGTGTATTCCAGTGATTGTTTTACATAAATGTGAGGACATTTTACTGTGGAAATTTTCCACTACAATTTTTTTTTTTTTATTATTAAGAAGGAAAAAAAACAACTACTGGATTATTTTAGGGCAGAGGTGGCCAAAAGGTAGATCGCGATCTACCGTTAGCTCGTGGAGCATCTGTCGGTAGATTGCAACAGACTTCACAGAAAATAACTGTAAGGAGCCTGCCGCTGCTACTTCTCTTCACAGTTACCAGGGATGCAGTGCGCGGGTGACGTAATGACATCACGCGCAATGTGAGGAGCCTGGGCGCTAATTGGTTCCAGTTTGATACAGCTGCCGGTGACGACGTTAGGAGAAGCAGCCAGCGGGAGGCCATGCAGCATGAAAGCGGGAGCCGTGACTGCAGGGAGAGGGAGGACTGAAGCTAGGCAGCGTGACAACTTGTCAGGTAAGTTATGCAAAGGGGAGTTTCTTCACAAGGGGAGGAACGATATTATGCAAAGGGGGGAATCTGCACAGAGCATGGTATCTTCATAAAGGGTTTTTTTTTTTTTTTACACAGAGGGGGATCTGCAAAGGGTGGAGAATCTGCACTGAGGGGATTATTGTACAGGGGGCTATTATGCAGGGGACTGGAAGGTGGGGGTATCTGCACAAGGGAGTTATCTGCAAAGGGGGAGATTTGCACAGAAGAGGGTTACTTGATGTAATTCTTAGTGCTATTTTGAAATGTGCGCATTAATATTGGTGCGGTTATTTGATGGCATCATTATTAATGCGTGTTATTATTGGTGTTATTTGACATCAGTAGATCACCGGTAAGTAAGTGAACAAAAAATAGATCCCAGGTCCCAAAAGTCCGGACACCCCTGTTCTAGGGGAAACACCTGTGAACACTATTTGAGACTCATGAAATTAACATTATGGGTGGTAGATTTGTCAAAATGTGGAGAGCTATCAAGTACCAACCAATCAGCTTCTAATTGCCATTTTTAAACAGCCCATAAAATGACAGTTAGGAGCTGATTGACACTTTCACTACAATTTATCGCTCTCCAACTTTTGATAAATCTGCGCCTATGGTCTATAGTCACTCCAGAGTAAATGTATTATCTTGCGATTTGAAGGCATAGGTGGGATCCGGACGAGTCTGCCCAGTGTTTTAAGGTTACATTTATTTAAAAGGTAAAACCATGTTCACAAAACATTTACACCTATATCTCTCAATAAGATTTGATAAATCTCACCCAAGGTAACAGCAACTTGCCGCCCCCTTCTGATTGGTTAAGAGCTCAGGCCATTTTCCATAGTGTGAGGGACATCAGCATTGTAGGCCCTGGGAAAAGCATTACACTGGGGCCCCCAGACCACCCATTCAGGTGAACCAATTAAAATAAATAAATAAATAAATACAGTAACATGCCCCTCTTGTGGTCCACTGTCTCTCCACATGGTTCCATACTGTCAGCACTCTGATTCATGGATAGCTCCATTCACTGGCGGCATGTCGCTCTAATTGTGTGACCACCACCCACTCCTGCTCAAAGACCCTAGAATTGTGGGGCCCTAGGCAGCTGCTCGGTGTGCCTGTACATTAAGAGGGCCCTGCACTACATTTAGAAGAATGCACAAAGTGAAATGCCAAACAATGCTGCAAAACACCATTGTGAAGATCTAAACATCTAATGATGATCGGCAGCTTTGACCAATGTTTTTCAGATGGCAACTGTAATTAATGCTAACCAAACCTGATTTAGCATTATTTAATATTTTCATTTGAAAAAAAAACTCTCAAAGCCGCTGATCTGACGCTTAGTGAATCTGTCCCAATGTGTTTCAGTATCTTCTATTGGCTATATAGGTGTGCAAATACCAAGGCAGTATGTATCAATAGCAAGAGTTGTGATATCTTAGCTCGGCTTCTGTCTGCTAGTCAGCCAATCTACACTGTGTATCTGTGCATTAAATGTTTAGACAGATTGATGAGAAGTTGCCCATAGCAACAAGGAGCTTTTAACTGTTATTTTATAAACTGTGCTAAATGAATATCTAGAAGTCAATTGGTTACTATGGCCAACTTTGCCACTGTATTTCTCTCTTGAAAGTTTGATACATTTCCCCTTGTGTCACATGTTTGATGGTTGCCAGTCAGATAGGAGTAACAGAAAATACTGTGGACCTAATTAGTTAAGCATAAACACTCCAGCAGCTTAATGTACAGTACCCAGCTTTTCATATAGGAGCATTTTAAAAATGTCGAGTCCATTTGATAGTGGAGGAATGGGGGCAAATGTTTTGATTACTGCTAAATGGCAAAAAGGTGATCCTAATCATCAATGCAGCAGAAATGACTTAGAAAATGCAGACGTAGTATATAGCCTGCTGTTACAAATTACGAGAAGCACAGACAGCATAAACTCTGTATAACCATGGGGCAGTACAGATGGTGTAATGGTTAGCATTACTGCCTCACAGCACTGAGGTCATGGGTTCGATTCCCACCATGGCCCTAACTGTGTGGAGTTTGTATATTCTCGCCGTACTTGCGTGGGTTTCCTCTGGGTACTCCGGTTTCCTCCCACAATCCAAAAATATACTGGCAGGTTAATTGGCTTCCAACAAAAATTAACACTAGTGTGAATGTGTGTGTGTGTGTGTGTGTGTGTGTGTGTGTGTGTGTGTGTGTGTGTGTGTGTGTGTGTGTGTACATGTGATAGTGAATATAGATTGTAAGCTCCACTGGGGCAGGGACAGATGTGAATGGCCAAATATTCTGTAAAGCGCTGCGGAATATATGTGTGCGCTATATAACTAATAATAATAATAATAATAATAATAACAACAACCACCACCGTGTGCATGATACCGCAGCATCACAGAGTCACAATTTGGTATTTTCAGGCATAGTAAAAAAAAAAAACACACAACACTATTGCTAAACGGATATTCATACAGATTTTATTTCAAACAGTATAGTAAAACAAAGAACATTTAATAACATAAAAATATAATTTTATTTTGCTGCATAAAAGAAACAAAATCAGCATACATACTTATTGTACCTTTTAAAGAAATGCATGGACAGAGGTAACCTATACTTCAGTATTATTGCCTATACTGTAGGTGAGATTTAATTTGACGAAGGGGCTCTCTACTGTATTATATAGAGACCCCAGTAATAAAGATACCCAGGACAACACGTTAAGCAAAATTTGGGTTTAAGGGCCTTCCCATGGAATGCCACAACTTTCTGACCAGGAACTGCAGCATTATAAAGTGAAAGTAAGCATGACTGTAAAGATAATAAGTAAACTCTTCCACTGTGAAAACCGCACATGGAGCTCTTTGATTGCAGACTTGCTCTCATGTGACTGGAGCACTGAGCCCATTTTAATTTAAAGTTACAGAGACAGAGAACATCTTCATGGTAGAACACCATGATCTATTATACAGAAAATCACAGCATTCTAATAAGCAGTAGTCTTTGTAAACATTATTTTACCAAAAGTTATCTTTTTAAAAGAGTGTATTTTACTTATTTAAAAGGACTTTTGAAAGAACACCTTTATGTTTTATTTACACCATGTTACAGAATAATTGGAGGTGTTAACTTTTGATTTCATTCTCAAGATTTGATGCTGAAGCAAAAACATTTTACAACATAAACAAATCTTACAAGAAAATTCTAAGAAGTTGCTATGTAAAGACATGGTAGTTATGGTATAGTTGCATACATATATTACCCCTTTCACATTGCACAACACGGTATGTGCCATGTCAAAAGGGGTTCACTACGGTATGCCGGCGGTCGGGCTCCCGGCGACCAGCATACCGGCGCCGGGAGCCCGACCGCCGGCTTACCGACAGTGTGGCAAGCGCAAATGAGCCCCTTGCGGGCTCGCTGCGCTCGCCACGCTACGGGCACGGTGGCGAGCTATGCACGCCACGCTATTTTATTCTCCCCCCAGGGGGGGTCGTGGACCCCCACGAGGGAGAATAAGTGTCGGTATGCCGGCTGTCGGGATCCCGGCGCCGGTATACGGTGCGCCGGGATCCCGACAGCCGACATACTGAAGACCACCCGTCAAAAGGGGCCATGGAGAATTCCTGGGTTGCCCAACCCGGTAATTCAACCAAGGTTTAAGAAGGGTCATTCCCGGGTTGAATACCGGATCAGTGGCAGTGTGAACGTGTTCCCAGGTCTATGCAACCCGGGACCCATTTACTACATTGGGAGAGGAGATCATCTCCCAGCGCCGGCTCCACCCCTCGCTGCTATGGCAACCTGACTCGGCATATTGCCGGTCAGGAAGCCTGTTGTTAGGGTTCAACGCCAGATCCTACCAGGGAAGGACCCGTTTCCATTTCCCGGGTGGGATCCGGCACTGGAGATGTGAAAGAGGTATATGTTTTATGTTGAACTTTATGTAAACAGCAATGTAATTTAAAATCATTAGCAACTTCAAAATGGTCACTTTGCGTAATGCTAGATGTCATCATCGCTTCTCCCCTGGTACTTTACAAATACAATCAGCATTATGATGGCAAAGAAAGTACATAGAGATCCGAAAGCAAGATATGCAATTCCCAGGAATGGGTTCTTTCCTCCCATCCAAGACACACTGCTGAATACAATTTTCTTTCGTCCACCAAAACTTATGACTGGATAATCTGTTAATCAGGTTAAGGTTTCTCAACAGTCAATGGTGACTTAACTTTATCAACGATTCAGAATGATGTAATATGAAAATACTTTGTGCAATGTAACAAAAACAATACCGTACATACACACCCCAAAATATTCATATAAATACATTAAGACTTACAATTAGATTAAGCCCCTCTACAGATGTAGTCATGCTCAGCTTTGCTGCGATGCAGCATGCGGCAACACGGCGTGCTACATGGCGTGCCAGACTGCGACTAATGAAGTGATCGCCGGGTGCGAATAGTCACAGCGTGGCATGCCATAGAGCATGCTGCATCGCAGTAAGATGAGCATGGCTACATCTGTACCATGGACTTTGTGACCAAGCCCGCCATGAATCTCACCATAGACTTTCACACAATGTGCATCTTATTCGCATCACTAACGCAACAAAATAACAATGAACGGGTATCCTGAACACTGGCACGCTGGCATTGCATGCTGCTGCTGTGTGCAACTCAGACGCTAACCTGGGTAAAAAGGTAAAAGACAGAAGTTTAATACAAATAAGCCGCACCGTGCTTCACACCACATATTGTGCTTAACCTCTGACTCTATACCAACTCCATTGTGACAAAAGGTACTAACCTTATGTGCCTACTACACTATAAGCCACTTTGTATGTGGCTACGCATGGCAAAGCGCATAAATTGCGCCATACGCTTCACTTCACATAATGCAATAAGGATAGGTGTGATGACAAGTGTAGTACGCAGTGCTCCTATAAAATGCCTTTGCAAAGTATCTATTTTTAATACTTGTGAGGATCGCACGTCCTACTGGGTTCTAAATCTCCTATGCAGATTGTTACAAACAAAACAGTTTATTCTGTAGATGGCATTACAGGCATGAGGATTTACAATCACCAGACAGATGTGATTATTTGCAGGTACAGCGCAAACAGGTGACAGAAGCATAGTTCCTGTTCATCCATCCACAAACACACCAATACAGTTGTAAACACAGGTTATATCCCCTTTATTATTGCCACAGGTTTTAGCTAGTTGTGGGCAGATTGTGATAGGTGGTGAAATGATAAGACTGTAATGTCTATGTATTAAGCCTTGGAGAGAAATAGAGTGGACAGAGATAAAAGAACCAACTGATCAGCTCTAAACTGCCATGTCACAAGCTGTGGGGCCTGTGTGTACCAAGACTTGGAGAGAGATAAAGTGGATGGAGATAATGTACCAGCCAATCAGCTCCTAACTGCCATGTTACATGCAGTGTTTCAAAAAAAGCTGATTGGTTGGTACATTATCTGTCTACTTTATCTCTCTCCAAGGATTAGTACATAGGGGTCTATAGCTCTCTCCACAGCTTCATGCATAGACCCCTTAACTCTGTGTGTCCTCCCATCATGGAGGTTCGTTACGGTTGGCTCCCTGTGGAGGAGGAGCCTATGAGTCCAATCTAGGGCACAAGCACACAATGACCTGGTTGGCTAAAAGGTTGACAGAATAATATCTGCATATGCTAATTGTTCACCCCAGACCAAACACCTGACATTTGCACCTCCTTAAAAGCTGAAGAGGTAGAACGGTTGAGAGGAGGGGCATGCAAATGCAGCCTCAGTACAGTAAGGGCTAATACACATATGCAGTCAGATTCAAAGCACGGGTATGCAGGTATACATGACAATAGGTATATCTGTTGCAGGATGGTGCGAATATCTATGCAGATAATGGTGTAGAATAAAAACAAAAACACACACTAGAAGTTTTGACAGCATCAGCACACGTCCTAAGATTGTAACAGCAACAATCGGGATAATGAAGCATAGTGTCCTACCAAAAAAGTAACTACTGGTCCTAGGTTATGACAAGCTAGACTGGTAACACCATAATAGGGAAAACCTAAGAGAGAGTCAGTGTCACCCAGCTCTGACCTATTTAACAAAGGGATGAATTCTCTGAGGAAATTAGGCATGCAACAAAAATAATAAAAACATAAAATAAAAAATAAATAAATAAATGCTGAAAGCACTAGGACTCTTCCCACACCCCTGTAGAGTACTGAAGTTTAAATGGTTAAACTGCTCAGTGGCCCCCTCAGTCAATATGAGCCTTACAATTTCATTGGATGGGGAGTTGGATACCTCAAGTGGAGTATGATTGTTGAGCCCCCACTTAGGCCCAGGCCAGTAGCAGAAAAAAAATTCCCTCTTGGGACAGTACTAAAGGGTGGCCATTCTGTCTACCAAAACAATGCAATTTAATAGACTTGTTTGAGTCTCCCCTCCACGTGCTCCCGGGTCCACTACTCACTAGTTCAGCTGCTACTGTTGCACATGTATAAAGGTTTTAAAAAAAGTGCTTTTATTAAAGTCTATTGAAGTGTGCCCCTAAAAGGAATTCTCTAAAAAAAAAAAAAAAAAAAAATTATATATATATATATATATATATATATATATATATATATATATATATATATATTTCCTCGCCAAAACTGTGCCATAACTTTAGATAAGTTTAGGTTTGTTAACTGGGAAGTGTGGCAATCAGCTGCGGGTCCTTGGTTTATATAAAGAAAAATATACAGCTTCTTGTATTAGACTAGAGTGTGCGCCTTTACAAATTTTCTACATCGTTATCACACAGAGAAAGATGGTAAAAGCCATGGTTTACAGCAAACACAAATGGTTTAATCCAGAGGTTCTCAAACTCGGTCCTCGGGGGCACACACAGTGCATGTTTTGCAGGTAACCCAGCAGGTGCACAGGTGTATTAATTACTCACTGACATTTTAAAAGGTCCACAGGTGGAGCTAATTATTTCACTTGCGATTCTGTGAGGAGACCTGCAAAACATGCACTGTGTGGGGTCCTGAGGACCGAGTTTGAGAACCTCTGGTTTAATCTGTTCATGATTTCAGAAAACCAAAATAAATAAATAAATAAATAAATACAAAAAAAAAAGAAAAAAAAAAAAAGAAGAAGCTATAAATACTTAAGCAATGCTCACTGAACACAAACATGAAGCCATGAGCTGAGCAGCGGAATACTTCCTTTACCATCCACATGGACTACAATTTGGAATAGTAACCTGTGCCAAGCGCAGCGGTAGTAGAAAGAGGCACCTTGCCCAAAGGATGGCGAGGGGATGTGGTACTCTAATGGGGCTTGTTTGTGGCAGAAAAGTGCTAAAACACGCAAAAAACCTTTTGACCCTGTCAACCTTTTCGACTGTCTACCTATTCTATGCTGACCATTAGTGGTCGCCCTACTGACTGTAGACCTTTTTAGTCTAGATCTAATAATCCACACCCGGCCCTGGTTACCCATCAAATAAATAGAAAAAAGAAAAGAAGGCATGATTTGTCAAGTGGTCAGAAAAAAAACAAGACGACGACTATGGGTTTTAAAAATCTCTCTTTTGTTACTCAGCACTAGCCCAACACAATCACCTTTCTTATCTTGTTGTGTGATGCATAGCATTATTTACTACAGTTTTCTGCACTGACCGTCAAATACACAGTTAAGTCAGCCATCCCCATTCAGAGCTGAGCGCACGGCTTGCCACCACCATCATCATGTTCTGTGTCTCCTGATGTATAATGTCCGCTTGTGATGATCACCTCAGTTGGGACATAATGCACGTTACCAAGCAGGAATAAAATGGGAAGGTCGATGTGGTCAGTGGCATCAAAGCCTCTTGAAGCAGTACTTTAGGAGCTATCTATTAATGTCAAGCATAAGAATCACCCATCCTTTGGGTTCCAGTTGGCCTATTCATCTAATAGTTTATTTGAAAGTTTTCAGCATGAGTGTATTGCCAAATATGGAGCATGTTTAGCTTTAATAAAGCCATTTTATATCATTGGTCTGCAGCCATCTATTAAACCACTTATACCCGTGACAGTGGAATGCAGAGATATTGGAAAGGTTGGCTATTTTATACTGGCAATTTCATCCAATCATATGCTTGAAAATGTAACCCCCTAAAGGTCCCTATATACTATAACGAAATGTCTGAGGCTGAGGTCGGATGTAATTTCCCTTGAACTCCCCCAGGACCTTCCCGGGAGCGATTCCATACGATTTGGTACTTTTGTGCTATTTTTGCATAAGATATATCGCATGCGATTGATGAAGCCGCTATACATCGCATGCAATATATCGTACGGCATACAATTGTACCATGAGATATATCTGATGGGCTAGATAGAGGGCTATGGGGGCTGGGAGTGTCCTGAGAATGCCAGTCAAACTTCCCTGCGATACATCACATGCAATATATCACATGCGATATATCACATGCACAAAAAACACACTTTTTTCATCCGATTCTATCCAATTCCGATATATCATTAGTGCAGCACCAAAGACCTAGGGGATCCTATCCGACAACCACGGAGACGCGCATGAGATTGGATACGATCTAAAACACATACAAATTGTACACAATTTCATACAATATATCAGACGGATATATCGGAATTGTATGAAATCATCCTAGTGTATGGGGCCCTAAGAGATCCTAGTGTGGTAACTCTCCATGCCAAAATAATGTATTGTGGTGCTGACTTAACCATATATGATGGCTGCACAGTCTAAAAAAATTCATAATCTAGAGAGACAGCTGGGAAGTATTACGTACAGTTCACTTTCCTTACATGTGGTGCCAGTCAGCAAGTGGTGCACAAGTCATATAAGAGACTAGAAAGATGGAGGGTGGAAATTGCTTTTTAGGCACTTCATGGTGCTGCCCATAGCCGACAGCACTGACTAGGGCCACTACAGCATCCCTGCCCTACTTGAATAGGCCCTTAATCATTTTTAGCTCCAGGTCACTAATCTGGCACTGCTCTTAGAAACAGATTAAATGACTGATTCCTGCATTTTGGTTTAAACCCAGCTCTTAACATGTATACATAGTACCAAATGCACGTGCAGCACATTGACACTGGATCAGAATGAGAACGGATCACAGAGCCTCTCGGATTAAAATCAGGCTCTACTATGGCATACAAATGCTCCTGGGGGAATCCGTCCCCCTGTAAGTAAATGCAGAGGAGCAGCAAAACTCTGAGTGAAGGGGTTAATAATAATGGAAGTGTTAATAATAGTACGACTGGTTTCTATAGAAATCCTAATAAGAATGCACAATGGAGGAATTAATAATGGTTGCTATGGACAACTTCTCCACTCTTTAGAAGGATTGATACATTTCCACACATTATGTTTACTTCCCACTTCATGTAAAGAATCTAATCTATGAAAAGTACATACTGAGTGGTGACATTTCCCAACATTAGTGAGATTCCATATTGCTACTCAGGGCCGTCTTAAACAACAGTGTAGGCTCCTGGGCAAAGCAATGCCCTGGGACTCCTACCCATCCTGCAGCAGTAGGGGTGGGGGGTGCTATCAGCGGCAGCTTTGATGTCCCGTGGGCGGTAGGGGGTGTTTTATCTTTCACTCAGCATGTAGGACCTGGAGCATTAATTTCTGCTAATTTCTCCTTTACTGCACAGATTGCAGGAGATGAAGCGGGAGGGCGAACACTAAACTGTAGAAGAGGGCTTTGGGTTGAATGAAGGGGCTCCAGTACATGCCTTCCAGGGTAGTACGGGGTGTTTAATATGCAGGGGAGGAGTGGATGGTGGAGTGGGCTTAATATTCATCATTTTCCGATGGGAGGGAAGCTTGTTTGAATGCAGATCTCTAGTTCCTGGAAATAACTTGTTTAGCGGTCAATGGGGGAAAAAAAAAACCCACACGAGAGTCCCACCTTTCAGGAGGTCCTGGGGACTTGGGGATCAGAGTTCAGGAGCCAGAGCAATCCACCGACAAATATATAAAACTGCATACAAGGTGTGTGTAGCTGGAGCAGGGACCAGCTACTGGAAGGCTGATATCTCTGGTTCTGGGCATAGTATTACAAGCTGCCAGCATCCACCAAAAGGGTAGAAATCCCAGCTTTTGGTGTATTTCCTCAGATAAACTCTACAGAACCTGAGATAACTGGGAAGAGCAATTAACATGCTCGGATGGGGACCACTGCTTTGAAGTCACATATCTTCGGTTCCCCAGGCCAGATTTTCAAAAATCTAGTACCCCTGGAAAAAGGGGCCCCTCAGCTATCCGCCTAAAGCCCTTGGGCAACTGCCCCTTGAGCCCACACTAAAAGACGGCCCTGTTGCTACTCCTCCAGGGAAACTAATTTCCTGTACCAAGGTGGCCACCAAGGCTCCTACTGAGCATGTGCGGAGTTATCTTGAGACTGTTTGAGAAATGCTGAGTTACCCCGGTACCTACATACACTCACTGGCTGGTGAGCTGTATGACACCCTGCTTCACTCAAGCTCTGCTGCATTTACCAGTGTGTATAACAGTGAGTACAGCTGTACCTGCTTTATCTTAAATAAAACCTATGTGCTGGTTAAGTAACAGAGCTATTCATGGCTGTAAGACATCCACTGATTTGTGCAGAAACACATCCTCCAGCCTATACACACGTTTCCAACATACTGTAGTTAATTCCTTATGTAACTTATGTTTGCGATTCGGTCTACTAAAATAATCAAATTTGATAGACTTGTTTCAGTCTCATCCCACATGCATCTAGGTCTACTACTCACTAGTTCTGCTGCTGTTACACATATAAAAATGTGCTAATTAAAGTGCTCTGGCTGATTCAGTGACTCCATGTGAAAGTGCAGAAACCTCTACCCAGATTGCAATCTTTCCATACCAACCTGGATATCTTCTCAATCAGTCTGCACTATGTACACATTATACATCCATGCTCCAAAACTAGCTAGCTAGTTATTTATGTTTTTAGTTAATTCAATATTAGCCTTCATCTTTCTTCTCGCAATTATTTATACGGTCAGCATGGGTGAAGTGGCCAGAAGCCCTAACAGTATGCAGTAATGGGGGGAAATAATGATGGTAGAAGGTAATCTCATACTATGCAATGCAGCTTGGCTTTTTAGGTCGACAGGGACCATGTCGATATTCATCATGTGGACAATGGAGCAAATGTTGGCATGTTCAGAATGGCGACAGGATCACGTCATCGACAATGCGCTAGTCAATTATCCTAACCCTTAACAGTAGTGTTGACATTTCCACTATGTTGACATTATGCTTATTTTGGTACACTACTGTGATGTTAGTGTATTAGAATGCTTAATATTTGTAGACACTCCCTTACTAATGTGTAAGCCTGAATCTTCAGTGATGGTCCCTGGGACCAGGGGGATGCTGGGAAGTGGGTGGTCCAGTGTGCAGTGTGCCTGGAGTTGGTGATGGAATAAACACAGCACAGCAGTGAACTCACATGTCTCTGTGTCCTGATAACTGGATTTACAAACATATGAACAAAACAACTATTTGCCAACATTTTAACAACATAACATTTTAAAGGTCTGACTGCATACCTGCTATGCAGCTTTTGTTCTCTAGTATATATTACAGACTAAGCTTGTATTATGTACTGGTCAGTTATGGGGAATGCAGAAGATTTAGGAGAACACCAGATATGTGTTGTCATTGGGTTTGTTTTCCTCCCTAGGGGGTTCTATATGTCCCACTGACAGGTGATTCAGCTCAGATGCTTTTAGGCTTGCTAATAATGTATTTCTGACAAAATGTTGCAGATTACTGTGATGGCAGTGTAGTACTGGGACATGAAGGGCCCACCGGGGGAATGCAGTGATAGGGGCCCATACTTAAGGGTGTGGCCAACTTACAAAGGGGGTGTGGCCAGCCTCCACAGAGGCTTGAAATACACAATAGTCTAGTGCAGTGTAATGCAACATATCTACCATGTATAATACAAGTGCACAGTCTGGAACCTGATCCCTAGAGGAAGGAGTGGGCATTCAGGCAGTGGGGCCCACCGGTGGTTTCCCTGGTACCCCTGTGGGCCAGTCCGACCCTGTGTGATGGTGTCACATTCAGCTGATTTTCAAGCTTGCCACGCTTGAACTGACTTTTGGAGCATGGAGGTGCTGCAATTACTATTGTCAGGGAGATTTAGTTTTTTATATAAAGTAAGAACAAGGTACAATAGGAGTCTATAAGCCTTTCCTAGTGTTACACTACATAAACTTGGCTTATTTTTACTTTCCCCTCCATGAGTTACAACTAAAATATGCAAAGTGCATACCATACCACTGGCGTTTTTAGAATGGGTGCAATGTGTGTGGTGCACACAGGCTCCTGAGTCCAGGAGCAGGGGGGGGGGGCGGGGGGGGGGGGGGGGGCACACTGCATCCATTTAAATACTTACCTTACTGGAGTCCAGCAGCGAGCGCAGAAAGCGCGGCGGAAATCACCACCAAAATGGCCGCCGCGCATTCACCGAAGCCAAATTGATCTCCGGATAATGGCGGGCGCCATGTTTCCAGACACCTGCGCAGTACAGCGCCGTTCAGAGGAGGGGGCCCACCGAGAGGTGCACACGGGCCCCCTCCTCTGTTGAAACACCCCTGTACCATACCATCCGCTTGGAGGCTGAATAGATGGTGGTGTCACCCCCCAACACCACTTGCGCAGTAGCACAGCTGGGGGGGGGGGGGGGGAGAGTGTGCCAGTAATACTGCCAGTCCAGAATGATCTCCAGTCACTTGCCCCATGTTTCTTCAGATCCAGCCAGCCCCCTTCTGTCACTCCTGCCACCTCCTACAGGCCACAGACACTTACCTTATCCTTGATAGAGATGTCTTAACCGGCGTACTTAGTGTTTTGGCGAGCTGCTGCAGCTAAGGTGACCAGCCTTAATAGGTACAGATTAGAAGAACGGGATGATGCAGCGCTCAACCTACAGAGTGTTGTATGTTTACTTAGTTCGCTGTGGACCATAAACTAAAAAAGATGTACATGAACAATTGAAATAGTATGGTTTTTACTGAGCCCACGTGATAAATCAATCTGGAGTACAATGGTCATAACATAAAAACCATAAACTGTGCATTATATACTTCTTTAGATATAGGGGGATATTCAGTTGTTTGAAAAGTCGGTTAGGTGTCCGTTTTTCCTATCTAATAGACATGGAAAAACAATCACCCAACTGACTTTTCAAACAATTGAATACTGCCCATTATGTCTGTATATACACTGTGCTATAAGTCACACAGGTGAACGTTGTGGTCACCAAGTAAAAATCCAGAATTGGATTTAAAGGTCCATACACACTTAACGATAAAATGAGCGACGTCGCTCATTTTCCCCCTCCTTGAGCGACGTCGCTCATTTTATTGTCAAGTGTGTATGCCGCCAGCGACGACCGATGCGCGGCCCTGCGGGTCGGCAACGATCGTCGCTGTCGGTAGGGCATGCATGAAGGATGTGGACTGTCGTCCACGACCTTCATGCAGGGCTGGCGGGGGCGTGACGTCACTGAGCGATATGAGCGGTCATATCGCTCAGTGCGTACAGGCGGCCGCCGACCGGCCGGCCAGGGAGGGGGAAACATTAGACGATGTCGCTCACAGAGCGACATCGTCTAAGGTGTATGGGCCTTAAGAACGATCATTTGAGTATGCAGTGGATGGTATTAACCCACAATGTGTAAACAAATAAACAAAACAACTCAAAATAAAACAAAGTTTTTATCCAGCAAGAACACTCCCTTAAGGGAAGTACAATTAATTCAATTTAGTCTGCTGTGATCCAGCTTGAGAGAAAAAATCCTCTTGGCTGTGAACCAGCTATCTGGGTATTTACTGTAAGCTGAATTGCAGTAATTACCGAGATAGCTTGTTCACAGCCAAAAGGATTTTGGCTGTGTTTATTCATTTACCCATTGTGGGTTAATACCATCCACTGCATCCAGCTCTGGATTTTTACTTGATGACAACAACGTTCACCTGTGTGATTTATAGCACAGTGTATATACAGACATTATATCTAAACAAGTATATAATGCAGTTTATGATTTTTGTTTCATATTTTAGGACCATTGTACTCAAGATTGATTTATAATGTGGGCTCAGTAAAAAACATACTATTATCTCAGTTGTTCACTTACCTTATCCTGTGTCTTCTGGCTGCTCCTCTTTGTTCTGCAGCAGCTCCCCAATCTGAAAGCGGTGCGGCAAGTGTGACATCATAACGTCACAAGTGCCTTGTCTCAATAAAGATGACAAAATCCCCACAATGATAGATCCACCTATAACTGCTGTCTGCGTTGCTGCAGTGACCAGCAGTTCTAGATGGATCTCTGTGCCCCCCAGCAGCTGGCATTCGAAGGTCAATGCTTCCATGGCCTCCAGGAGTTCTGTCACTGCCCCTACAGAACCTTATACTTTATTGAACCTGTACCAGTGTCTGCAAAAGGATACTGTATATAATATTTAGTCTGTATTGGCCAGGAGGGAGACCTGCTGAGAAATTTCCACTCTCAATTCTGCGGTATAGCTTCCGAAAGGTAGGCAACGCTGCTGTTCTCATCCATACAATGAAATCTTCATTTATAAACCCTGTATTATATGGGTCACTTGACAAATTCCACGCTTCAGTTGTCCAGTTCTGTGGCTTCGCTGTTCCTGATTATATAAAAGAGGACAAAGGTTAGCAAGTTTAGTATGGATAAATTGTGACATGAATACTCTTAGGTTTAAATCAGATTTGGAAAAAGACAGAAATTAAATAAAAAAAATAAAAACACACACACACACACACACACACACACACACACACACACACACACATACACACACACACACACACACACACACTGAGCAGCACGGGGCATTATGTGGTAAAAAAAAAAATAAAATAAAAATTGTCGTACTGTAGATAATCGGTGTCTCTACTACATCTTTTTTTGTCATCGTCACACCTCCAAGTTATACCAAAGATGTTTTGTTTTGTCTTTCACTAAACCACAAAAGGCCAAAATATAATCTGCCAAATTGTGGTAATTGAGGTTCTTGAGCGGGATTTTCCAGTTTGGATCACGAGACCAAAAGATTTATTTTTTTCCCCCCATATTAGATTATGGCAGATGAAGAATGAAGATTTTGTTCCAACCCGGGAACTCAGATGAGTTATTCATGGGTCGTCCTCGTTTACACTGCACCATTACCCTGGTGGCTTCCTGGGTCGGATTCCTGTGTAACTGGATGAGTGTTATTTTTCTAGGACCCTTTTCCCACTGAGCCATGACCCAGGTAGACCCAACAATAACCCAGGTTATTGTGGCAGTGAAATGAACACCCGTGAATGTGACAACACACGGAGCCTCAGTGTTACTTACATTGTGCATTAGGCTCTTAGAGGCATTAAAAAAGTTACCTTGAAATATTTGACTTAAGCTCTCATTTCCAATTGTGGGATTCCGGAATTTAATGTTATAGTCAGTCCACCATGATATACCTTTCCCATTTAATGGAACGTCAACATAAGTTCCATTGGCATTATAGGACATGGTAATAATGTCTAAAGAAAAAGAATAAACATGTTCAGCTTGGTCTGGAAAATTGCATTTATTTAATCCAGCCTTGTAAGAGTGCTTAAATCTTACCATTAAACATACTGTTAGCAACAGCACCACACGGAGCAACTGGCTTCTGATTAGAATCCAATCTATATGGTACACAGTCATTGGAGGGATTCTACAATAATAAAATAACATAAAAAAAGGGGGAAATGAAAAAAAAAAAAAAAACTCTTTACATTTTCCATCATTACATACAGCAGTTTTGACAAACTACAAGGAAGCTGTCAGACTGCAGGTTTCACACTATAAAATGTATGGAATTCATTTAAACATGCCTGTGTCACTGTACAGAATTGTCCCAGTAATCATCTGAAATATCCTAATAGGCTCCACAAAAATAATAACATAACATACAGAGTGGTCATGGGACATGTAGAGGTTGTGCTGATTTACAAATGCATACTATGGCGAGATGTACTAAAGGGAAAATGTGGTGGTGGTGGTGGTGGTGGTGGTGGGGGGGGGGGGGGGGACAAACAAACAAACTCTGTTTTCTGGATTTTTACAGCATTTCCAAATGTACTAAGCCCTGCATCACGGGGCTTCGTTGCAGAGAGTAACACCGGCTTTTGCTGCATTCCCCCCCAAAGAGGGATCTGATCGGATTCTTCCCAGCACACCCCCCCCCCTCCGTGTCGCTCTGCGTATGTGCAGATGGACTCCCAGGCCCTTGACCGATCGCAAAGGACAGCTCTTATTGGGAGAGGGATACTAATTGCATATGTTAGTACATAATGGGCGGGATGCACTAAAAGAAAAATGTGGTAACCAGGGTTTTACGGCCTTTCCATATGCGCTAAGCACTCTATCCCGGGGCTTTGGTGTGGAGGGTAATGCCAGCTAGAAGGCCTATGGGCTTCTTTCTGCACTGTGCTGTGAGACGAATTGGATCAGATCCCTCCCAACATCCCCGCGGCTGCCGTATCACTATGCACATGCGCAGACAGACTCCCGAGGATGATACCCGGAAGTCCAGTAACTAGAGCTCAGTTAGCACCACAAAAGGACAGCTCTTCCGATGACAGCTTCCCTTTGGGGTACTAATCACATGTTAGTGCATATGCAATAAGCCCCACTGCGATGTGATGCGGAATGTAATGTATTCTACATTTACTTATAATAGCCTCCAGTTTACCAAGAACATGACAAAGACTGAAGAAGAAACAGAAGATTGCCCTTTTATATTATGATTAGATGGCCTTGGGCGGTTTTGTATTTCTCTGCTAGGATTCAGCTTACTATTCAATCACACTACCACCCCATGGCACATAAAACAATACATTTTGTCAAGCAACATTACTGCCGATTTAAATTTAGAGCTAAAACCACCACTTTGTAAATAAGTGTCTCTACTAATTGGATAAGAAAGTCAGACCTACCTTTAGATTATCAAGGAATCCACTTAACTGCGTATTATCTATAGATGACATATACCGATAGTGGTTCTGATAGAAATTTGATAGTTCATAATACATAAAAACAGGTGCCTAGAATAAAACAGGACAGTGATAAGATGAATCCTAAACACTATTTAGTTTGAAACAAAGATACTCCACTTATTCAGTCACAATCAGGACAAAGTATGAAATGCTAGCCTATAAACAGAGAACAATGGGTAAGATGCAGAGTTGAATTTATGCCTGTTTGCAGAGTGTACAGATGGAGCCATACTAATTGAGGCTCTGTCTGCAACTAACTAGGTGCGCCCCACTTGGCACACCGCCGGGAACAAATGGGATGCGAGTGCGTCGTAGACGCGCACGCACCCCATTTACTTCCAATGGGAGCATCTGTGTACGCTCGGCAGCAGGCCGAGGTGCAGGTGCGCCTAGGCATGCCGCTCGGCTCCGTCTGCGATGTAGCCACGCTCAATGAGTTCCATCTGTATCTTGTGTGTTTTCGCACTGCACATGTTCTGCAACCAAACATAGGCAAATATAGACTATGCAGAGTCATTGCATTTAGTAACATTTCCACTTGTGACTTAAGTGGCGTAACTTGGCTATAATGGGGTGTTTTGATTGCAATATATACAGCGTTGGAGGGGAGTGTAAATATGCGTTTCCATGCATTAACTTTTGCACCAATTATAGGCTGGTACAAGAGACCTTGATGATGACTGTGGTCTGTGTGCAAATCATCACAGGACTCTGGAGAGCTGTATAAGTGTGTCCTTATTAGCTGCAGTCATGCTGAATAATGGTTGCAAATGAACTTCCTGTAAAGCACACACTTCATGTATAACAAGTGGATGGCAACAATGTAACTTCCACCATCCACAAACAGCATACATCTATACAACTCTGCATATGAGTGCATATGCATTAAGTTCCATGCACACAATGCAGGAACGCTTGCAACCACCTTATAGTAAATGCAACTCTGCATCAGCCTGACTATTTGTGTACTTAATAAATCGTATACAAAAAAGTTTCCACTATCATTGATCATGAGTTAACCACCCTCCAGACTTGATAAACCTATGGCTGTCCACTTATTATAAAAGTACAAATCCCAGCATGCCTTCAGACACTGTCAAAGCATGCTGAGGCTTGGACAGCCACATCTTTTTACATCTGTCCTTAAGTCTTGAATACTGAAGCAAGAGATGTTATTAGGCGTGTTATATGCAATGACATTATTGTACTGTGACCCTTGAGAATGAGGTAGAATGGGTACCATGAAGTCTTATTAAATCGTAGGTGGTACATTTTAAATTAATCTTAAAAACATCGACATAAAAAAAAAATAAAAAAAAAATCTGTTAGTAAATATATGTTTTAGCCCCTGAAATGAAACCTCAACTTAAAAATATATAAACAACAGGGTAAAAGTGATCAGGATCGGGGCAGAATTAGAGGCGGGACACCTTGCCTGGCCTCAGCAACTCTGTACAGCACTGTCTGCAGATTTCTTTCTTGGCTGCTTCACCTCTGCCCACCCACAACTTCTAAGTACAGGCAGTTGCCTGATTTTGATAGGCTGGGCACTATACTCGGGAGTCGACACTGCACAGGCTTCTGACTGCCTCGCTTCCATCCACCTTTCCCGCCACAGCTACGGCCTGATATATGAAGCAGGGCTCAGAGCAGGCTTAAGTTGCCTTCCCTATGGCCGCTCCATTGTGCGCCAGCGACCAATGCCACCCAAGCACTACAGACAGTAATGCTTATGCGATCCATCCTAAATTTGGCCCTTAGATTCTAAAAGCGAGTATCAGTCCTTACTCTGCCTCCACATTTCAAAGGTCATTTTTCATGAAAAGGCAATAGAGGTATAGCTATTTAAATTCCCAAAAAATGGGAAACCATTTTTTTTAATTTAATTAAACTAATAAAAAGTTACATTTCAACTGATTGTCTATAAGTGTGCCCCCAAAAAGAGGTTTACTCTTTTCCCTTTGCTCCTCCTATGAGCAGAAGGATTCTCTGTTAATACTACTACTACGTTGGAAGTTTATAAAATATTATAGGTTTTTAAAAATGTATAACTTAGCCATTCATGGAAACAGAAGACAGAATACATTACTCCCTTCGCTATCTTGGGTTCAAATACAAAACTACAGTATCCTAAATAAACACACCAATAGAGATTACAACAGTATGGAACTTACCTGAAAGTATTCTGTTATATTAAAAGTGAAGTTGCAGTAGCAAGGCGTAGCAGCAGTTGCACATGGATAGCAATAATTACCTGACAGGGAACCTGTGTAGTCATACTAAAAAGAAACACATCATAATGTCATAATAAATATCTATGAAGTACTCCTTGTCACCTGCTGCTGATGGGAATAGACATATTGCTTTAGTAAAATGTGGATTACTAATATCTTCAATCATTAATAGGACCAGTTACTATTTGGGATGGCCACAAATGGAGCACAGTGTGTTCACAAAATAGCAGTTATCTGATTGAAATCAATTTTAGTTTCTAAGTAGTTATGTCAGCAGATAAGTGCACACACACACTTCTGCAGAAGTCCACAATTGATGACTGTGTAGTACACAAGTCCAGATTTCAGACCCAGGGATGTGTATTTTCAAAATAAATTCACAGAGTAGGTAAGGGGAATGTGCATCATTTTTTGGATAATTCCATTGGATCATTCTGGATCACCCATATGTGATCGCATCTCAAATGCAGGAAGGAGTTGGTATGCATCTCCTCCTGCGTGTGCATTGCTATGGACTACATTTGCTAAGCAGCTTTGAAACTGCAATCCATACTGACATAGGCCCTCTGTTAGCAATAATAGCAGCAAGCATATAAACGTTATTGAGAGCAGTCAGTGATTCAGTAGTCATTTAACAAGTACTTTTATTATGTTAGTGGTGTAACTAATGGAACACTGAGGAAATCAGTAGTAAGGTAAGTTGGAAAGGTAGAAGACATTGAAAAATGTATAGTTACTTTGGAAACACTAAACATAACAGACTAGTTTAAAAATATATATGTGATGAGCGGATTCGGTTTTACTCGGTTTTACTCGGTTCTCAAAACCGAATCTTATTGGCTATCCAAAATGGGGATTTTTGTTTACTTACCGTAAAATCTCTTTCTCTGAGTCCATCTGGGGGACGCTGCGCCGTTACTTGTGGGTTAGAGGTGTGTGGTAGTGGAGATTGGCACAGAACTATCAAAAGCTGACTCCTCCCCCCTCTAACCCCTCCCATCTCCTTCCTGCTCAGCCCTGATCAGTTAACGTTTAGCCAAGCCAAAGGAGATAGACCAGAATAAAAAATTAACCAATTAAACCAGACAAACTATGGGAGGGATCGCAGCGTCCCCCAGATGGACTCAGAGAAAGAGATTTTACGGTAAGTAAACAAAAATCCCCATTTCTCTGTCCTCCATCTGGGGGACGCTGCGCCGTTACTTGTGGGATTTCCCAAAGCAAGCTAATGAGAGGAGGGAGACGTTGACGGCATAGCCGTCTGTAAAATACGACGCCCAACAGAGGCAGTCTCCAAACTAAAAGTATGAAACCGGTAAAACTTTGTGAACGTATGGACTGACGACCAGGTCGCCGCCCTGCATAGTTGCTCAACAGATGCACCACCGCGAACAGCCCAAGACGCTCCAACTGCTCTAGTCGAATGAGCCTTAATTGAGTCAGGAACCGAAACGCTTGAGGACACGTAAGCCTGTCTGATGGCCGAAGTTATCCAACGGGCCACAGTGTTCTTAGAGGCAGGCCAACCTCGTTTGGGAGCATCAATCAATACCAGCAAGGAATCCGTACGACGGAAAGCCTCCGTGCGAGACAAATAAATACGTAAGGCCCGAACAACATCCAAGAGAGCCAAATGGGAATCCTCCCCCTGAGAAGATGACGGATTAAAAGCTGGAAGAACGATGTCCTGATTTAAATGGAATGCTGAAACAACCTTTGGAAGAAATGAAGGCTTTGTCCGCAGCACCACCCGATTTTCATGAAACACTAACAAGGGTGGCCTGCAAGAAAGAGCCGCCAACTCAGACACTCGTCTAGCTGAGGCAATTGCCAACAGAAAAACAACTTTTTGTGTTAGATAACGTAGTTCCACAGATTCTAGAGGTTCAAATGGAGACTTTTGAAGAGCCTTAAGTACCAAGTTTAAATCCCAGGGAGGAATCGGAGGAACAAAAGGTGGTTGAATTCGAAGTACTCCCTGCAGGAATGTTTGAACCTCTGGAATGATTGCTAATTTCTTTTGAAAAAGGACCGACAAGGCCGAAACCTGACCCTTCAGGGAAGAAAGTTTTAAACCCTTGTCAAGACCCTCCTGGAGAAAGGAGAGCAGGCGAGGAAGTCTAAACAAATGCGGAGTCAAGTTCCTTTTCTCGCACCAAGCAATGTAAATACGCCATACTCTATGGTAAATGCCAGAAGTCACCGGCTTTCTAGCCCGAATCATTGTCTGAACAACCGCACGAGAAAGGCCCTTTGCCTTCAGAATGTTGGATTCAAGAACCAAGCCGTCAAAGCCAGCCGATTTAAATCTGGGTGGCGACAAGGTCCCTGAAGCAGAAGATCTGGTCGCAGAGGGAGGCGAAAGGGGTCTCCGACGACCATGCTGTTTAGAAGAGTGTACCACTGTCGGCGTGGCCAATCCGGAGCCACCAGAATTATTGCAAGGCCTTCTCGCCGAATGCGTTGGAGTAGACGTGGGAGCAGTGGAATTGGTGGGAACACGTAACCCAGCTGAAATTGCCACGGAGCTGTTAGTGCATCGATCAGAAATGCTTGAGGATCCTGAGTTCTTGATCCGTAAACCGGAAGTTTTTTGTTGAGCCGTGACGCCATCAGGTCTAATTCTGGCACTCCCCAGCGATCCACTAGAGAAAGAAACACTTCCTGGTGAAGTTCCCACTCTCCCGGATGAATCGTGTGACGACTCAAAAAGTCTGCTTCCCAGTTTTCGACTCCCGGAATGTGAATGGCTGAAATCACGGGAATCCAACGCTCCGCCCACGTGAGAATCTGAGCAACCTCTCTCATTGCGGACCAGCTGCGAGTTCCTCCCTGTTTGTTGATGTAAGCCACTGCCGTGGCATTGTCGGATTGCACCCGAACTGGATGGCCCTGCACCATGGTCTGAATCCGAATGAGAGCATACCGGATCGCTCTCAATTCCAGAATGTTGATTTGTAGTTTTGACTCTTGATTGCTCCAGCGCCCCTGTAAATGATGAGTCTGGAACACTGCTCCCCAACCGCTGAGGCTTGCGTCCGTGGTTACCATCATCCAAGACCAGACCGTGAACGGCGCACCCTTCCTCAGATTGTGACTGTGAAGCCACCAGTAGAGCGACTGACGAGTTCTTATCGACAAGCGTATCAACTGCAGTTCGAGGCGCGAATCCGTCCGAGTCCAACAGTGGAGAATCTGAGCTTGAAGAGGTCGGGCGTGGAATCTGGCGTATGGAACTGCCTCGAATGAGGCTACCATCTTGCCCAGTACCTGCATGCATCTGAGGACTGATACTGCCGGCAATTTTAACAAGGTTCTGATTCTGGCTTGTAAGTCCTGAATCTTGTCTGTAGGAAGAAACACCTTCTGGCTGTTGGTGTCGAATAGAAGACCCAGAAAAACCATTTTCTGTGACGGGAGTAGAGATGACTTTGGAAAATTGATTATCCACCCGAAAGACTGTAGAGTCTCTATCGTTAGACGCAGGTTCTGAGTGAGAATCTCCGGTGACGGGGCCTTGATCAACAGGTCGTCCAAGTATGGAGTGATGTTGACCCCTTTGCAACGGAGAACTGCGACGACATGACCCAGGACCTTCGTAAACACCCGGGGAGCCGTAGAAAGACCAAAGGGAAGGGCCCGAAACTGAAAATGCCACGGACCTACTGCAAATCTCAGAAGTGATTGATGTCCTGTCCAAATTGGAACATGTAGGTATGCGTCCTTTATATCTATTGAAGCCAAATATTCCCCTGGCTCCATGGCTGCGATAATGGAGCGAATGGATTCCATCCTGAATTTCTGGGATGAAAGGTACGGATTGAGGGCTTTTAGATTTAGAATGGGTCGAAACGAACCGTCCGGCTTGTCTACGAGAAAAAGACCCGAGTAAAAGCCCCGACCTCTCTGAGGAGCTGGGACCGGAAGGATTACTCCATTTTGTAATAGTTTTGCTGTTGCCTGAAGGAGAGCCTGACGTCTGGAGGGGTCGTCTGGGAGAGGCGTCACAATTAGTCGGGCTGGGACTGCTTCTTCGAAATCCAACATATATCCTCTGGAAATGACCCCTATTACCCACCGATCCGGTTTCGATAGGAGCCACACTTCCCTGAAGTGAAGTAAACGAGCCCCAACCTGTATTGATCCCTCCAGAGGGCCCGAAGCGTCATGCCTCAGGCTTGTCGGCAGGCTTACTGGACGGTCTGCGAGTAGCCTGAGCTCCTCTACCTCTGAATGATCCCCTTCGTGGAAATCTGGAGAAGGGTCGAAAGGACTGGAAATTACCTCTGCCCTGCGTACGAAAGGACCGAAATCTTGTAGGCTTTGGTTTGTTTGGAGCAGACGGAAGGAAAGGGCTCTTTCCCCCCGTAGTATCTGAAATAATTTTCTTTAACTCTGATCCAAAAAGAAATTCGCCTTCAAAAGGGACTGCCGTCAAGGTCTGCTTTGAGTCCGAATCAGCATTCCAAACCCTAAGCCAAAGAGATCGTCTTGCGGATACTGTTAAGGCAGAAACACGGGACTGTAGCGCCACCGAATCCAATAATGCTTCACCCACGTAAGTAAGGGCCTCAGAAATCTGTTCTGCTAATTGAATGGCCTCCGACGGATCGTCTGACTGCATCCCAGATACAACCTGTGCAAGCCACTCATCAACGGCTTTAAGCACCCAGGCACTCGCCAGAACTGGACGGAGAGAAACACCTGATAAGGAAAACATAGATTTTAGTAATGCTTCTATCTTCCTATCGGTAGAGTCTTTTAAAGTCGCAGACTGTACTGACGGAATAACCGTAGCTTTTGCTAAATGCGAAATAGGGGCGTCTACCTTTGGGGCGGTTTCCCAAATTGTTGTATCCTCTTCTGTAAAAGGATATAGAAACTTTAACTTTTTAGGCGCCTGGAAACGGGAATCCGGTTTTAGCCAGGGTTCTTTTAAAATATCCGCAAAGTGCGAGTAAGAAGGGAACGCAGTAACCTGTCTCTTCTGTCGTTTAAAGAAAGAGGAAGAAGTCTCGGCTACTGCCTCATCCTGAATATTAAGGGTCTGACGAATGGCTTCTATTAGTAGCCTAACACCTGAATTAGTAGATAAATCCTCATCTTCCCAAGCCGAATTTTCGTCCCCTTCAGGATCTACCTCCCCTTCTTCCAATGGAGATGTCAGAGTATCCAACTCCTCTCCTGGAAATGCAATAGCGGGTAACGGCTGCGTTCGCTTAGAAGCCGCCGAACTACTGGCCGAACTTACAAATTTATTTACAGACTGAGTCAAATCAGTGAGACATTTTCCCATATTCTGGGCCCACAGCGGTTCCACCTGAGTCTGGGCCAAAGCTGCTTCCGACCTTGACTGACGCAAATCTGAAATTGCGTCCACCATGGCCTTGACCCAAGGGGGCATTGACTGATCTGTGGATCTGCCCTGCTGATCTGCCGCTGGTGCACCAGAGCATGATGTACAGAGGGTCCCTGCGTCAGCACTCCCCTTAGCCAGCTTTGTGCCACATTGTGAACATGAGAAATAAACCACTGAGGTTGTTTTTCCCTTAGTAGGTTTCTCTGGCTTGCTGGTCATCTTTACTCTGGTGAACTATGTCCCCCAAGTTGTGTTAAAAAATATCTGAGATTCAACCCACTAGACTTGCTCTTTGTTAATATGCTGCTCTAGCCACCAGACTAGAGGAGACACTGTGATCCCCCTCCCCCCCTTTTATACTTGCGGTTTTTATCCCCCTGTGTATGTAATCCTCCTCCGTAGCACAGCGTCCCCTGTGTGCAGGCAGAGAAGATGGCGCCGTGACCAGCCGTGCGCGCGCGCGGGCAGAGCTGAGCGGGAAGACGGCTCTGCCCGCCTGACGTCATTCTCATCTCGTCAAAAACCGGAAGTTCGGCTCCCGTGCGCCGCTACACAGAGCGGTTGTCACGGCAGCCAAGTAACGGTCCAGGGAGTGAATAACACCCTCCCGGACCTAACACAGTCCTCCACCTCACATTTCACCCCAGATCAGCCTCCGTGCTGTCTGTGGGTGATCGCGCGCTCGGGGGGGGGGGGGGGGGGGGGGGAGGGAGGGGAGGAGGAGTTTGGTAGTCCCAATAAATTCACCATTAATAACAGGAAATAGGGACATTAATAATAGGAAATAGGGACAGCCCAATACTGTCAATGACAGATTGTGGCTGTCCAGTACCTGATGCTGCTGTCTTCTCTCTTTCTCTCTCTGAAGGCCCCAGTGACCGAAGGTATAGTGGCCTCCCTGCAGCAGTCTGGAATGGGATACTAACCCCTTCCACTGTTATACCTGTCACCTGTAAACAGGGACTAGGTATTTGTGAAAGAAGAAATAATAAAAAAAAAAAAAAAAATTCCTAAAGAGAAATCAAAACTGTGTCTGTACTCCACAGGCACAAAACTAAAACTGATCAGGGCTGAGCAGGAAGGAGATGGGAGGGGTTAGAGGGGGGAGGAGTCAGCTTTTGATAGTTCTGTGCCAATCTCCACTACCACACACCTCTAACCCACAAGTAACGGCGCAGCGTCCCCCAGATGGAGGACAGAGAAACACGTGACATCAGTGAGCCAATAAGATTCGGTTTTGAGAACCGAGTAAAACCGAGTAAAACCGTGATAGCAGATAAGAACCACTTGCCCATCTAGTCTGCCCCTTTTTTAACCATTAGATAATCTCAACCCTTTTTGATCCTTAGTTCTTTGTAAGGACATGTCTACATGTGTTACAGATCTCCTAGTTACTGCAGAGCTGTATTCATCTTGCCCCAGAAATCACAGATTTTTGTATGTAGCTCTATGGGGCTGCGAACCAGAGTCCAACATATTGCTGCACTTATTCAAGCTGCAAGGAAATGCATAGCTCGTTACATTGACTCCCTAAAGTAAGGTTTTAAGGCCACTGCAATAGTGGTGTTAACTATTTGCTATTTCATTTTAAATATGTAAGGTTATCTGGTCTTCTCATGCGTTCTGATCATTTGTTTGAATATCACAAAAAGTAATAATTGGAGGCAGATGGGTTGTATCATAAATACAGTTAGAAAGCCCTCAGTGTTTAGTCCAGTTTTACCACTTATGGGCGGAACACAGTCAGGGACCATTACAAAATGTTGGTATCACCCACACGTCTTGATTTAAACTCTTACCTCTGTTTCTTTGATGCTATTTGATGAATAATATAACCCAATGCCAATTCCTATAAAGGATAATCCTGCAAGGAAGAACAATGGCAAGATAATGCTAGCGGAGAGTAGAGGCTGCCAGGCGGGAAGTCTCTGCTGAGTGAATGCAGTGTTGTCAGGTCTCTGAGTCGGGAGAGGTTGGCATTTGTTTGTAAAGTCCATGGAAGCCGATTAAATTTTTTCCATGCAGATCTGTTTAAGAAAAGAGTGAGAAATAATAGAAGATAGATGTAAAAGGATTCCAAAGTACTGGTTGACCCTACCCTACCATGCAAAGAATCAGGCCTGGCACTACCCACTCAGCAGAGTCTGCAAAGAAGAGAGGCGCGGGTCGGGAGAAGCGCTCTCCCTGCTCTGTGACCCTGCTGCTGCCACTGCGCCTGTCAGACTGTATGACAGGCTGCGGCACCGGCAGTATGAAGTTCCAGTCCACCTACTGTTCTCCCAACCCCTTCCTCCCAGTAGCACACGCAGGAGGGGTTTCACTAACAGCCTAAAACTCTCTGACAGTCCCTGCGGACAACTATCCTTCCTGTTCCTTTCTATTCCTGTGCACTCAGGTTTCTGAGCCCTCTCCGCCTCTATATGCTGATGCAGGGAGCTGTCTGTGTCCAGGGCAGCCCCTCACTCGCCAACCTTGTTTTCTTCAGTGATTGCACACACCACCAGTACTGCCACCTCACTGTGAGCCGTGGCTTCCATACTAATAGATCTAGGGGCAGGCGGCACTAGACTGAAACTTCCTTAGCCCACCTCCCCCAGTACCCATTAGATGGCGCTAGGCTGCCGGCGCGAATGAGACCACAAGGAGACAGGACCCGCAAAGTCACCGATAGGATGCACCAGTGACACACGAGGTAAGTGGGGGTTGGCATTTAGGTGTATAAGCGCCACTGCAACCATGGGCATGTGTATAAGCTGCACTGAGACCGTGGCCATGTGTACAAGTGGCACTGATACCGTGGGCACGTTTAAAAGCGGCACTAGTAATGTGGGCATGTCGATAAGCGCCTCTGATACTGTGGGCATGTGCATAAGCAGCACTGACAGAGTGGGCATTGTGTATATAAGCAGCACTGCTACTGTGGGCATGCGTTTTAAGCGGCACTGATAGTGTGGCCACACACTTTTTTTGCAGCACACACCTTTGGCGCGCAACTGTTTCAAGTTTAGACAGTATGAGGGTTAGGGCACAAATTTGTCGTTTGCAGGAGGCGCCGAACATCCTACTATTGGCCATGGCACCGCCTAATAGGAGGGGAGTAGGTGGCAAGGGAAGAGAGTTCCACCACCTCTCCAGGACCACTTTAAAAGGCTAACGCTGCTCCTCACCTCTGAGAGGAGTTCAAGTGTTTTGTGCGCCTGCGACCACTAGATGGCGGACGACAGAGCAATTCAAGTGTTGCTTCATTTGGGCGCACACAGCTGTCAGTGCTGACATTACTGTTACATTGTTCCATCATTTTGATGGGCTGGTAACAAATATATATATATATATATATATATATATTTATATATATATTATTTTTTTTTATATGGCATTAATAACAAGAAAAGTAAACAACACTTCAACTGGCTGCCAGAGTCTATTGCATAAAACCCTAGTACAAACGCTAAGACAACCTATTTATCCATTTCACAGCGATTTTTCTACTGCGCATGCGCAAAACACTAGGAAAATGTCCATCATGCCATTTTCCCGGTGATGGATTTTTGCTCTTGCTGCCGCTGACAGAGGACTCCGGAAAGGGGAGTATTAAAGAAATGGGTGTAGTGCGTGTGGTGTGGGACCACATACAACACACATATTGCACCCATTATAAATACGCCACTGAGGGCTACCAAGGAATGTAGCTAGTGATTTAGTTATTAACTACAAGAGGTGTGACAAGGTCTCATAGGCAACCTGCAGTTTGTATGGGACTACAAGTCTAAGCATTCCTTATCAGCCATAAATGTTGGAAAGCCTTAGGCATTCAACTTCAGTCTTACATAAGGTTTATGCTTGAATGTACAATAAGGGCAATTTATTGAAGATTATGGGGTATATTCAATTACAGTCGGAAGTTCTGACAGGGCGGAAAGACGGCACTGTCCACCAATAATCGGAACTTTCAGACACTTCAATATTCAATAGAAGTGACGTTTTTCCGCCCTGTCGGAACTTCCAACACAAAAAACACATGGATGAGCAGAATCCATGTTTTCGACCCCGCTGCGGTCGAAAACAGTCCATTTTCACCCATAAGAGAGGGCAGAAAAAGTAACGTGGAAATATTGTAAAAAGTTAATTCTTACTTTACTCAAATTTATTTTTTAAAATAAAGTTTCTGAAATTTATTTTAATGCGGTCTGCAATCGTCAAGTGATCATTGTAGAGTGATACTGCGTATACTAGCATCATATTAAACAATAACAAAAAAAAAACAAAAAAAGTAAAAATAAGAATTTACTTACCGATAATTCTATTTCTCGTAGTCCATAGTGGATGCTGGGGACTCCGTCAGGACCATGGGGTTTAGCGGCTCCGCAGGAGACAGGGCACAATAATAAAAGCTTTAGGATCAGGTGGTGTGCACTGGCTCCTCCCCCTATGACCCTCCTCCAAGCCTCAGTTAGGATACTGTGCCCGGACGAGCGTGCATAATAAGGAAGGATATTGAATCCCGGGTAAGACTCATACCAGCCACACCAATCACACCGTACAACCTGTGATCTGAACCCAGTTAACAGTATGATAACAACGAAGGAGCCTCTGAAAAGATGGCTCACAACAAGAATAACCCGATTTTTGTAACAATAACTATGTACAAGTATTGCAGACAATCCACACTTGGGATGGGCGCCCAGCATCCACTACGGACTACGAGAAATAGAATTATCGGTAAGTAAATTCTTATTTTCTCTAACGTCCTAAGTGGATGCTGGGGACTCCGTCAGGACCATGGGGATTATACCAAAGCTCCCAAACGGGCGGGAGAGTGCGGATGACTCTGCAGCACCGAATGAGAGAACTCCAGGTCCTCCTCAGTCAGGGTGTGCCCCTGACCAAGTAGCAGCTCGGCAAAGTTGTAAAGCCGAGACCCCTCGGGCAGCCGCCCAAGATGAGCCCACTTCCTTGTGGAATGGGCTTTTACTGATTTTGTCTGTGGCAAGCCTGCCACAGAATGTGCAAGCTGAATTGTACTACAAATCCAGCGAGCAATCGTCTGTTTAGAAGCAGGAACACCCATCTTGTTGGGTGCATACAGGCTAAACAGCGAGTCAGATTTTCTGACTCCAGTCGTCCTGGAAACATATTTTCAGGGCCCTGACAACGTCAAGTAACTTGGAGTCCTCCAAGTCCCTAGTAGCCGCAGGTACCACAATAGGTTGGTTCATGTGAAAAACAGAAAACACCTTAAGGAGAAATTGAGGACGAGTCCTCAATTCTGCCCTGTCAGAATGAAAAATTAAGTAAGGGCTTTTATATGATAAAGCCGCCCATTCTGACACACGCCTGGCTGAAGCCAGGGCTAATAGAATCTTCACCTTCCATGTGAAATATTTTAATTCCACAGTGGTGAGTGGATCAAACCAATGTGACTTTAGGAAACTCAAAACAACATTGAGATCCCAAGGTGCCACTGGGGGCACAAAAGGAGGCTGTATATGCAGTACCCCTTTTACAAACGTCTGAACTTCAGGCACTGAAGCCAGTTCTTTTTGGAAGAAATTCGACAGGGTCGAAATTTGAACCTTAATGGACCCTAATTTTAGGCCCATAGACAGTCCTGTTTTCAGGAAATGTAGGAAACGACCCAGTTGGAATTCCTCTGTAGGGACCTTCTTGGCCTCACACCACGCAACATATTTTCGCCAAATGCGGTGAAAATGTTTTTCGGTTACATCCTTCCTGGCTTCGACCAGGGTAGGGATGACTTCATCTGGAATGCCCTTTCAGGATCCGGCGTTCAACTGCCATGCCGTCAAACGCAGCCGCGGTAAGTCTTGGAACAGACAAGGCCCCTGCTGGAGCAGGTCCTTTCTTAAAGGTAGAGGCCACGGTTCTTCCGTGAGCATCTCTTGAAGTTCCGGGTACCAAGTCCTTCTTGACCAATCCGGAACCACGAGTATCGTTCTTACTCATCTCCTTCTTATGATTCTCAGTACTTTTGGTATGAGATGCATAGGAGGGAACACATACCCTGACTGGTACACCCACAGTGTTACCAGAGCGTCCACCGCTATTGCCTGAGGGTCCCTTGACCTGGCGCAATATCTGTCTAGTTTTTGTTCAGGCGGGACGCCATCATGTCCACCTTTGGTTTTTCCCAATGGTTTACAATCATGTGGAAGACTTCCCGCTGAAGTCCCCACTCTCCCGGGTGGAGGTTATGGCTGCTGAGGAAGTCTGCTTCCCAGTTTTCCACTCCCGGAATTAACACTGCTGAGAGTGTTATCACATGATTTTTCGCCCAGCGAAGAATCCTTGCAGTTTCTGCCATTTCCCTCCTGCTTCTTGTGCCGCCCTGTCTGTTTACGTGGGCGACTGCCGTGATGTTGTCCCACTGGATCAATACCGGCTGACCTTGAAGCAGAGGTCTTGCTAAGCTTAGAGCCTTGTAAATTGCCCTTAGCTCCAGTATATTTATGTGGAGAGAAGTCTCCAGACTTGATCACACTCCCTGGAAATTTTTTCCTTGTGTGACTGCTCCCCAGCCACTCAGGCTGGCATCCGTGGTCACCAGGACCCAGTCCTGAATGTCGAATCTGCGGCCCTTTCATAGATGAGCACTCTGCAGCCACCGCAGAAGAAAACACCCTTGTCCTTGGAGACAGGGTTATCCGCTGATGCATCTGAAGATGCGATCCGGACCATTTTCCCAGCAGATTCCACTGAAAGGTTCTTGCGTGAAATCTACCGAATGGGATCGCTTTGTAAGAAACCACCATTTTTCACAGGACCCTTGTGCAATGATGCACTGATACTTTTCCTGGTTTTAGGAGGTTCCTGACTAGCTCGGATAACTCCCTGGCCTTCTTCTCCGGGAGAAAACATCCTTTTCTGGACTGTGTCCAGAATCATTCCTAGGAACATTAGACGTGTCGTCGGAAAAAGCTGCGATTTTGGAATATTTAGAATCCACTCGTGCTGTCGTAGAACTACTTGAGATAGTGCTACTCCGACCGCCAACTGTTCTCTGGACCTTGCCCTTATCAGGAAAGCGTCCATATTTCTTTTAGGAAGAATCATCATTTCGGCCATTACCATGGTAAAGACCCGGGGTGCCGTGGACAATCCAAACGGCAGCGTCTGAACTGATAGTGACAGTTCTGTACCACGAACCTGAGATACCCTTGGTGAGAAGGGCAAAATTTGGACATGTAGGTAAGCGTCCCTGATATCCAGTGACACCATATCGTCCTGGTTCGCTATCACTGCTCTGAGTGACTCCATCTTGATTTGAACCCTTGTATGTAATTGTTCAAATCTTTTAGATCTCACCGAGCCGTTTGGCTTCAGTACCACAATATAGTGTGGAATAATACCCCTTCCCTTGTTGTAGGAGGGGTACTTTGATTATCACCTGCTGGGAATACAGCCT
The DNA here is from genome assembly GCF_028390025.1 of Pseudophryne corroboree. Classification (NCBI taxonomy): domain Eukaryota; kingdom Metazoa; phylum Chordata; class Amphibia; order Anura; family Myobatrachidae; genus Pseudophryne; species Pseudophryne corroboree. Next base: position 522,786,896 of record NC_086445.1, on the reverse strand, counting down.
GTGAATTTTTTTCCAATACTGCCTCCCTGTCGGAGGGAGACGTTGGTAAAGCAGACTTCAGGAACTTGTGAGGGGAAGACGTCTCGAATTTCCAATGTACACCTGGGATACTACGTGTAGGATCCAGGAGTCCACTTGCGAGTGAGCCCACTGCGTGCTGAAACTCTTGAGATGACCCCCCACCGCACCTGAGTCCGCTTGTATGGCCCCAGCGTCATGCTGCGGACTTGGCAGAAGCTGTGGAGGACTTCTGTTCCTGGGAATGGGCTGCCTGCTGCAGTCTTCTTCCCTTTCCTCTAACCCTGGGCAGATATGACTGGCCTTTTGCCCGCCTGCCTTTATGGGTACGAAAGGACTGAGACTGAAAAGACTGTGTCCTTTTCTGCTGAGATGTGACTTGGGGTAACAAAAGTGGATTTTCCAGCTGTTGCCATGGCCACCAGGTCCGATGGACCGCCCCTTTATACGGCAATACATTCATGTGCCGTCTGGAATCTGCATCACCTGACCACTGTCGTGTCTATAAACATCGTCTGGCAGATATGGACATCACATCTACTCTTGATGCCAGAATGCAAATATCCCTCTGCGCATCTCGCATATATAGAAATGCATCCTTAAAATGCTCTATAGTCAATAAAATATTGTTCCTGTCAAGGGTATCAATATTTTCAGTCAGGAAATCCGACCAAGCCCCCCCAGCGCTGCACATCCAGGCTGAGGCGATTGCTGGTCGTAGTATAACACCAGTATGTGTGTATATACTTTTTAGGATATTTTTCAGCTTCCTATCAGCTGGCTCCTTGAGGGCGGCCGTATCTGGAGACGGTAACGCCACTTGTTTTTATAAGCGTGTGAGCGCCTTATCCACCCTAAGGTGTGTTTCCCAACTCGCCCTCACTTCTGGCGGGAAAGGGTATACCTCCCATAATTTTCTATCGGAGGAAACCCACGTATCATCACACACTTTAATTTATCTGATTCAGGAAAAACTACAAGTAGATTATTCCCACCCTACATAATACCCTTATTTGTGGTACTTGTAGTATCAGAAATATGTAACACCTCCTTCATTGCCCTTAACATGTAACGTGTGGCCCTAAAGGAAAATACGTTTGTTTCTTCACCGTCGACACTGAAGTCAGTGTCCGTGTCTGTGTCTGTGTCGACCAACTGAGGTAAATGGGCGTTTTTACAAGCCCCTGACGGTGTCTGAGACGCCTGGACAGGTACTAATTTGTTTGCCGGCCGTCTCATGTCGTCAACCGACCTTGCATCGTGTTGACATTATCACGTAATTCCTAAATAAGCCATCCATTCCGGTGTCGACTCCCTAGAGAGTGACATCACCAATACAGGCAATTTGCTCCGCCTCCTCACCAACATCGTCCTCCTACATGTCGACACACACGTACCGACACACAGCACACACACAGGGAATGCTCTGATAGAGGACAGGACCCCACTAGCCCTTTGGGGAGACAGAGGGAGAGTTTGCCAGCACACACCAAAAACGCTATAATTATACAGGGACAACCCCTTATACAAGTGTTTTCCCTTATAGCATTTTCACATATGTAATCATATCGCCAAATAAGTGCCCCCCCCTCTCTGTTTTAACCCTGTTTCTGTAGTGCAGTGCAGGGGAGAGCCTGGGAGCCTTCCTCACAGCAGAGCTGAGCAGGAAAATGGCGCCGTGTGCTGAGGAGAATAGGCCCCGCCCCCTAAAACGGCAGGCTCTTCTCCCGGAGTTTGTGAGATCTGGCAGGGGTTAAATACATCCATATAGCCTCAAGGGCTATATGTGATGTATTTTAGCCATAAAAAAGGTATAATACATTGCTGCCCAGGGCGCCCCCCCCAGCGCCCTGCACCCTCAGTGACCGCTGGTATGAAGTGTGCTGACAACAATGGCGCACAGCTGCAGTGCTGTGCGCTACCTTATGAAGACTGAAAGTCTTCTGCCGCCTGTTTCTGGACCTCTGGACCTCTTCAACTTCGGCATCTGCAAGGGGGGTCGGCGGCACGGCTCCGGGACGAACCCCAGGGTGAGACCTGTGTTCCGACTCCCTCTGGAGCTAATGGTGTCCAGTAGCCTAAGAAGCAAATCCATCCTGCATGCAGGTGAGTTTACTTCTCTCCCCTAAGTCCCTCGTAGCAGTGAGCCTGTTGCCAGCAGGACTCAATGAAAATAAAAAACCTAACTTAAACTTTTATTCTAAGCAGCTCAGGAGAGCCACCTAGATTGCACCCTTCTCGGCCGGGCACAAGAATCTAACTAAGGCTTGGAGGAGGGTCATAGGGGGAGGAGCCAGTGCACACCACCTGATCCTAAAGCTTTTATTATTGTGCCCTGTCTCCAGCGGAGCCGCTAAACCCCATGGTCCTGACGGAGTCCCCAGCATCCACTTAGGACGTTAGAGATATATATATATATACCAATACAATTCAGTCGGCACTCCTTGCTTCTAAATTACTGGTCCCGGTGTCCTGTGCAATATTCTGAAACATACCCATACAATAGGCACGGCACTCCAGGGACTCGTTGCAGAAAAACTTTAATTAAGGTGCTGTGATCAACATGTTTCGGGGCATGCGCCCCTTCGTCAGGACCCACCAAAACAAACAGGACATACACACAAAGAACATTTATATACCTGATGCCAGAACTCGCCTGTTGCCGGCGTCCGCAGCCGCTGCTGCTGATTCACACCCGGGGTCTCACTTCCGGGTTACGCAAGACGTGGTTGCTAGGCAACCCTTGGCTTGCGCTCCTGTTGTGTGAGTCCGGCTTCCGTGTTGTCAAGCAGTGCGGCATGTGAGCGGACCTGGCAAAACAAGCAAGCATAATAAGTTTAAAAACAATAATAACAATAATATTAAAAACGGTTGCCTGACAATACAAAAACCTGGATATTCACATGTACATACAATAAACGGTTAACCATATAGATCATATCTCATTCGCAAAAGCTCGAGGTTATCAATTAGGGGATAAACTACACGTACACCACACCATTATAAAGCACCTCATCTCAGGCTATTCCAGTTAATTTTGTCGTTTAATCCGTCTGGTGCTATAGTGCCTAATCTAACAATCCATCTGGATTCCAGGATGCACAGAGCTTTGATGCGATCTCCTCCCCGAGGGGATTCCACTACATGATCTATTATAAAGTGCTTCAGATCAGACAAGGAATGGCCCATCATTCTAAAATGACGGGCCACAGGTTGGTCCATAGATTTACCTTAAGCTGATAAATGGATGGCAGACCTGTGCAGAGCCATCCGCTCCCGGAATTTGCGGGAGGTCTGCCCCACATAATATAAACCACAAGGACATGTAATCACGTACACCACAAAAGATGAAGTGCACGTGAGCACATGCCGGATGTCGTACTTTTTCTGTGAGTGTGGATGTTTAAACGATTTACAGGTCACCATATATCTGCATGTAGTGCAGTTATGGCAACCGTAACAACCTGCTGGTTTCACATACACATTAGGTAATTTGGGGATCCCTCTCCCTGTAATGTCAGTGATCATGAGCCTATCTCTAAGGTTACAGCCCCTTTTAAATGCTGCTATAGGCCGTACATCTTTAAAACAATATAGATCCTTGTCTGAGGCTACAATTGGCCACAGGGCCTTAGTGGCTCGATTAATTACAGGACTGGCTGTTGTGAAACTGCTAACCCAAGGGAGGACTTTAGCAGATGGTTTGGTACGTGACTGTAGTAATTGAATTCTAGGTATTTTTAACACCTGTTGTTTGTTATCCTGAAGCATTTTAGGATCATAGCCCCGAGCTGTAAATTTGGCTATTAATCTATCAATGGATATTGCTGCTTTTAGCGGATCACTTGAAATCCTAGCCACCCTCATCATTTGAGAGCGGGGTAAACCCCGCTTCAACGATGATGGGTGATGGCTTGAAGCGAGCAAAAAGGTATTTCTATCCACGTCTTTATGAAATACCTCTGTTGCTATCCTACCTTCAATAATATTTACTTGTACATCTAGAAAATGTGCCTGAACTTCACTATACTGCATGGTGAATTTCACTGCCGATGTCCCACCATTGATCTCGTCTAATGCATTCTTTAATGAATCTATGTTGCCGGTCCACAATACAAAAATATCATCGATATAACGAGTATATACTTTGATATTACCAGCTATCTCTGCCTGATTCAAAAACAATTGCTCTTCTTGCTCAAACATATAAACGTTGGCGTACGACGGGGCCACCGGGGACCCCATCGCACACCCCCGTTGCTGTAAATAATATTGACCGTCATAGAAAAAATAATTTCTATAGAGGGTCAACTCCAACAGTTTCAAAAAGAGATCATGATTAAATAATGCAGGATCAAGGAATTGTTGTAAGAAATTTTTCATAGCTCGCAATCCACCCTCATGGGGGATTGACGTATAAAGACTACATACGTCTAGGCAGCATAACCATGTTCCCTTAGGTACTTGGGAAACATCACCTAACAGTTTCAGAAATTCTGTGGTATCTTTCAAGAAAGTCTCCTTCTTACTCAACAATGGTTGAAGCAGATAGTCCAATAATTGAGCCACAGAATAATATAAGGAACCCCGCGCCGATATAATCGGTCGACCGGGCGGATTCCTACTATCTTTGTGTAGTTTCGGCAATGTGTATAGTGCCGGCACCTTCGGGTGATCCACTAATAAGGCATTGCAGATCTTGGGGGTGATGTGTTGTTGTTGGACAGCTACTCCCAACATCTCACGTAGTTCCTTTTGAAATTTGCTTGTAGGATTCCCAGGTAAACGACTGTATACTCCTTTTTCGGAGAGCTGTTGCTCAATTTCATGGCGGTAGTCAGTGATGTCTTGTACCACAATGGCCCCGCCCTTGTCGGCTGGCCTGATAATTATATCCTCATAGGTACTCAAACTTTTTACCGCAGAGGCTTCCTCTCTGGAAAGATTTTTGTGTACTTTACCAGGTGCCATTCTAAATCTCGTCACTGAATCATGTAGTAAACGGTCAAACGTTTTTAGTGATGGATTGACCGACACTGGATCAAATTTCGATCTAGTCTTGCCCATTAAGAACAATTCAAGCGGCGAGCTCTCTGATGTCAGCTTTTGATGTTGAAAATGTTCCTTTAAACGCAAATTTCTGGAGAACTTGTGATGGTCAAGTCTCCAAGTAAATTCATCGTGCATGTTGGTAGGCACGAAGGCCAAGCCTTTCTGTAATACTTGAATTTCTGATGGCTGCAATGTCCTTTTTGATAGATTAAAGATCAGGCTGTCTTTTTGCGGGGGGGGGATTGCGCCTGACTTCTCTTGTTTCTTTTATTCTGCCCACCCCTGCGGGTGGTCTTTCTCCACCCCTCTGGGTGGCCCCACTTTTGCCTAAAGGGATCCTCTCTGATGTAGATGCTTCGTCTGATTCAGAGATTGCGAATTCACTATCGCTGTTGTTTTGAGGCGTTGGAGTATGATATTGTGGACGCCGAGGTTGCCACGGTCTGCGGCGTCGTTCTACGGCATTGTTACGTGTTGCCGATGCGCTCCCAGACAGCCACCTGTAGATTTTGTTCTCCTCATAGTCAGCGTCAACTGTGTGTTTTTTGTTCTTTTTGAATTTAATTAGGTTCTTCTTATATTGGTCGCATTGTTGTTGTAGTTTGTTAAGCCAACTTGAATTGGCTACATCTTCCAATATATCCCGGTGGGTGTTCTCAAATGCTGAGATCTTCGTGCGTGTCACCTGTAGTTCACGGCCAGCTTCTTCTATGACCAGTACCATTAGGTCTAGCGCACACTTGTTGAGGATCCCTATCCACTTTCGTACAAACTCAGGGTTTTGTCTGCCAATCGTTGGCACATTTGCCACTCTAAAACCCCGCGGGATTTTCAGTTCGCGTACATAATCGGATAGGGATGTTCCGTGCATGAGATAGTCTATTTCTAGATTAGGCACTATAGCACCAGACGGATTAAACGACAAAATTAACTGGAATAGCCTGAGATGAGGTGCTTTATAATGGCGTGGTGTACGTGTAGTTTATCCCCTAATTGATAACCTCGAGCTTTTGCGAATGAGATATGATCTATATGGTTAACCGTTTATTGTATGTACATGTGAATATCCAGGTTTTTGTATTGTCAGGCAAACGTTTTTAATATTATTGTCATTATTGTTTTTAAACTTATTATGCTTGCTTGTTTTGCCAGGTCCGCTCACATGCCGCACTGCTTGACAACACGGAAGCCGGACTCACACAACAGGAGCGCAAGCCAAGGGTTGCCTAGCAACCACGTCTTGCGTAACCCGGAAGTGAGACCCCGGGTGTGAATCAGCAGCAGCGGCTGCGGACGCGGACGCCGGCAACAGGTGAGTTCTGGCATCAGGTATATAAATGTTCTTTGTGTGTATGTCCTGTTTGTTTTGGTGGGTCCTGACGAAGGGGCGCATGCCCCGAAACATGTTGATCACAGCACCTTAATTAAAGTTTTTCTGCAACGAGTCCCTGGAGTGCCGTGCCTATTGTATGGTTATATATATATATATATATATATATATATATATATATATATATATATATATATATATATATATATATATATTTATTTTTTTATTTTTTTTTATATATATTTATTAGTGATGTGCACCGGAAATTTTTCGGGTTTTGTGTTTTGGTTTCGGTTCCGCGGCCGTGTTTTGGATTCGGACGCGTTTTGCCAAAACCTCCCTGAAAATTTTTTGTCGGATTCGGGTGTGTTTTGGACTCGGGTGTTTTTTTTACAAAAACCCCTCAAAAACAGCTTAAATCATAGAATTTGGGGGTCATTTTGATCCCATAGTATTATTAACCTCAATAACCATAATTTACACTAATTTTCAGTCTATTCTGAACACCTCACAATATTATTTTTAGTCCTAAAATTTGCACCGAGGTCGCTGGATGGCTAAGCTAAGCGACACAAGTGGCCAACACAAACACCTGGCCCATCTAGGAGTGGCACTGCAGTTTTCTAGCGAGAGGATGAGTGCTTCCATCCTCACGTGAAGCTGAACCACTAGCCATGAACATAGGCCAGGGCCTCAGCCGTTCCTTGCCACTCCGTGTCGTAAATGGCATATTGGCAAGTTTACGCTTCTCCTCAGACGCTTTTAATTTTGATTTTTGGGTCATTTTACTGAACTTTTGTTTTTTGGAGTTTACATGCTCTGTACTATGACATTGGGCATCGGCCTTGGCAGACGACGTTGATGGCATTTCATTGTCTCGGCCATGACTAGTGGCAGCAGCTTCAGCATGAGGTGGAAGTGGATCTTGATCTTTCCCTATTTTACCCTCCACATTTTTGTTCTCCATTTTTTAATGTGTGGAATTATATGCCAGTATCAATAGCAATGGCCTACTACTATATATACTGCGCACAACTGAAATGCACCACAGGTATGGATGGATAGTATACTTGACGACACAGAGGTAGGTAGAGCAGTGGCCTTCCGTACCGTACTGCTATATATACTGGTGGTCACTGTCAGCAAAACTCTGCACTGTACTCCTCCTATATAATACTGCTGGTCCCCAGTCCCCACAATAAAGCAGTGTGAGCACAGATATATGCAGCACACTGAGCACAGATATGGAGCGTTTTTCAGGCAGAGAACGGATAAAACTGGTGGTCACTGATCAGCAAAACTCTGCACTGTACTCCTCCTATATAATACAGCTGCTCCCCAGTCCCCACAATTAAGCAATAAGCACAAATATTTGCATCAACATTAATAAACGGAGAGGACGCCAGCCACGTCCTCTCCCTAACATTTCCAATGCACGGCGACACGCGGCACCTTATATAGAATCCGAATCTCGTGAGAATCCGACAGCGGGATGATGACGTTCGGGCGCGCTCGGGTTAACCGAGCAAGGTGGGAAGATTCGAGTCCGCCTCGGACCCGTGTAAAATGGGTGAAGTTCGGGGGAGGGGGGGGGGGTCGGTTTCCGAGGAACCGAACATTATATATATATATATATATATATATATATATATATATATATATATATATATATATATATATATATATATATATATATAGGCAGTCAGCGGCAATCCACTTATACATAGAATGAATTCAATAAACATAGCCGATGCCCTCCCTATTGTCTTAGCACTGGTCTCTGGAAAGAATATATGTAAGAAGGTCGGCGGCGGCACTCGTGGCATGAAGAAATCAGCCAGCACGTCTAATAGTCGACATTTCAATGTTACTCACCAAACATTTTCATCAGGACAGATGAAAATGTTTAGTGAATAACATTGAAACATCGACTATTAGACGTGCTGGCTGATTTCTTCATGATGTATGTATGTATGTATGTATGTATGTATGTATGTATGTATGTATGTATGTATGTATGTATGTATGTATGTATGTATATATATATATATATATATATATATATATATATATATATATATATATATATATATATATATATATATAATAAGAATTTACTCACCGCTAATTCTATTTATCGTAGTCCGTAGTGGATGCTGGGAACTCCGTAAGGACCATGGGGAATAGCGGGCTCCGAAGGAGGCTGGGCACTCTAGAAAGATTTCAGACTACCTGGTGTGCACTGGCTCCTCCCACTATGACCCTCCTCCAAGCCTCAGTTAGGATACTGTGCCCGGACGAGCGTACACAATAAGGAAGGATTTTGAATCCCGGGTAAGACTCATACCAGCCACACCAATCACACCGTATAACTCGTGATATGAAACCCAGTTAACAGTATGAAACAACTGAGCCTCTCAACAGATGGCTCAACAATAACCCGATTTAGTTAACAATAACTATGTACAAGTATTGCAGATAAACCGCACTTGGGATGGGCGCCCAGCATCCACTACGGACTAAGAGAAATAGAATTACCGGTGAGTAAATTCTTATTTTCTCTGACGTCCTAGTGGATGCTGGGAACTCCGTAAGGACCATGGGGATTATACCAAAGCTCCCAAACGGGCGGGAGAGTGCGGATGACTCTGCAACACCGAATGAGAGAACTCCAGGTCCTCCTCAGCCAGGGTATCAAATTTATAGAATTTTGCAAACGTGTTTGCCCCTGACCAAGTAGCAGCTCGGCAAAGTTGTAAAGCCGAGACCCCTCGGGCAGCCGCCCAAGATAAGCCCACCTTCCTTGTGGAATGGGCATTGACAGATTTTGGCTGTGGCAGGCCTGCCACAGAATGTGCAAGTTGAATTGTACTACAAATCCAACGAGCAATAGTCTGCTTAGAAGCAGGAGCACCCAGCTTGTTGGGTGCATATAGGATAAACAGCGAGTCAGATTTTCTGACTCCAGCCGTCCTGGAAACATATTTTCAGGGCCCTGACCACGTCTAACAACTTGGAGTCCTCCAAGTCCCTAGTGGCCGCAGGCACCACAATAGGCTGGTTCAAATGAAACGCTGACACCACCTTAGGGAGAAACTGGGGACGAGTCCTCAATTCTGCCCTATCCATATGGAAAATCAGATAAGGGCTTTTATAAGACAAAGCCGCCAATTCTGATACTCGCCTGGCAGAAGCCAAGACCAATAACATGACCACCTTCCACGTGAGATATTTCAAAGCCACGGTTTTTAGTGGTTCAAACCAATGTGATTTTAAGAAACTCAACACCACGTTGAGATCCCAAGGTGCCACAGGAGGCACATATGGGGGCTGAATATGCAGCACTCCCTTTACAAATGTCTGAACTTCAGGTACTGAAGCTAGTTCTTTCTGAAAGAAAATCGATAGAGCCGAGATCTGTACCTTAATGGAACCCAGTTTTAGGCCCATATTCACTCCTGCTTGCAGGAAATGCAGAAATCGACCTAGTTGAAATTCCTCAGTTGGGGCCTTTTCGGCCTCACACCATGCAACATATTTCCGCCATATGCGGTGATAATGATTTGCTGTAACCTCTTTCCTGGCTTTAATAAGCGTAGGAATGACTTCCTCCGGAATGCCCTTTTCTTTCAGGATCCGGCGTTCAACCGCCATGCCGTCAAACGCAGCCGCGGTAAGTCTTGGAACAGACAGGGCCCCTGCTGTAGCAGGTCTCGTCTTAGCGGCAGAGGCCACGGGTCCTCTGAGATCATCTCTTGAAGTTCCGGGTACCATGTTCTTCTTGGCCAATCCGGAACCACGAGAATTGTGTTTACTCCTCGATTTCTTATTATTCTCAATACCTTTGGTATGAGAGGCAGCGGAGGGAACACATAAACTGACTGGTACACCCACGGTGTCACCAGAGCGTCCACAGCTATCGCTTGAGGGTCTCTTGACCTGGCGCAATACCTCTCTAGTTTTTTGTTTAGGCGGGACGCCATCATGTCCACCTGTGGACGACCCCACTGATGTACAATCATTTGGAAGACTTCTGGATGAAGTCCCCACTCTCCCGGGTGGAGGTCGTGTCTGCTGAGGAAGTCTGCTTCCCAGTTGTCCACTCCCGGAATGAACACTGCTGACAGTGCTAGTACATGATTTTCCGCCCATCGGAGAATTCTTGTGGCTTCTGTCATTGCCATCCTGCTTCTTGTGCCGCCCTGTCGATTCACATGGGCGACTGCCGTGATGTTGTCTGACTGGATCAGCACCGGCTGGTGTAGGAGCAGGGATTTTGCTTGACTTAGGGCATTGTAGATGGCCCTTAGTTCCTGAATATTTATGTGAAGGGAAGTCTCCTGACTTGTCCATAGTCCTTGGAAGTTTCTTCCCTTTGTGACTGCCCCCCAGCCTCGCAGGCTGGCATCCGTGGTCACCAGGACCCAGTCCTGAATGCCGAATCTGCGACCCTCCAGAAGATGAGCACTCTGCAGCCACCACAGAAGAGACACCCTGGTTCTTGCAGACAGGGTTATCAAGCGATGCATCTGAAGATGCGATCCGGACCACTTGTCCAACAGGTCCCACTGAAAGATTCTGGCATGGAACCTGCCGAATGGAATTGCTTCGTAAGAAGCTACCATCTTTCCCAAGACCCGCGTGCAGTGATGCACCGATACCTGTTTTGGTTTCAGGAGGTCTCTGACTAGAGAAGACAACTCCCTGGCTTTCTCCTCCGGGAGAAACACTTTTCTGGACTGTGTCCAGAATCATCCCCAGGAACAGTAGACGTGTCGTCGGGACCAGCTGTGACTTTGGGATATTCAGAATCCAGCCGTGCTGGTTCAGCACTTCCTGAGATAGTGCTACTCCCACCAACAACTGTTCTTTGGACCGTGCCTTTATTAGGAGATCATCCAAGTACGGGATAATTAAAACTCCCTTTCTTCGAAGGAGTATCATAATTTCCGCCATAACCTTGGTAAATACCCTTGGTGCCGTGGAGAGTCCAAACGGCAGCGTCTGGAATTGGTAATGGCAATCCTGTACCACAAATCTGAGGTACTCCTGGTGAGGATGGTAAATGGGGACATGCAGGTAAGCATCCTCGATGTCCAGGGAACCATGTAATCCCCCTCGTCCAGGCTTGCAATAACCGCCCTGAGCGATTCCATCTTGAACTTGAATTTTTTTATGTATGTGTTCAAGGATTTCAAATTTAAAATGGGTCTCACCGAACCGTCCGGCTTCGGTACCACAAATAGTGTGGAATAGTAACTAGAGATGAGCGGGTTCGGTTTCTCTGAATCCGAACCCGCCAGAACTTCATGTTTTTTTTCACGGGTCCGAGCGACTCGGATCTTCCCGCCTTGCTCGGTTAACCCAAGCGCGCCCGAACGTCATCATGACGCTGTCGGATTCTCGCGAGGCTCGGATTCTATCGCGAGACTCGGATTCTATATAAGGAGCCGCGCGTCGCCGCCATTTTCACACGTGCATTGAGATTGATAGGGAGAGGACGTGGCTGGCGTCCTCTCCGTTTAGAATAGATTAGAGAGACACTTGATTTACTAATTTTGGGGAGCATTAGGAGTACTCAGTACAGTGCAGAGTTTTGCTGATAGTGACCAGTGACCACCAGTTTTATTTATAATCCGTTCTCTGCCTGAAAAAAGCGATACACAGCACACAGTGACTCAGTCACATACCATATCTGTGTGCACTGCTCAGGCTCAGGCCAGTGTGCTGCATCATCTATTATCTATATATAATATTATATATATCTGTCTGACTGCTCAGCTCACACAGCTTATAATTGTGGGGGAGACTGGGGAGCACTACTGCAGTGCCAGTTATAGGTTATAGCAGGAGCCAGGAGTACATAATATATTATATAGTGAGTGACCACCAGACACACAGTGCAGTTTATTTAATATATCCGTTCTCTGCCTGAAAAAAGCGATACACACAGTGACTCAGTCAGTCACATACCATATCTGTGTGCACTGCTCAGGCTCAGGCCAGTGTGCTGCATCATCTATATATATTATATATCTGTCTGACTGCTCAGCTCACACAGCTTATAATTGTGGGGGAGACTGGGGAGCACTACTGCAGTGCCAGTTATAGGTTATAGCAGGAGCCAGGAGTACATAATATTATATTAAAATTAAACAGTGCACACTTTTGCTGCAGGAGTGCCACTGCCAGTGTGACTAGTGACCTGACCACCAGTATATATAATATTAGTAGTATACTATCTCTTTATCAACCAGTCTATATATTAGCAGCAGACACAGTACAGTGCGGTAGTTCACGGCTGTGGCTACCTCTGTGTCGGCACTCGGCAGCCCGTCCATAATTGTATATACCACCTAACCGTGGTTTTTTTTTCTTTCTTTATACATACATACATACTAGTTACGAGTATACTATCTCTTTATCAACCAGTCTATATTAGCAGCAGACACAGTACAGTGCGGTAGTTCACGGCTGTGGCTACCTCTGTGTCGGCACTCGGCAGCCCGTCCATAATTGTATATACCACCTAACCGTGGTTTTTTTTTCTTTCTTTATACATACATACATACTAGTTACGAGTATACTATCTCTTTATCAACCAGTCTATATATTAGCAGCAGACACAGTACAGTGCGGTAGTTCACGGCTGTGGCTACCTCTGTGTCGGCACTCGGCAGCCCGTCCATAATTGTATACTAGTATCCAATCCATCCATCTCCATTGTTTACCTGAGGTGCCACTCCTAGATGGGCCCGGTGTTTGTGTCGGCCACTAGGGTCGCTAATCTTACTCACACAGCTACCTCATTGCGCCTCTTTTTTTCTTTGCGTCATGTGCTGTTTGGGGAGGGTTTTTTGGAAGGGACATCCTGCGTGACACTGCAGTGCCACTCCTAGATGGGCCCGGTGTTTGTGTCGGCCACTAGGGTCGCTTATCTTACTCACACAGCGACCTCGGTGCAAATTTTAGGACTAAAAATAATATTGTGAGGTGTGAGGTATTCAGAATAGACTGAAAATGAGTGTAAATTATGGTTTTTGAGGTTAATAATACTTTGGGATCAAAATGACCCCCAAATTCTATGATTTAAGCTGTTTTTTAGTGTTTTTTGAAAAAAACACCCGAATCCAAAACACACCCGAATCCGACAAAAAAAATTTGGTGAGGTTTTGCCAAAACGCGTTCGAACCCAAAACACGGCCGCGGAACCGAACCCAAAACCAAAACACAAAACCCGAAAAATTTCAGGCGCTCATCTCTAATAGTAACCCCAGCCTTGTTGAAGTAGGGGTACCTTGATGATCACCTGCTGGGAATACAGCTTGTGAATTGCCGCTAGCACCGCCTCCCTGTCTGAGGGAGCAATCGGCAAGGCAGATTTTAGGAACCGGTGGGGTGGAGCCGCCTCGAATTCCAGCATGTATCCCTGAGATACTACTTGAAGGATCCAGGGATCCACCTGTGAGCGAGCCCACTGATCGCTGAAATTTCTGAGGCGGGCCCCCACCGTACCTGGCTCCACCTGTGGAGCCCCACCGTCATGCGGCGGACTTGGAAGAGGAAGCGGGGGAGGACTTTTGTTCCTGGGAACCTGCTGTCTGTTGCAGCCTTTTTCCCCTACCTCTGCCTCTAGACAGAAAAGACCCTCCTTTTCCACGCTTGCTTTTCTGGGTCCGAAAGGACTGAACCTGATAAAATGGCGCCTTCTTAGGCTGTGAGGGAACATGGGGTAAAAATGCTGACTTCCCAGACGTTGCTGTGGAAACTAGGTCGGAGAGACCATCCCCAAATAATTCCTCCCCTTTATAAGGCAAAACTTCCATGTGCCTCTTTTTTTGACAAACGTGTGAGCGCTTTATCCACCCTAGGTGGTGTTTCCCAACGTGACCTATCCTCTGGCGGGAAAGGGAACGCCATTAGTACCTTCTTAGGAATTACAAATTTTTTATCAGGGAAAAGCCACGCTTCTTCAGACACTTCATTTAGTTCATCTGATGGGGGAAAAACTACGGGTAGTTTTTTCTCCCCAAACATAATACCCTTTTTTGTGGTACCTGGATGTAAATCAGAAATGTTTAACACCTCTTTCATTGCCTCAATCATGCAGTGAATGGCCCTGACAGGCATTAGGTTTGACTCATCGTCGTCGACACTGTTATCAGTATCCGTGTCGACATCCGGGTCTGCAAACTGAGGTAGCGGGCGTTTTAGAGCCCCTGACGACCCCTGAGGCACCTGGACAGGCACGAGCTGAGATCCCGGCTGTCCCACATTTGGCATGTCGTCAAATTTCTTATGTAAAGAATCTATACGTGCACTCATTTCTTTCCATAAGTTCATCCACTCGGGTGTCTGCCCCGCAGGGGGTGACGTCCCTTCAAAATGCATCTGCTCCGCCTCCACCTCATTATCCTCATCAAACATGTCGACACAGCCGTACCGACACACCCCACACACACAGGGAATGCTCAACAGAGGACAGGACCCACAAAAAGCCCTTTGGGGGGACAGAGTGAGAGTATGCCAGCACACACCAGAGCGCTATATATATATATATACAGGGACTAACTGAGTTATGTCCCTAATAGCTGCTTTTCATATAATATATGTATATATACTGCCAAATTTAATGCCCCCCCCCCTCTCTTTTCCCTCTTACTGTTACTGTATATTGCAGGGAAGAGCCAGGGAGCTTCCTTCCAGCCGAGCTGTGAGGGAAAAATGGCGCCAGTGTGCTGAGGAGATAGGCTCCGCCCCTTTTTCGCGGCCTATTCTCCCGCTTTTTATGGAATTCTGGCAGGGGTATTTACCTCATATATAGCCTCTGGGGTTATATATTGAGGTATTTTAGCCAGCCAAGGTGTTATTATTGCTGCCTCAGGGCGCCCCCCCCAGCGCCCTGCACCCTCAGTGACCGGAGTGTGAAGTAGAGATGAGCGCCGGAAATTTTTCGGGTTTTGTGTTTTGGTTTTGGGTTCGGTTCCGCGGCCGTGTTTTGGGTTCGACCGCGTTTTGGCAAAACCTAACCGAATTTTTTTTGTCGGATTCGGGTGTGTTTTGGATTCGGGTGTTTTTTTCCAAAAAACCTAAAAAAACAGCTTAAATCATAGAATTTGGGGGTCATTTTGATCCCAAAGTATTATTAACCTCAAAAACCATCATTTCCACTCATTTTCAGTCTATTCTGAATACCTCACACCTCACAATATTATTTTTAGTCCTAAAATTTGCACCGAGGTCGCTGGATGACTAAGCTAAGCGACCCTAGTGGCCGACACAAACACCGGGCCCATCTAGGAGTGGCACTGCAGTGTCACGCAGGATGTCCCTTCCAAAAAACCCTCCCCAAACAGCACATGACGCAAAGAAAAAAAGAGGCGCAATGAGGTAGCTGTGTGAGTAAGATAAGCGACCCTAGTGGCCGACACAAACACCGGGCCCATCTAGGAGTGTCACTGCAGTGTCACGCAGGATGTCCCTTCCAAAAAACCCTCCCCAAACAGCACATGACGCAAAGAAAAATTAAAGAAAAAAGAGGTGCAAGATGGAATTGTCCTTGGGCCCTCCCACCCACCCTTATGTTGTATAAACAGGACATGCACACTTTAACCAACCCATCATTTCAGTGACAGGGTCTGCCACACGACTGTGACTGATATGACGGGTTGGTTTGGACCCCCACCAAAAAAGAAGCAATTAATCTCTCCTTGCACAAACTGGCTCTACAGAGGCAAGATGTCCACCTCATCATCATCCTCCGATATATCACCGTGTACATCCCCCTCCTCACAGATTATCAATTCGTCCCCACTGGAATCCACCATCTCAGCTCCCTGTGTACTTTGTGGAGGCAATTGCTGCTGGTCAATGTCTCCGCGGAGGAATGGATTATAATTCATTTTAATGAACATCATCTTCTCCACATTTTCTGGATGTAACCTCGTACGCCGATTGCTGACAAGGTGAGCGGCGGCACTAAACACTCTTTCGGAGTACACACTTGTGGGAGGGCAACTTAGGTAAAATAAAGCCAGTTTGTGCAAGGGCCTCCAAATTGCCTCTTTTTCCTGCCAGTATAAGTACGGACTGTCTGACGTGCCTACTTGGATGCGGTCACTCATATAATCCTCCACCATTCTTTCAATGGGGAGAGAATCATATGCAGTGCCAGTAGACGACATGTCCGTATCCGTAATCGTTGTCAGGTCCTTCAGTCCGGACCAGATGTCAGCATCAGCAGTCGCTCCAGACTGCCCTGCATCACCGCCAGCGGGTGGGCTCGGAATTCTGAGCCTTTTCCTCGCACCCCCAGTTGCGGGAGAATGTGAAGGAGGAGATGTTGACAGGTCGCGTTCCGCTTGACTTGACAATTTTCTCACCAGCAGGTCTTTCAACCCCAGCAGACTTGTGTCTGCCGGAAAGAGAGATCCAAGGTAGGCTTTAAATCAAGGATCGAGCACGGTGGCCAAAATGTAGTTCTCTGATTTCAACAGATTGACCACCCGTGAATCCTTGTTAAGCGAATTAAGGGCTCCATCCACAAGTCCCACATGCCTAGCGGAATCGCTCCGTGTTAGCTCCTCCTTCAATGTCTCCAGCTTCTTCTGCAAAAGCCTGATGAGGGGAATGACCTGACTCAGGCTGGCAGTGTCTGAACTGACTTCACGTGTGGCAAGTTCAAAGGGCATCCGAACCTTGCACAACGTTGAAATCATTCTCCACTGCGCTTGAGACAGGTGCATTCCACCTCCTATATCGTGCTCAATTGTATAGGCTTGAATGGCCTTTTGCTGCTCCTCCAACCTCTGAAGCATATAGAGGGTTGAATTCCACCTCGTTACCACTTCTTGCTTCAGATGATGGCAGGGCAGGTTCAGTAGTTTTTGGTGGTGCTCCAGTCTTCTGTACGTGGTGCCTGTACGCCGAAAGTGTCCCGCAATTCTTCTGGCCACCGACAGCATCTCTTGCACGCCCCTGTCGTTTTTGAAAAAATTCTGCACCACCAAATTCAAGGTATGTGCAAAACATGGGACGTGCTGGAATTTGCCCATATTTAATGCACACACAATATTGCTGGCGTTGTCCGATGCCACAAATCCACAGGAGAGTCCAATTGGGGTAAGCCATTCCGCGATGATCTTCCTCAGTTGCCGTAAGAGGTTTTCAGCTGTGTGCGTATTCTGGAAACCGGTGATACAAAGCGTAGCCTGCCTAGGAAAGAGTTGGCGTTTGCGAGATGCTGCTACTGGTGCCGCCGCTGCTGTTCTTGCGGCGGGAGTCCATACATCTACCCAGTGGGCTGTCACAGTCATATAGTCCTGACCCTGCCCTGCTCCACTTGTCCACATGTCCGTGGTTAAGTGGACATTGGGTACAACTGCATTTTTTAGGACACTGGTGAGTCTTTTTCTGACGTCCGTGTACATTCTCGGTATCGCCTGCCTAGAGAAGTGGAACCTAGATGGTATTTGGTAACGGGGGCACACTGCCTCAATAAATTGTCTAGTTCCCTGTGAACTAACGGCGGATACCGGACGCACGTCTAACACCAACATAGTTGTCAAGGCCTCAGTTATCCGCTTTGCAGCAGGATGACTGCTGTGATATTTCATCTTCCTCGCAAAGGACTGTTGAACAGTCAATTGCTTACTGGAAGTAGTACAAGTGGGCTTACGACTTCCCCTCTGGGATGACCATCGACTCCCAGCAGCAACAACAGCAGCGCCAGCAGCAGTAGGCGTTACACGCAAGGATGCATCGGAGGAATCCCAGGCAGGAGAGGACTCGTCAGAATTGCCAGTGACATGGCCTGCGGGACTATTGGCATTCCTGGGGAAGGAGGAAATTGACACTGAGGGAGTTGGTGGGGTGGTTTGCGTGAGCTTGGTTACAAGAGGAAGGGATTTACTGGTCAGTGGACTGCTTCCGCTGTCGCCCAAAGTTTTTGAACTTGTCACTGACTTATTATGAATGCGCTGCAGGTGACGTATAAGGGAGGATGTTCCGAGGTGGTTAACGTCCTTCCCCCTACTTATTACAGCTTGACAAAAGGCAACACACGGCTTGACACCTGTTGTCCGCTTTTCTGTTGAAATACCTCCACACTGAAGAGCTGATTTTTTTGGTATTTTCACCAGGCATGTCAACGGCCATATTCCTCCCACGGACAACAGGTGTCTCCCCGGGTGCCTGACTTAAACAAACCACCTCACCATCAGAATCCTCCTGGTCAATTTCCTCCCCAGCGCCAGCAACACCCATATCCTCCTCATCCTGGTGTACTTCAACACTGACATCTTCAATCTGACTATCAGGAACTGGACTGCGGGTGCTCCTTCCAGCACTTGCAGGGGGCGTGCAAATGGTGGAAGGCGCATGCTCTTCACGTCCAGTGTTGGGAAGGTCAGGCATCGCAACCGACACAATTGGACTCTCCTTGTGGATTTGGGATTTCGAAGAACGCACAGTTCTTTGCGGTGCTTTTGCCAGCTTGAGTCTTTTCAGTGCTTCCATCCTCATGTGAAGCTGAACCACTAGCCATGAACATAGGCCAGGGCCTCAGCCGTTCCTTGCCACTCCGTGTGGTAAATGGCATATTGGCAAGTTTACGCTTCTCCTCCGACAATTTTATTTTAGGTTTTGGAGTCCTTTTTTTACTGATATTTGGTGTTTTGGATTTGACATGCTCTGTACTATGACATTGGGCATCGGCCTTGGCAGACGACGTTGCTGGCATTTCATCGTCTTGGCCATGACTAGTGGCAGCAGCTTCAGCACGAGGTGGAAGTGGATCTTGATCTTTCCCTAATTTTGGAACCTCAACATTTTTGTTCTCCATATTTTAATAGGCACAACTAAAAGGCACCTCAGGTAAACAATGGAGATGGATGGATACTAGTATACAATTATGGATGGACTGCCGAGTGCCGACACAGAGGTAGCTACAGCCGTGGACTATCGTACTGTACTGTGTCTGCTGCTAATATAGACTGGTTGATAATGAGATGTAGTATGTATAAAGAAGAAAGAAAAAAAAACCACGGGTAGGTGGTATACAATTATGGATGGACTGCCGAGTGCCGACACAGAGGTAGCTACAGCCGTGAACTACCGTACTGTGTCTGCTGCTAGTATAGACTGGATGATAAATAATGATATAAAAAATATATATATATATCACTACTGCAGCCGGACAGGTATATATTATATAATGACGGACCTGCTGGACACTGTCTGTCAGCAGAATGAGTTTTTTTAATTTTTATAGAATAAAAAAACACCACACAAGTCACACGACGAGTGTACTTTTTCAGGCAGACATTCAATCACAATATACTATACTGGTGGTCAGTGTGGTCAGGTCACTGGTCACAGTGGTCAGTGGTCAGTCACACTGGCAGTGGCACTCTGGCAGCAAAAGTGTGCACTGTTTAATATGTACTCCTGGCTCCTGCTATAACCTATAACTGCTCCCCAGTCTCCCCCACAATTAAGCTGTGTGAGCACAGTCAGATATTATACATAGATGATGCAGCACACTGGGCTGAGCACAGATATGGTATGTGAGTGTGACTGAGTCACTGTGTATCGTTTTTTTCAGGCAGAGAACAAGAACAGAACGGATTATTAAATAATAATAAATTATAAAACTGCACTGGTGGTCAGGTCACTGGTCAGTGGTCATCAGTCACTAGTATAACTCCTCCTAAGCTCCAGTAAGTAAATGAAGTGTCTCACTCTCACTCTCCTATCTATTTTAATTTCTAAACGGAGAGGACGCCAGCCACGTCCTCTCCCTATCAATCTCAATGCACGTGTGAAAATGGCCCCGACGCGTGGCTCCTTATATAGAATCCGAGTCTCGCGATAGAATCCGAGCCTCGCGAGAATCCGACAGCGTGATGATGACGTTCGGGCGCGCTCGGGTTAACCGAGGAAGGCGGGAAGATCCGAGTCGCTCGGACCCGTGTAAAAAAACATGAAGTTCGGACGGGTTCGGATTCAGAGAAACCGAACCCGCTCATCTCTAGTGTGAAGTGTGAGAGGAGCAATGGCGCACAGCTGCAGTGCTGTGCGCTACACCTTGGTGAAGACAGAGTCTTCATGCCGCCGATTTTCCGGACCATCTTCTTGCTTCTGGCTCTGTAAGGGGGACGGCGGCGCGGCTCCGGGACCGAACACCAAGGACTGGGCCTGCGGTCGATCCCTCTGGAGCTAATGGTGTCCAGTAGCCTAAGAAGCCCAATCCGGCTGCAAGCAGGCGAGTTCGCTTCTTCTCCCCTTAGTCCCTCGCTGCAGTGAGCCTGTTGCCAGCAGGTCTCACAGAAAATAAAAAACCTAAGTCTATTCTTTCTAAGAGCTCTGGAGAGCCCCTAGTGTGCATCCAACCTCGGCCGGGCACGAATTCTAACTGAGGCTTGGAGGAGGGTCTTAGTGGGAGGAGCCAGTGCACACCAGGTAGTCTGAAATCTTTCTAGAGTGCCCAGCCTCCTTTGGAGCCCGCTATTCCCCATGGTCCTTATGGAGTTCCCAGCATCCACTAGGACGTCAGAGAAATATATATATATATATATATATATATATATATATATATATATATATATATATATATATATATATATATATAAATGATCCGATCGGGATCCTGGCAAATGAGCATCTGCCGTCGGTAAGCCATGCTGGGGGGTTTAGGCTGTGGGGAGAGGGGGTTAGGTTTAGGCACCACCAGGGCGGGTTAGGCTGTTGGGTTGGGAGGTTAAGGGTTAGGCTGTGGGGGAGGGTTAGGTTTAGGCTGTAGCGATGGGGGGTTATTTTTAGGCTGTGGGGAGGGTGGTTAGGTTTAGCCACTTTTGGGGAGGGTTAGGCTGTGGAGGGGTCGGGCCGGGCAGGGTTAGGGTTGAGCTGGGGGGGAGGGGTAGGTTTAGGCTGCTGGGAGGGGGCTTAGGTACCACCGGGGAGGGTTAGGGTTAGTCTGCAGAGGGGATGGAGGGTCAGGGTTAGGCTACAGGGGAGAAGGGTTAGGTTTATTAGGTTTAGGCACCACCGGGGAGGGTTAGTCTGTGGAGGGGATGGAGGGTCAGGCTGCAGCGGGGAAGGGTTAGGTTTATGCTGCGGTAAGGGGGTTAGGTTTAGGCACAACCAGGGAGGGTTAGGTTTATGCTGCTAGAAGGGAGGTTTATGGAGCATTGGGGGAAGGTAAGTATACTTACCTCCCCCTGTCGGGATTCTGATCATCGGGACGCTGCAGTTGGTATGCTGACCACTGGCATCCCAACCACCGGCATTTCAATCCCAATCCATATATATCTTGGTGCTGCCGTGATGCATACCGAAACATAGCGTAGCATAACCTCCCGCTACTCACATTAATGTAGCGCTGCTTGCTGTTCTAGGTGTGGGAGCTTAACTTCCTGCTACCCGCAGCGTCTGTGTGCTTACTTTCACTTTGTGAAGTGGCGGCACCTGCAGCAGTACACTATGCCGCAACGTATAGACCGCGATGCAAACAAGCTGTATACGGACACACCTGTACGGTATAGCTATATATTTATGTAGCGCGTGTGTGTGTATGTGTGTGTGTGTGTGTATATGTATATGTATGTATGTATGTATGTATGTATGTATGTATGTATGTATGTATGTATGTATGTATGTATGTATATATATATATATATATATATATATATATATATATATATATATATATATATATATATATATATATATATATATATATATATATAAATAAATGTTGCTTGGACAAACTAAATATATATATAAGTCAAGAAAAAGGACCAAAATGAAAAAATGAAAAAAATGGAAAAAAAGGGGAAGAAAGTCTATTTAGCTGTGACCCAGCTGATTGTGTTAATCCGAGTGATTATGTGGTAATAAAAGTCATTTAGAGAGTAGTCAGCGGCGTCCCGCTGACTATACGGCTCGAGCAGCTGATGGTTCCTGGCTTACGGTGATTGCGGTGTTTCCCCGGGGTTCAAGGTGCGCCTGGTGCGGGGAGGGTAAGGGGACAGGGAGCACTGGAATACACAGGCCCCGTGGGAAGGGATGCACTCACTCTGTCCTGGTTCGGACAGTGATGGGAGATCCGGCCACCACAGGGACTGATCTGGCGGCGATTAGCAGTGTGGGCTTGTTTAGAGCCGTCACTGTACTTCGTCCGCCGGGACCGGAGCTGCTGAACCTATCTCTCCCCCCTCCTCCGCTGATCGGCTCGGCAAAAACACCCCACCGGCTTACCTCTTCTCCTTCGGGTTTTTCTCCGTCGCTGATGTCTTCTTCCGGGTAGGGGAGTCACGTGACCCCCGCTCGGCAGTGTCTTGAAGGATTTCTACGGCCCGTACTGTCAGTACGGTATCGATGCGAGTGTGGTAATTGGTAGTATATGCCCAACGCGTTTCAACCCTCTAGGGGTCTTCTTCCAGGGATTTGTATGTAATGTTCACCGGTCGTCTCACCCTTTAAAAGGGGGAATGGTTCAGTCTCATTGGTTCACATGTCGGTGTCCGCCTTCTTGTGATTTTTTCTGTTTCTATTGGTCTATCTCAACCTCAATCATGTTAGACAGACATAGAAAGGGAGCTTGGAGTATAATCATTGTGTGGGATGAGAACGCAACTCCTTAGGTATTTTTCTTGTTAATATGGAGTGTTAGTGGTCGTATTATTATTAAACCTACTTAGTTGGTGGTGTAATCTGATCTCCCCGCTTATCATCATTTTAAATGTATGTGTTAGTATCATAGGCTCAAGTGTTGATATGCTAATGCATTACTTTTTCTGACACATATTGCATTATCATAGTGGTGTCTCAAAAAGTGGACAATGAATGGTTGATTGAGAGTGTAACTAAATTTCTTGAGATTGGGATGTGAAATAAAAGGAATAAAAGGAATATATGGTATTGGACATGGTCAGTCTCCTATAGCCGTATGCATTATAGTGAAGCTGTCTCATGTAGGATTGATGTAGGATTTTTGAACTCAAGACTTTTGCACCACAGGGACATAACCTGGATAATGAAGTGAAGGCCATTATTTGCAATCATTGACGCATCTGCGATTAGATTCACACCCTTACCATACTAACATACACTAGACAATAACTACTCTTTTCATGCCCCCCCCCCCTCATTTTATCCTCCCTTCCCCACCCCACCACCCCCGTCACTATGGGCAAAGAACAAGAGAAAAACGTATTTACATCAATCCTACATGAGACAGCTTCACTATAATGCATACGGCTATAGGAGACTGACCATGTCCAATACCATATATTCCTTTTATTTCACATCCCAATCTCAAGAAATTTAGTTACACTCTCAATCAACCATTCATTGTCCACTTTTTGAGACACCACTATGATAATGCAATATGTGTCAGAAAAAGTAATGCATTAGCATATCAACACTTGAGCCTATGATACTAACACATACATTTAAAATGATGATAAGCGGGGAGATCAGATTACACCACCAACTAAGTAGGTTTAATAATAATACGACCACTAACACTCCATATTAACAAGAAAAATACCTAAGGAGTTGCGTTCTCATCCCACACAATGATTATACTCCAAGCTCCCTTTCTATGTCTGTCTAACATGATTGAGGTTGAGATAGACCAATAGAAACAGAAAAAATCACAAGAAGGCGGACACCGACATGTGAACCAATGAGACTGAACCATTCCCCCTTTTAAAGGGTGAGACGAACGGTGAACATTACATACAAATCCCTGGAAGAAGACCCCTAGAGGGTTGAAACGCGTTGGGCATATACTACCAATTACCACACTCACATCGATACCGTACTGACAGTACGGGCCGTAGAAATCCTTCAAGACACTGCCGAGCGGGGGTCACGTGACTCCCCTACCCGGAAGAAGACATCAGCGACGGAGAAAAACCCGAAGGAGAAGAGGTAAGCCGGTGGGGTGTTTTTGCCGAGCCGATCAGCGGAGGAGGGGGGAGAGATAGGTTCAGCAGCTCCGGTCCCGGCGGACGAAGTACAGTGACGGCTCTAAACAAGCCCACACTGCTAATCGCCGCCAGATCAGTCCCTGTGGTGGCCGGATCTCCCATCACTGTCCGAACCAGGACAGAGCGAGTGCATCCCTTCCCACGGGGCCTGTGTATTCCAGTGCTCCCTGTCCCCTTACCCTCCCCGCACCAGGCGCACCTTGAACCCCGGGGAAACACCGCAATCACCGTAAGCCAGGTACCATCAGCTGCTCGAGCCGTATAGTCAGCGGGACGCCGCTGACTACTCTCTAAATGACTTTTATTACCACATAATCACTCGGATTAACACAATCAGCTGGGTCACAGCTAAATAGACTTTCTTCCCCTTTTTTTCAATTTTTTTCATTTTTTCATTTTGGTCCTTTTTCTTGACTTATATATATATTTAGTTTGTCCAAGCAACATTTATTTATATATATATATATATATATATATATATATATATATATATATATATATATATATATATATATATATATATATATATATATATATATATATATGTATATTTTTTTATATTCTTTATTTTTATTTTTATTTTTATCCTTATTTTCTCAATGCATGTATACGAAATATACATTTATGTCCTTTAGCAATAAAACTTCAATTCATTTTTCTGAAATTTCGTCTAGTTTCACAGCATTATTATTTACATACTCATATAGGTTGAGCGCTACAACCCATGAATTGTTACTTGTTCCTGTAGGCTAGTCACCCTATTTTGTAAGCAGCTCGCCGAGCTCATCTGCCCAGTGCGCTGGTACAACCCCCCTGAAGTAAGTGCATTTATAAGTGACTATTTACCAGCTGCAAGGGCCCACACATGGGATTGACGGATATTAGAACCAATAGAGACACGAGGGCACAATCTGTGTTTTCCACATTAATAAAGACACATGAACAAACGGGGACCAACCATGAATTCTGTCACACATTCTTACAACTAGAGAAACTCATCAACAAAGAGACACACGTGTGGTGGGACAATCATACACTCAAATGGTATCTACACAAAACTCTAATACCAAAAGGTCTCAAAATTAAGAAGACACCCACACATTTTCAAGACGACCTATCATTCATGACAAAATGGGACACCATACTACAAGATTGCTCCACTAAACTTACCGAATTACTCATCACACACAATGAAGGGTACCTCCAGACACTGAACACAGAGATCAATGTACTAGACAAACAATTAGAACCCTATAAAAAAGAATTAGAATACAACAAATTGGCTGAATTAACGGCCAATCGATTATTAAGAGGAGAAAACAAAATCATTGAAGTAAAGAAACGGAAAATTCTCAGAGACAAATTTGGTATCAAAAAAACACGCAACCCAATACAACATCCCCAGAAAAGACCCCCTCTCATCAAACCTAACATACACAGGACAAATCACCGACAGGTCAGTCCTTTGTACAAGAAATTAAACCTAACCTACCAACAATACATGAAAAAAATACACAGTAAACAAGAACAGTTCCCGCAGACATTTCTCGATCAGTCGACAAACTCTATTGACACTAGCACAGAGACAGAAGTCTCTTTCTCCATATACGAATTAGCAGACGAAACACACTATGACAATTTAGCCAGACAATCACTGGAGAGAGGTTGGGCCAACAGTCACCACTATAGTCTACTGACCAACGAAAGGACATCCACTGAGACAATATCAATCACTCAGAACATTCCGAACGACAAACAGCTGACCACAGGTCAAATAG
This sequence comes from Pseudophryne corroboree, assembly GCF_028390025.1. Lineage (NCBI taxonomy): Eukaryota > Metazoa > Chordata > Amphibia > Anura > Myobatrachidae > Pseudophryne > Pseudophryne corroboree. Next base: position 522,760,722 of record NC_086445.1, on the reverse strand, counting down.
AAGATATACCAACCACATCATGTGCAAACCAGAATCAAAGTCTTTTTTTTAGAGCTGACTCCAATAGTGGGCCGGGCACTACAAACCAACAGCACTCCACACAAAAATCTCAAAAGGAAGTTAGAAAAACTAGAAGAGGATGTAGAGGAGGGGAAAAGAACAAGAACATCACCGCACAAAATAATGTAGAATTAGGAAAGGGAATATTCAATCTAAGCAACATTACACTTACTGATGATCACCTCAAATTACTAGACAAAGGCCTCAAATACGCCCCAGTAAACAAAATTGACAAGTTCCACACATATTTAGATCTACACAAATTCACACGCAAATTGACCCTCAAAAATTTTTTTGCAACCACCACTCCAGCGGACATTAGGAACCATCAAGAAACACTTACTACCACAGACACCATAAAACACACCACCTTCAAACCACCATCCAAATTTTATCCAAGTCACATGAAAGGACCACAAATAGATGCTTTTGTCAAGATGGTGGAGAAAGACATAGACAAAATCAGAACCAAGAGACCCACCAGTAACATGACAAAAAAGGAACATGAAGCACTCAAAGACCTACAAGATAACCATGCAATCATAATCAAACCAGCAGACAAAGGAGGAGGTATAGTCATATTGAACAAAACAGATTATTTGACAGAGGCACACAGGATTCTAGATGATAGCGAGACATACACCAAGCTAAGTCATGATCCGACACAACAATTCAAAAAACAGCTAGAGACACATATATCAAAAGGATTCTGTAACGGGATCCTAAACAAACATGAACAGTGTCACGATCCGGGTATCTGGACGCCATTTCTTACCTATCAGATGCCTCCTAAGGCTGGCTCAGCGCTCCAGGACCGGATCCCATCTGTCATCCTGATGTGCACATTCCCGCATCCTCTCCTGTCTCTCTGGACGCAGTCACAGTAACGCCTTATACATCTGGCATGGCGTCTCCCACGGCCTCCGCCGCCGTCCCTGAGCTTCTGCATTCAGAGTGGCGATTACGCCAGCCGCGGCCTCCGCTGTGTCCGCGTGGTCGGATGTGCATCCGTCAGCCTGGCGTCTCCTGTCTCTGGTGGCCGGCGCCGCCATTGCTGTTTTCCAGACCACATGGATTGCAATCCAAACTTCCCTCCAAGTGTCTGCATGGGCGCAGCCATCTTGGATTCTGTCAGCTGATCATTCCTACCAATCCGTTGTCCGTATTATTAATTTGCATAATTGCCTAGCCAATGCCTTCCTTGCTGCAGGTATAAATAGGTTGTGCCTGAGCAAGGAAGGCGTCAGTGCTTTGGTTGTCAAACCTAGTTCCAGTTTGTCTCTCTCCTGTGATTATCTTCCAGGTTCCAGCTCCTGTCTCCAGACTTCTGCTATAGAGACCCGCACCAGCATTCCACCTGCGGTGTAGCCTGACTCTCCGATCCATTCTGGACTCACCTGTTTCCAGCTACAACAATCACCTGCTTCCAGCCCAGCTTCCAGCAGTGTACAGCTTCTCTTAAAGGGCCGGTGTCCTTTCTGCAGTTTACCTCTCTCCACCGGTCTTATTATTTCTCCGTTCTCAAATTCTACATTTCATCTATATTGCATCGCTCTCAAGCTTTATTTACTATTTAACTGGTTCCAGCCAGTATCCACTCCGTGCCAACACCTGTCTGGTTCTAACCAGTACCCACAGCAGCATTTTATCTACAGCAGTCCAGCTTTCCCTGGAACACCAGCTGGTACGACCCTGGGCTTTCCTCATTGCTACAGTTGAGCCTGGTAAGGACTTTCCAACTTGCAGATAATAAGAACTGTCTCATACCACCAGAGCTCTGTGGCCCCTGCCACCCTGTAGTACCCAGGAACTGTATTATTATTTCTCTGCTGATTTTTATGTTCTTTTACTGCTACTGTGATGCATGGAGTTTGTCATAAATAAACATCATTGACTTTTATTCCTGGTTGTCGTGGTCACGCCTTCGGGCAATTCTTCTATATGTCTAGGGGTCTGATACAACCTGCCAGGTTCCATTACACCTCAGCCCCTACAACTGAGGCTGCCTCCCGTCAGCTCAGGCCCTCAGTTGTGACAGTAAGCACTGACCTAATGAATCCAGCCGGGGACCAGGATCAAGCGGCCAGGCCAATGCAAGAACTGGCAGCCCGACTTGAACATCAGGAGGCTGCACAGGGCCACATCATCCGCTGTCTCCAGGATCTCTCTACTCGGCTGGATGGGATTCAGACAACCCTCCGTGGATCAGACGCGTCCGGTGCGTCAACCACAGTGACTCCAACTATAACCCCACCCACCTTACCCGTTTCTGCTCCACGTCTTCATCTTCCAACGCCAGCAAAATTTGACGGATCTCCAAGATTCTGCAGGGGATTTCTCAACCAGTGTGAGATTCAGTTTGAGCTACAACCTGGCAATTTTCCCAGTGACCGTACAAAAATTGCCTACATCATCTCTCTTCTCAGTGGCTCAGCCCTTGACTGGGCATCACCGTTATGGGAGAGGTCCGACACCCTGCTATCTTCTTACACTGCATTCGTGTCAACATTCAGGCGCATCTTCGACGAGCCAGGCCGGGTAACTTCAGCTTCGTCTGAGATTCTCCGTTTACGCCAGGGATCACGTACTGTAGGACAATATCTTATACAGTTCCAGATCCTGGCATCTGAACTGGCATGGAACGACGAGGCCCTGTATGCTGCATTCTGGCATGGTTTATCCGAGCGTATTAAAGATGAGTTAGCTACCAGAGACTTACCCTCCAAGTTAGATGAGCTAATCTCACTTTGTACGAAAGTTGACTTACGTTTCAGAGAGAGAGCAACTGAGCGTGGAAGATCATCTGCTCCAAAATCTTCTGCTCCTCCTCCTCGCCAACTGTCACCAACTAAAGATGAACCCATGCAAATTGGCCGTTCCCGTTTAACTCCTGCTGAGCGCCGAAGACGTCTCTCCGAGTCTCTCTGTTTGTATTGTGCAGCTCCGTCTCACACTATTAATGCCTGTCCCAAACGTCCGGGAAAACTCCAAATCCTAGCTCGCCAAGGAGAGGGCCGGCTAGGAGTAATGATCTCCTCTCCATCTCCTCAAGATTGTAATCTCCCAGTCTCGCTTCAAGTTGCTCAACGTTATCAAAACGTCATTGCCCTCCTGGATTCCGGAGCAGCTGGGAACTTTATTACCGAAGCCTATGTTAAACGGTGGTCCCTATCCACCGAGAGACTTCCTTCCTCCTTTTCCTTAACTGCCGTGGATGGCAGTAAAATTTTTGATACAGTTATTGCTCTAAGGACTCTACCAGTTCGTCTGAGAGTGGGAGTTCTTCATTCCGAACTTATTTCACTTTTAGTGATTCCAAGAGCCACACATCCTGTGGTCCTGGGCCTTCCATGGCTCCGTCTTCACAATCCTACAATTGATTGGACGACTACGCAAATCCTGGCATGGGGTTCCTCCTGTGCTGAGACATGTTTGTTTAAAGTGTTGCCTGTCTGTTCTTCCTCCCCCAGGTCGTCTGATGTTCCACCTCCTCCATATCAAGATTTCACGGATGTGTTCAGTAAAGCTTCTGCTGATATCCTTCCTCCTCATAGAGAATGGGACTGTCCGATTGATCTCGTTCCAGGGAAGGTTCCACCTCGAGGCCGAACTTATCCGTTGTCTCTGCCCGAGACGCATTCTATGGAGGAATACATTAAAGAGAACCTAGCAAAGGGGTTCATTCGACCTTCTTCTTCTCCAGCCGGCGCAGGCTTCTTTTTTTGTAAAAAAGAAGGATGGTGGTCTGCGGCCGTGCATCGACTACAGAGGTTTGAACGACATTACCATCAAGAACCGCTATCCTTTACCCCTGATTACTGAGCTCTTTGACAGAGTTAGCGGAGCTACCATCTTTACAAAGCTGGACTTGAGAGGTGCATACAATCTCATCCGGATCCGTGAGGGTGACGAGTGGAAGACCGCATTTAACACCCGTGACGGACATTATGAGTACCTCGTCATGCCCTTCGGATTGAGCAATGCTCCAGCTGTCTTCCAGCATTTCGTCAATGAGATCTTCAGAGACATTCTATACCGTCATGTCGTGGTCTATCTATATCTAGATGATATCCTCATTTTTGCCAACAATTTAGAGGAACATCGTTTTTGGGTAAAGGAGGTTCTGTCCCGTCTCCGTGTCAATCATCTCTATTGCAAATTAGAGAAATGCGTCTTTGAAGTCAAGTCCATTCCGTTTCTAGGGTACATTGTGTCCGGTTCCGGACAAGAGATGGATCCTGAGAAACTACAAGCAATCCAGAATTGGCCGGTACCCTTAACCCTCAAAGGGGTCCAGAGGTTCTTAGGGTTCGCCAATTATTACCGAAAGTTTATACGAGACTTTTCCACCATTGTGGCGCCTATTACTGCTTTCACCAAGAAGGGTGCTAACCCGTCCAAGTGGTCTGAAGAAGCCATGCAAGCTTTTCATCTTTTAAAACAGAGGTTCATCTCTGCGCCTGTCCTGAAACAGCCTGACATCGACTCTCCTTTCATCTTAGAGGTGGATGCCTCCTCCGTTGGAGTAGGAGCGGTGTTCTCTCAGAGGGCTAAAGATGGCCATTTACATCCTTGCAGTTTCTTCTCACGGAAGTTCTCCCCAGCGGAGCGCAACTATGCCATTGGCGACCAGGAGTTGCTAGCTATCAAGCTCGCTCTAGAGGAGTGGAGATATCTGTTGGAGGGAGCTTCTCATTCAATCACCATCCTTACAGACCACAAGAACCTTCTATATCTGAAAGGCGCACAATGTCTCAACCCTCGTCAGGCCAGATGGGCACTTTTCTTTTCCAGGTTCGACTTTAAACTCCAGTTCTGTCCGGGCTCTCAGAATCGCAAGGCCGATGCCCTTTCCCGCTCATGGGAGCAAGAAAATGAGTCAGAGTCTTCAGACAAGCATCCTATTATAAATCCGTTGGCATTCTCCACGGTAGGGATGGACTCTACGCCCCCATCAGGGAAAAGTTTTGTGAAGCCGACACTAAGGAAGAAGCTCATGCATTGGGCCCATGCTTCCCGCTTTGCCGGACATACAGGTATCCAAAAAACCCTGGAGTTTATCTCTAGGTCCTATTGGTGGCCAACTCTGAAAAAGGACGTTTTGGAGTTTATTGCATCTTGCCCAAAGTGTGCTCAACATAAAGTATCCCGCCAGTCGCCTGCGGGGCAACTGGTTCCACTATCTGTTCCCCGTCGACCATGGACCCATTTGTCGATGGATTTTATTACAGATTTGCCCATGTGCAACAAGTTTAATACCATCTGGGTGGTAGTTGACCGGTTCACCAAGATGGCACACTTCATTCCTCTCACCGGTCTTCCGTCAGCTTCCAAGTTGGCTCAAGTGTTCATACAAGAGATCTTTCGACTCCACGGTCATCCAGAAGAAATTATCTCAGATCGAGGAGTTCAATTCACAGCCAAATTCTGGCGAAGTTTATGTCAAGTCCTCCAAGTCAAGCTAAAGTTTTCCACGGCTTACCATCCTCAGACCAATGGTCAAACTGAGAGGGTGAATCAGGACTTGGAGTCCTTCCTCCGCATCTATGTGTCCTCCTCTCAAGATGACTGGGTTCAATTACTTCCCTGGGCCGAGTTCTGTCATAACAACCAGTATCATTCTTCATCTTCTTCAACACCATTCTTCACCAACTTTGGATTCCACCCTAAAGTCCCTGAGTTCCAACCGCTTCCAGCAACTTCTGTTCCCGCAGTGGATATCACCTTGCATCAGTTTGCCAATATCTGGAAGAGCGTACGATCAGCTCTGCTCAAGGCATCGTTCAGGTACAAGAAGTTTGCGGATAAGAAGCGTCGAGCAGTTCCTGCTCTCAAGGTGGGTGATTGGGTATGGTTATCCACAAAGAATTTGAGGTTAAGAGTTCCCAGTATGAAGTTTGCACCTCGCTACATCGGTCCTTTTAAAATTGATCAAGTCATCAATCCTGTTGCTTACAGACTCCAGTTGCCTCCCTTCTTAAAGATACCCAGGACATTCCATGTTTCCCTGTTGGAACCGCTAATCTTGAATCGGTTTCATTCCTCACTTCCTCCAACTCCGAAAGTCCAAACTCAACGAGGCGTTGAGTATGAAGTAGCCAAGATCCTGGACTCACGTCACCGTTACGGTCAACTTCAGTATCTTATTGACTGGAAGGGTTATGGCCCTGAGGAACGTTCATGGACCAATGCTTCTGATGTCCATGCTCCTGCCTTGGTCCGGAGATTCCATTCCAAGTTTCCTCAAAAGCCAAAGAAGTGTCCTGGGGCCACTCCTAAAGGGGGGGGTGCTGTCACGATCCGGGTATCTGGACGCCATTTCTTACCTATCAGATGCCTCCTAAGGCTGGCTCAGCGCTCCAGGACCGGATCCCATCTGTCATCCTGATGTGCACATTCCCGCATCCTCTCCTGTCTCTCTGGACGCAGTCACAGTAACGCCTTATACATCTGGCATGGCGTCTCCCACGGCCTCCGCCGCCGTCCCTGAGCTTCTGCATTCAGAGTGGCGATTACGCCAGCCGCGGCCTCCGCTGTGTCCGCGTGGTCGGATGTGCATCTGTCAGCCTGGCGTCTCCTGTCTCTGGTGGCCGGCGCCGCCATTGCTGTTTTCCAGACCACATGGATTGCAATCCAAACTTCCCTCCAAGTGTCTGCATGGGCGCAGCCATCTTGGATTCTGTCAGCTGATCATTCCTACCAATCCGTTGTCAGTATTATTAATTTGCATAATTGCCTAGCCAATGCCTTCCTTGCTGCAGGTATAAATAGGTTGTGCCTGAGCAAGGAAGGCGTCAGTGCTTTGGTTGTCAAACCTAGTTCCAGTTTGTCTCTCTCCTGTGATTATCTTCCAGGTTCCAGCTCCTGTCTCCAGACTTCTGCTATAGAGACCCGCACCAGCATTCCACCTGCGGTGTAGCCTGACTCTCCGATCCATTCTGGACTCACCTGTTTCCAGCTACAACAATCACCTGCTTCCAGCCCAGCTTCCAGCAGTGTACAGCTTCTCTTAAAGGGCCGGTGTCCTTTCTGCAGTTTACCTCTCTCCACCGGTCTTATTATTTCTCCGTTCTCAAATCTACATTTCATCTATATTGCATCGCTCTCAAGCTTTATTTACTATTTAACTGGTTCCAGCCAGTATCCACTCCGTGCCAACACCTGTCTGGTTCTAACCAGTACCCACAGCAGCATTTTATCTACAGCAGTCCAGCTTTCCCTGGAACACCAGCTGGTACGACCCTGGGCTTTCCTCATTGCTACAGTTGAGCCTGGTAAGGACTTTCCAACTTGCAGATAATAAGAACTGTCTCATACCACCAGAGCTCTGTGGCCCCTGCCACCCTGTAGTACCCAGGAACTGTATTATTATTTCTCTGCTGATTTTTATGTTCTTTTACTGCTACTGTGATGCATGGAGTTTGTCATAAATAAACATCATTGACTTTTATTCCTGGTTGTCGTGGTCACGCCTTCGGGCAATTCTTCTATATGTCTAGGGGTCTGATACAACCTGCCAGGTTCCATTACACCTCAGCCCCTACAACTGAGGCTGCCTCCCGTCAGCTCAGGCCCTCAGTTGTGACAAACAGGACTTCATCCACACACAACATCCAATAATCCCAGTTTTCTACTATTTACCGAAAGTACACAAAAATTCCATTCATCCCCCAGGGAGACCCATAATATCAGGTATAGGATCCTTGACATCACACCTTTCCGAATATCTAGATACCATCTTACAACCATACGTCCAACAACAATAGTCTTATTTGAGAGACACTACACATATCCTCAATCTCCTACAAGACATAAAATGGGATGATGATCTGTGGTTAGTCACAACTGACATAACATCTCTATATACGGTGATAGATCACGATCAAGGAATAGCCAGCATAGATTATCATCTACACAAGGACAACAGCATGACATCAGCTCAAATAAAATTTACGCTCGACAGCATAACATTCATTTTACGACACAACGATGTCTGGTTTGAAAACCAATTTTACCTTCAGGCTAGGGGTACCGCCATGGGCACGAGATTCGCCCCAAGCTACGCCAATCTCTTCATGAGTTGGTGGGAAGACCTCAACATCTGGTCCAATCCCGAGCTTGGGACGAGTCTCGTGCTCTGGAGACGCTATATCGACGACATCTTAATCATCTGGCGGGGTGATGAACAGTCACTAACAGAATTTTTACACTACATGAACTCCAATACCAACAATCTAAAGTTCACCACGAACTACAGTAAAATTAGTGTAGAGTTTCTTGATCTTAACATTTTCATTGACGAAGGACAAATTCACACCAAGACTTACCAGAAACCTGTGGATGTCAATAGCTTCATCCTGGCCACCAGCTGGCACCACCCCAGCTGGCTTCAAACTGTACCTAAGGGACAATTTTTAAGAATACGTAGGAACTGCTCAAAATTAGAAGACTATCACACACAAGGTCAGGAATTAGCTGTTAAATTCACAGACAAACTATACAAGACTGATCAGGTCATACAGGCTTTTGAAGAGGTGACAACAACAGATAGAGCAAAATTACTCAGTTATAAAGACAAGGAACAAGAAGAGAGACACCATGACGACAATATCCCTTTCATAACGAACTATTCAGGACAAGTCAACCAAGTAAGACACATCATTAAGAAACATTGGCCACTGTTATTACAAGATGAAATTCTCAATGACATTTTACCAACAGGACCCAAGTTCGTATTTAGAAAAGCACCAGACATCAAGAAAAATCTAGTTCACAACCACATACCTCCACAAGCTTTGAGACAAACCAGTGTAGATGGAAGCATTCCCAAGAGCGGCTTCTATTTTTGCGGGTTCTGCCAAGGATGCAGGAACGCAAAAATGCGAAGTACAAAACCAATTTCAGAATTCACATCACATACCACTAACAAGAAGTACCAAGTGAAAGAAAGATTAACCTGCACCAGCAAAGGGGTTATTTATCTCCTAGAATGTCCATGCAAAAAACAGTATGTAGGAAGGACAGCAAGACCACTCAAGATGCGAATAAATGAACATATAAGGAATATCAAAAAGGGCTATGAAGATCATAGTCTATCACGACATTATAAAGAAATGCACAATAGTGAACCAAATACTCTGAAGTTCATGGGCATACAAGGAGTACAACAAAATTGGAGGGGTGGAGACTTTTTGCATCACATGAATACAACAGAGTTGAGATGGATTTTTGAACTCAAGACTTTTGCACCACAGGGACATAACCTGGATAATGAAGTGAAGGCCATTATTTGCAATCATTGACGCATCTGCGATTAGATTCACACCCTTACCATACTAACATACACTAGACAATAACTACTCTTTTCATGCCCCCCCCCCCCCCCCTCATTTTATCCTCCCTTCCCCACCCCACCACCCCCGTCACTATGGGCAAAGAACAAGAGAAAAACGTATTTACATCAATCCTACATGAGACAGCTTCACTATAATGCATACGGCTATAGGAGACTGACCATGTCCAATACCATATATTCCTTTTATTTCACATCCCAATCTCAAGAAATTTAGTTACACTCTCAATCAACCATTCATTGTCCACTTTTTGAGACACCACTATGATAATGCAATATGTGTCAGAAAAAGTAATGCATTAGCATATCAACACTTGAGCCTATGATACTAACACATACATTTAAAATGATGATAAGCGGGGAGATCAGATTACACCACCAACTAAGTAGGTTTAATAATAATACGACCACTAACACTCCATATTAACAAGAAAAATACCTAAGGAGTTGCGTTCTCATCCCACACAATGATTATACTCCAAGCTCCCTTTCTATGTCTGTCTAACATGATTGAGGTTGAGATAGACCAATAGAAACAGAAAAAAATCACAAGAAGGCGGACACCGACATGTGAACCAATGAGACTGAACCATTCCCCCTTTTAAAGGGTGAGACGACCGGTGAACATTACATACAAATCCCTGGAAGAAGACCCCTAGAGGGTTGAAACGCGTTGGGCATATACTACCAATTACCACACTCACATCGATACCGTACTGACAGTACGGGCCGTAGAAATCCTTCAAGACACTGCCGAGCGGGGGTCACGTGACTCCCCTACCCGGAAGAAGACATCAGCGACGGAGAAAAACCCGAAGGAGAAGAGGTAAGCCGGTGGGGTGTTTTTGCCGAGCCGATCAGCGGAGGAGGGGGGAGAGATAGGTTCAGCAGCTCCGGTCCCGGCGGACGAAGTACAGTGACGGCTCTAAACAAGCCCACACTGCTAATCGCCGCCAGATCAGTCCCTGTGGTGGCCGGATCTCCCATCACTGTCCGAACCAGGACAGAGTGAGTGCATCCCTTCCCACGGGGCCTGTGTATTCCAGTGCTCCCTGTCCCCTTACCCTCCCCGCACCAGGCGCACCTTGAACCCCGGGGAAACACCGCAATCACCGTAAGCCAGGAACCATCAGCTGCTCGAGCCGTATAGTCAGCGGGACGCCGCTGACTACTCTCTAAATGACTTTTATTACCACATAATCACTCGGATTAACACAATCAGCTGGGTCACAGCTAAATAGACTTTCTTCCCCTTTTTTTCATTTTGGTCCTTTTTCTTGACTTATATATATATATTTAGTTTGTCCAAGCAACATATATATATATATATATATATATATATATATATATATATATATATATATTATATGTATATTTTTTTATATTCTTTATTTCTATCCTTATTTTCTCAATGCATGTATACGAAATATACATTTATGTCCTTTAGCAATAAAACTTCAATTCATTTTTCTGAAATTTCGTCTAGTTTCACAGCATTATTATTTACATACTCATATAGGTTGAGCGCTACAACCCATGAATTGTTACTTGTTCCTGTAGGCTAGTCACCCTATTTTGTAAGCAGCTCGCCGAGCTCATCTGCCCAGTGCGCTGGTACAACCCCCCTGAAGTAATATAATATCGACTTGAAGTTGTTTAGATAAGGTCTGTGTGAGTGCCGTGTATATATATATATATATATATATATATATATATATATATATATATATATATATATATAAATAAAGTGTTCGGGATACCGGTGGTCAGAATCCCAAAACTGTTCAGAAGACCAACGCCAGGATACCAACATCTATTACAATGCCGGTGCCGGAATCCTGACTGTCAGCATCCTGAGCGTGGGAGGTGTGTGGGTGGGGGATTTGGAAGAGGCGCCAAGAGGGTTAGGCACTGCGGGTGGAGAGGGTTATGGTTAGGCTGCGGGTGGAGAGGGTTATGGTTAGACTGCGGGTGGGGAGGGTTATGGTTAGACTGCGGGTGGGGAGGGTTATGGTTAGGCTGCGGGTCTGGAGGGTTATGGTTAGGCGGCGGGTCTGGAGGGTTATGGTTAGGCGGCGGGTGGGGAGGGTTATGGTTAGGCGGCGGGTGGGGAGGTTTATGGTTAGGCGGCGGGTGGGGAGGGTTATGGTTAGGCTGCGGGTGGGGAGGGTTATGGTTGGGCTGCGGGTGGAGAGGGTTAGGGTTAGAATACTTACCCAGCACGTGTTGGGATTCTGCAATATAAATATACGTTTGTAATATTATGCTAATTTCTCTAACGTCCTAGAGGATGCTGGGACTCCGTAAGGACCATGGGGAATAGACGGGCTCTGCAGGAGATAGGGCACTTTAAGAAAGCTTTGGATTCTGGGTGTGCACTGGCTCCTCCCTCTATGCCCCTCCTCCAGACCTCAGTTTTACACTGTGCCCAGAGGGAAATGAGCTCCCCTGAGTTCTCTGCCTAGAAAGCATTTTTGTTTGGATTTTTAATAAATATATTACCCACTAAAAATACCACAGCAGCTGGGAGGGGTTTGTCAGACCCCGCTAAAAAATAAACAATATGCAGAGAGGTACCAGCGCTATGAGTTGTGTCGCCAATTATTCAATAAATCAATTACCACTGGATCAGTTAGAAATTTTAATAAACATAATTATCACATAAATTAAAACCGTGAAAATGAGGTATTTAGGAGTTAACCATACAGTTAAAATATAGATTGCAATGTGATAAAAAAATAAATAAATAAAAATAAGAATTGGCTCTGAGGTGATATTGATTCAAATTGCTGGAAAGGACCCAACCATTAATGTAGTGATCCCGGACTTAATAAAGTGCAGATTTCCTCCTCCTTAGAATTATTTGTGCAGTCAGCTGGTAATACCCTTAATAGTACCTCTCACACAGTTCCATATAAAGATGGTGATGATTGCTCGTCTGTGCAAATATTCAAGGGGTTTCCATAATCCTGCTGGTTGTGCTAAAAAGGAGTGGTTTGCAGGTGAAGTCCTTGGAAATCCAAGTGTGCAATAAAGTCCTTATCTGAAGAAGCTGAGCGACCTGGCTCAGGGAAACGCGTTAAGGCACTGCTGTGGAATCCCAACCTTTGTCCAGTTTGATCCAGATAAGGACTTTATTGCACACTTGGATTTCCAAGGACTTCACCTGCAAACCACTCCTTTTTAGCACAACCAGCAAGATTATGGAAACCCCTTGAATATCTGCACAGACGAGCAATCATCACCATCTTTATATGGAACTGTGTGAGAGGTACTATTAAGGGTATTACCAGCTGACTGCACAAATAATTCTAAGGAGGAGGAAATCTGCACTTTATTAAGTCCGGGATCACTACATTAATGGTTGGGTCCTTTCCAGCAATTTGAATCAATATCACCTCAGAGCCAATTCCTATATATTTTTTTTTTTAATCACATTGCAATCTATATTTTAACTGTATGGTTAACTCCTAAATACCTCATTTTCACGTTTTTAATTTATGTGATAATTATGTTTATTAAAATTTCTAACTGATCCAGTGGTAATTGATTTATTGAATAATTGGCGACACAACTCATAGCGCTGGTACCTCTCTGCATATTGATTGGATTTTTCTCTATTTTTTTACAGGGAGCACTGCTGGCAACAGGCTCCCTGCATCAAGGGACTGAGGAGAGAGGGGCAGACCTACTTAAATGATGGGCTCTGGTTCCTCGGCTACTGGACACCATTAGCTCCAGAGGGGGTGAACACAGGTTCGTCCTGGGCGTTCACCCCAGAGCCGCGCCGCCGTTCTCCTCACAGAGCCAGAAGAAAAGAAGTCAGAAGACGTCTCAGGCGGCAGAAGCCTTCAGAGCTTCACTGAGGTAACGCACAGCATTGCAACTGTGCGTCATTGCTCCACACACCTCACACACTCCGGTCACTGTAAGGGTGCAGGGCGCAGGGGGGGATATGCGGAATGTCTTAAATGCAAATGTAAATTTACTGCATAAAAGGTTAGACAAGGCTGAAGCTAGGGATCAGTCAGGTAGCTAGACCATGCCTGTCCCTGTGGCGCCAGGACCTTCGGGGTCTCAAAAGCGCACCATATCCCAGGTCGATGACACAGATACCGACACAGATACTGACTCTAGTGTCGACTATGAAGATGCAAAATTACAGCCGAAGGTGGCAAAGGGTATTCGTTACATGATTGCCATTAAAGAGGTTTTGCATATCACTGAGGAACCCCCTGTCCCTGACACGAGGGTACACATGTATAAAGGGAAAAAGCCTGAGGTTACTTTTCCGTCCTCATTTGAGCTAAGCGAATTGTGCGAAAAAGGCTTGGGAATCTCCAGATAGGAGACTACAAGTTCCCAAAAGGATTCTTGTGGCGTATCCCTTTCCACGAAAGGATAGGATACGATGGGAATCTTCGCCTAAAGCAGATAAGGCACTGACACGCTTATCCAAGAAGGTGGCACTACCCTCTCAGGATGCAGCTTCCCTCAAGGATCCTGCTGATCGCAAGCAGGAAATTACCATGAAGCACATTTACACACATTCAGGTACTATTGTTAGACCGGCTATGGCGTCGGCATGGGTTTGTAGTGCGGTCGTGGCATGGGCAGATTCCTTATCTACGGAGCTTGACACCTTAGATAGGGATGCCAATTAAAATGATTTTAATGACCATAGAGCATATCAGAGATGCTGCCTTGTATATGAGAGATGCTCAAAGAGACATTTGTTTACTAAGCTCCAGAATAAACGCTATGTCTATTTCTGCTAGGCTACTCTTGTGGACGGGAGACGCTGACTCAAAGCGGCATATGGAGTCATTACCTTACAAGGGGGAGGAGTTGTTTGGAGACGGCCTCTCGGACCTTGTCTCTACTGCTACGGCCGGTAAATCGATTTTTTTACCGTATGTTCCCCCGCAGCATGCTAAGAAGGTACCCCATTATCAGATGCAGTCCTTTCGTTCCAATAAGAGCAAGAAGGTACGGGGATCATCCTTTTTTGCCAGAGGTAAAGGCAAGGGAAAAAATCTGCACGCAGCTAGTCCCCAGGAGCAGAAGTCCTCCCCTGCATCTGCAAAGTCCACTGCATGACACTGGGGCTTCCCGGGGGGAGGCAGATCAAGTGGGGGCACGTCTTCGATTTTTCAGCCACGTCTGGGTTCACTCGCAGGTGGATCCCTGGGCATTAGAGATTGTTTCTCAGGGATTCAGACTGGAATTCGAAGACATGCCTCCTCGCCGGTTTTTCAAATCGGCTCTGCCGACTTCCCCGTCAGAGAGGGAGCTAGTGTTAGCTGCAATCCAAAAATTGTATATTCAACAGGCGATAGTCAAAGTTCCTCATCTCCAACAAGGAGAGGGATATTACTCAACCCTGTTTGTGGTCCCGAAACCGGACGGTTCGGTCAGACCCATTTTAAAATCTAAAATCCCTGAACCTGTACTTGAAGAGATTCAAGTTCAAAATGGAATCACTCAGGGCGGTCATCGCCAGCCTGGAGGGGGGGGATTGGATGGTGTCCCTGGACATAAAGGATGCATACCTTCATGTTCCGATATTCCCCCCTCCCCAGGCGTTCGAGATTTGCAGTACAGGACTGTCACTACCAATTTCAGACGTTGCCGTTTGGGCTTTCCACGGCCCAGAGAAATTTCACCAAGGTAATGGCGGAAATGATGGTGCTCCTGCGCGAGCAGGGTGTCACAATTATCCCATACTTGGACGATCTCCTCATAAAGGCGAGATCTCGGGAGAAGTTGCTGGACAGCGCGTCTCTGTCCATGAAGACGTTGCAAATGCACGGCTGGATTCTCAATATACCGAAGTCCCAGCTAGGCCCTGCAACGCGTCTGACCTTTTTGGGCCTGATTCTAGACACAGACCAGAAGAGGGTTTTTCTTCCGATGGAAAAGGTTCAGGAGCTCATAGCCCTGGTCAGGAACCTATTGAAGCCAAAAATGGTTTCAGTGCATCATTGCATACGGGTTCTGGGGAAGATGGTGGCTTCATACGAGGCCATCCCCTTCGACAGGTTCCATGCGAGGACCTTTCAATGGGACCTATTGGACAAATGGTCCGGGTCCCATTTACAAATGCATCAAAGGATAACCCTGTCTCCCAGGACCAGGGTCTCTCTCCTGTGGTGGCTGCACAGTGCTCACCTACTAGAGGGTCGCAGGTTCGGCATTCAGGACTGGGTCCTGGTGACCACGGACGCAAGCCTCCGAGGCTGGGGAGCGGTCACGCTAGGAAGAAATTTCCAAGGTCTCTGGTCAAATCTAGAGACTTGTCTCCACATTAACGTCCTGGAGTTGAGGGCCATATACAACGCCCTACGTCAGGCGGAGAAATTGCTTCGGGACAAACCGGTTCTGATTCAGTCGGACAATGTCACGGCATTGGCTCATGTAAACCGGCAAGGCGGAACAAGGAGCAGAGTGGCCATGGCAGAAGCGACCAGGATTCTACGCTGGGCGGAAGGCCATGTAAGCGCACTATCAGCAGTGTTCATCCCGGGGGTGGACAACTGGGAGGCGGACTTCCTCAGCAGGCACGACCTGCATCCGGGAGAGTGGGGACTTCATCAGGAAGTCTTCGCACAGATCACGGGTCGGTGGGGACTGACTCAGATAGACATGATGGCATCCCGTCTCAACAAAAAGCTGAAGCGGTATTGCGCCAGGTCAAGAGACCCTCAGGCGGTAGCGGTAGAAGCTCTGGTGACACCTTGGGTGTTCAGATCGGTCTATGTGTTTCCTCCTCTACCTCTCATACCCAAGGTGTTGAGAATAATAAGAATAAGCAGGGTCAGAACAATCCTCATTGTTCCAGATTGGCCACGGAGGACTTGGTATCCGGAGCTGCAAGAGTTGCTCACAGAAGATCCGTGGCCTCTTCCTCTAAGGCAGGACCTGCTGCAGCAGGGGCCCTGTCTGTTCCAAGACTTACCGCGGCTGCGTTTGACGGCATGGCGGTTGAACGCCGGATCCTAGCGGAAAAAGGGATTCCGGAAGAGGTCATTCCTACCCTGATCAAGGCTAGGAAGGACGTGACATCAAAACATTATCACCGTATATGGCGAAAATATGTTTCTTGGTGTGAGGTCAGAGCTGCTCCTATGGAGGAGTTCCATTTGGGCCGTCTACTTCACTTCCTTCAAACAGGAGTGAATTTGGGCCTTAAACTAGGGTCCATAAAGGTCCAAATTTCGGCCTTATCCATTTTCTTTCAAAGAGAATTGGCCTCTCTTCCTGAAATACAGTCTTTTGTTAAGGGGGTGCTGCATATTCAGCCTCCTTTTGTACCTCCGGTGGCGCCTTGGGATCTTAACGTGGTATTACGTTTCCTCAAGTCCCCTTGGTTTGAACCACTCAAAACAGTGGAGTTGAAATACCTCACCTGGAAAGTGGTCATGTTGTTGGCATTAGCTTCGGCAAGGCGTGTTTCAGAATTGGCGGCTTTATCACATAAAAGCCCATACCTGGTTTTTCACGTGGATAGGGCGGAGTTGAGGACTCGTCCTCAATTTCTACCCAAGGTGGTCTCATCTTTTCATATGAACCAACCTATTGTCGTGCCTGTGGCTTCACGGGACTTGGAGGATTCCGAGTCCCTGAATGTGGTCAGGGCTTTGAAGATTTATGTGACCAGAACAGCTAGGATCAGGAAGACTGAGGCTCGGTTTGTTCTGTATGCGGCCAACAAGGTTGGCGCTCCTGCTGCAAAGCAGACTATTGCTCGCTGGATCTGTAACACGATTCAGCAGGCGCATTCTACGGCAGGATTGCCATTGCCTAAATCGGTTAAGGCCCATTCCACTAGGAAGGTGGGCTCTTCTTGGGTGGCTGCCCGAGGGGTCTCGGCATTACAGTTGTGCCGAGCAGCTACTTGGTCGGGGTCAAACACCTTTGCGAAGTTCTATAAGTTTGATACCCTGGCTGAGGAGGACCTCCTGTTTGCTCAATCGGTGCTGCAGAGTCATCCGCACTCTCCCGCCCGTTTGGGAGCTTTGGTATAATCCCCATGGTCCTTACGGAGTCCCAGCATCCTCTAGGACGTTAGAGAAAATAGGATTTTACTTACCGGTAAATCTATTTTTCATAGAGGATGCTGGGCGCCCATCCCAAGTGCGGACTTCTTCTGCATGACTTGTATATAGTTATGGCTTACATAAGGGTTATGTTGTAGTTTTATCGGTTGGACAGAGGCTATGTTGTTGTTCATACTGTTAACTGGGTAGTTTATCACAAGTTATACGGTGTGATAGGTGTGGCTGGAATTAATCTCGCACTTAGATTTACAAAAATCCTTCCTCGTACTGTCCATAGAGGGAGGAGCCAGTGCACACCCAGAATCCAAAGCTTTCTTAAAGTGCCCTATCTCCTGCGGAGCCCGTCTATTCCCCATGGTCCTTACGGAGTCCCAGCATCCTCTACGGACTACGAGAAATAGATTTACCGGTAAGTAAAATCCTATTATTACATTGATTTTGCCATCATTGTATGTCTAGGTATGTGCTGCTATTGGAGCTACGCTGATATGAGACATATCCTTTAACTCCTGTTTGGGTACTCAGAATTGAATAATTATACCTGTTATTTAGCTGGTCAATATCCGTGGTCAATATCCGCATTTTAATAATACAGAAAAGCAACAAATAATAATCATAAAGTATATGCATTGGGTTACAAGTATAGCGATTTGTACCACTGCTAACATAGGGGGTCATTCCGAGTTGATAACTCGCTAGCAGTTTTTAGCAGCCATGCAAACGCTAAGCCGCCGCCCTCTGGGAGTGTATTTTAGCTTAGCAGAAGAGCAAACGAAAGGATCGCAGAGCGGCTGGAAAAAAAAAAAAAAAAGTGCAGTGTCAGAGTAGCTCCAGACCTACTCCTAGCTTGCGAGCACTTCAGACTGTTCAGTTCCGGATTTGACGTCACAAACACGCCCTGCGTTCGGCTAGCCACACCTGCATTTTTCCTGGCATGCCTGCGTTTTTTTCCAAACACTCCCTGAAAACGGTCAGTGGACACCCAGAAAAGCCCCTTTCCTGTCAATCACTCTGCGGCTGGCATTGCGACTGAAAAGCGTCGCTAGACCTTGTGTAAAAATACATCGCCCGTTGTGAAAGTACGTCGCGCGTGCGTGCGCACTGCATGTGCAGAAGTGCCGCTTTTTCACTTAATCACTGCGCTGCATACATTTTTCACTAGCGATCAACTCGGAATGACCCCCATAGTTACTTGCACCTGTTAAATACTTTTTTGAAATAAGAGTTTCTGAAGCAAAGAATCCATTCTTAATTCAGTATGGTGCAACTTGTTAAGTGTTTGAATCCTTTTCATGTTATTCAGCGCCCTCCTACAAATACATCCTCTAGACAGGTCTCTTTACAGTGTTCCATATTTTGAAATGGAACGTGCGATATAAATAAGTGATGAGGTATACATCCCAACATCGGATGCCTGAAATGCAGGACGATGTGCCTAAAATGGGGTGTGGGCTGTGAAAAAGGGTCATAACTCTGCACGGGTGCTGCGATCGCATGCCTCCATTTTCATCACCAAGAGAGAGTGCCCAGTGCTGGCATGCTCCCAGTCCCTCTATCTCCAGTGAAAAGACTATTCACCACTGCTCCCATGGGTAGGACAGCAGGACAGTCCCAAAACAATAGGACAGTTGGGAGGTATGGATAAGGGGTACAGTATTGTGTGCAGGATTAGGCGATAAGGACATATTTTTGGGTGCAAGGTCAGGTTGGTAAGGGTACCATAGTGTGTGCAGGGTAAGGCAGGGGCAGAACTCCCAGTGACAACGGAGTCAGTTGCCACCGGGCTCCAGCCCCGAAGAGGTACTAGACTTTTCCATTGTCTCCTGACCGTGGACTTCCTGCTTAAATAGAACAGTCACCACAGAGCAGAGGGCCGATCAGCATCAGCGTTCCCCCTCTGACCCAGACCTGGTGCTCGCCTCAGTCGCCTGTGCTGGTATCAGGTGTCGCGGATGTCACGTGACATCCGACTGCGACCTTAGCAGTCTGCTGTACGGTGACTGAGGAGCCGGCCTGGAGAGAGCACGCAAAGAGGGTGACTCGCTGTCTGTAGATGAGAGTCGGGAAAGCAGCAGACCCAGCAGTGGGCACAGACAGCCCAAAATAAATGGTATGAACCAAAAAAAGCAGGGGGGGGGGGGGGGGAGAGGAGGTTGATGACATGGCTCACACAGGGGCCAAGGTAGTGGTGGTCAACACAGGGGCCCCTAATTATAATAAAAAGGGAGAGACGCGCTAAGCTGCCACAGCCTGGGGCTTAGACAGTATGATCATTGAGAGGCTAAGCTTTCATTTTCCTATCAGCGCTATTGTGTTTGTTATTTTTCCATGTGAAGCCAATGTGTTTTATTATTTTCACTGTGGTGGCCTATGCGCTGTGTTATTTTTCTATCAATGGCAGTGTGTGTGTGTGTGTGTGTGTGTGTGTGTGTGTGTGTGTGTGTGTGTGTGTGTGTGTGTGTGTGTGTGTGTGTTTTAACTACAATGGGGTCAGTATTATAGTGTAGGATACATAGGGGTCAGTTAGAGTAGGATATGAATGGGTCAATGTAGGGTACGTAGGGGTCAGTTAGTGTAGGGTATAAAAGGTCAGTGATGTAGTGGCGAGTATAGAAAGGGCAGTTAAACTAAAAAAAAAAATTTTTTGCAGGGAGTGCACAACATTTAGATTGCCTCTGGGTAACTGGGATGACGTTACGTCACTGGGGTAAGGGGAAGCGGGTACTCTTTACATGGGCCTGCTGGAGGGGCTAGGGTCCCACCACTGCCCTTCCACCTTTGCAGAAAGCCACACTTCGGGAAGGGAGAGAGAGGACTGACTGCTGCAGCAGTCAGTCCTCTCTCTCCCTGTGTAGGGAAGCCATCGCACCCACCCCGTTGGATCAGACACTGATGCCCCCCATGCAGTGCACGCTACTGCACTTAACATATCATTTTTAATATTATTTAAAGGAGGGGGTCTGGCCACACCCCCTCCCTGTACCAGGGCCCAGCATAGCGGTCAGTGCCCCTGGGTAAGGGTACAATAGGGTGTGCAGGGTTATGGGTGGTAAGGGCACATGTGTGACATATGTTGTGTTTCCTTTGCTGAGAGAGCAGTGGAGTGGGGACGGCACTTCCCCAGCTCAAAGCTGTCCTGCAATACTTACCCCATCACTTCAGCTGTGATGTTATTATTTTTACTGCACTTTTTGCCTGTTAACATTAATACACCATAACCAGATAAAACAAAAATTGGCAAGTACTTCACAGTGTACAATGTAAATATTATATTATAAAAAAAATATATACAATGCAAAACACTACTAAAGAATATATATTATACACGCACAAAGGTTAATAGATATAAAACCTGCATAATTCTAATAAAAGTAAAAAGTAACCATAAACACAAACATCACCAATATTAATTACACATTTAAGTAAAGATACTAAAATCTCAGTAGAGGACGACTTTAAATCATGTGCATTCATGTATAGCATGATTTATTTTCAATAGGAACATAGCCTGCAGTAGCCAGTTGGTGCTTGTAGAACAATGGCTGATCCTGGACATCACAAACATTGAGTCAGACAAAAAGTGCATTTAACTTTATATCAAAACCATTAAATATACAATGATCCAATACTGAGGAAACAGCACTAACACCTATCTATATACTTGGACTCCTGCCCATAAATGTACAAAAACAGAACATTTTGGGAAAATATGAGAACACACTTACCACAGAGACACACAGACAGACACAGGATGTTAGAGTGCTAGTTACTGTTAGGCCACTCCTATGTAGAGATGTAGATAAACCAGTTATCCCACTAGCAACATTCTCTAACCTCTGCTCACACGTATGTTCTGACACCTCTCTGTCATGAGCAACTCATTTAACTCCACCCAACAACACATGTAGTGAATTTCACATCGTCAGAATATTTCCTAATGATACATGTGTAAGCTGTTTTCTAGGAACTGGGAGCAAACAGACAATTGTCATTTGCTCACATACATTATCAGATTACTCCTACATACATCTGGGGGATACTTAATATTTGCATCTAACCCCTGTTTTCAGGAAATACAGTAGCTGCAAATATTGTTTGATAAATGGGCCCCATTATCTTTCGGTGTATGGCCAACTTGAGATTTTAAATGGGAGTGTCAAAACGGAAATCCAATTTGCATTGTTAAAATACAAATGTCCAGCATTTGTGAGCTACCTGCAAGAGAAGCCAGTAATTACCCTGCATACAAAAAAAAAAAAAAGTGTTTGCATTGATTGTATTGAAGAATGGTTTGTCAATGTACAAAGTTACTAGCTTTTTTTGGCTTTGCTCCCAATGCAGGATCAGCCCCATAATGACTGGTTTACTTGAGGGGTTACAGAAGTCAGGTGTGGATCATTGGGTCGACTCTCTAACTAGGACGACGGTCACTAGGTCAACCACTATTGGTCGTCATGCACTAGGTCGACACAGGAATAAGGTTGACATGGACTAAAGGTCGACATGAGTTTATTTAATTTTTTGTGTTGTTTTCTCCGTAAAATCAGCAGGAACCCCAAACAGTGCACCGCGTCCCTTCGAATGGCTCGCTTCACTCGCCATGCTTCGGGCAGGTTACTATTCCCAATTAAAGTTCACATGGACCGTAAAGTATGAAAAAGTTCCAGAAATGAAAAAAAAAAAAAGTGAAAAACTGATGTGGAACTTTGCCATGTCGACATTTTGTCAATGTTGACCTTTGAACCATGTCGATCTAATACATGTCGACCAATAGTGGTCGACTTATTGACTGTCGACCTACGTGTGGTCGACCTAACAACCGCATACCACAGAAGTCTGTCTTGGTCGGGCTGTTAGCCATTTACAACTAGTGATGTGCACCGGAAATTTTTCGGGTTTTGTGTTTTGGTTTTGGATTCGGTTCCGCGGCCGTGTTTTGGATTCGGACGCGTTTTGGCAAAACCTCCCTGAAATTTTTTTGTCGGATTCGGGTGTGTTTTGGATTCGGGTGTTTTTTTTACAAAAAAACCCTCAAAAACAGCTTAAATCATAGAATTTGGGGGTCATTTTGATACCATAGTATTATTAACCTCAATAACCATAATTTACACTCATTTTCAGTCTATTCTGAACACCTCACATCTCACAATATTATTTTTAGTCCTAAAATTTGCACCGAGGTCGCTGGATGGCTAAGCTAAGCGACACAAGTGGCCGACACAAACATCTGGCCCATCTAGGAGTGGCACTGCAGTGTCAGGCAGGATGGCACTTCAAAAAAATTGTCCCCAAACAGCACATGATGCAAAGAAAAAAAGAGGCGCACCAAGGTCGCTGTGTGACTAAGCTAAGCGACACAAGTGGCCGACACAAACACCTGGCCCATCTAGGAGTGGCACTGCAGTGTCAGGCAGGATGGCACTTCAAAAAAATTGTCCCCAAACAGCACATGATGCAAAGAAAAAAAGAGGCGCACCAAGGTCGCTGTGTGACTAAGCTAAGCGACACAAGTGGCCGACACAAACACCTGGCCCATCTAGGAGTGGCACTGCAGTGTCAGACAGGATGGCACTTCAAAAAAATAGTCCCCAAACAGCACATGATGCAAAGAAAAAAAGAGGCGCAATGAGGTAGACGTGTGACTAAGCTAAGCGACCCAAGTGTCCGACACAAACACCAGGCCCATCTAGGAGTGGCACTGCAGTTTTCTAGCGAGAGGATGAGTGCTTACATCCTCATGTGAATCTGAACCACTAGCCATGAACATAGGCCAGGGACTCAGCCGTTCCTTGCCACTCCGTGCCGTAAATGGCATATTGGCAAGTTTACGCTTCTCATCAGACGCTTTCAATTTTGATTTTTGGGTCATTTTACTGAACTTTTGTTTTTTGGATTTTACATGCTCTCTACTATGACACTGGACATCGGCCTTGGCAGACGACGTTGATGGCATTTCATCGTCTCGGCCATGACTAGTGGCAGCAGCTTCAGCACGAGGTGGAAGTGGATCTTGATCTTTCCCTATTTTAACCTCCACATTTTTGTTCTCCATTTTTTAATGTGTGGAATTATATGCCAGTATCAATAGCAATGGCCTACTACTATATATACTGCGCACAACTGAAATGCACCACAGGTATGGATGGATAGTATACTTGACGACACAAAAGTAGGTAGAGCAGTGGCCTTCCGTACCGTACTGCTATATATACTGGTGGTCACTGTCAGCAAACTGCAAAACTAAAATGCACCACAGGTATAGAATCTAGATGGATAGTATACTTGATGACACAGAGGTAGGTAGAGCAGTGGCCTTCCGTACCGTACTGCTATATATACTGGTGGTCACTGTCAGCAAACTGCAAAACTAAAATGCACCACAGGTATAGAATCTATATGGATAGTATACTTGACGACACAGAGGTAGGTAGAGCAGTGGCCTTTCCGTACCGTACTGCTATATATACTGGTGGTCACTGTCAGCAAACTGCAAAACTAAAATGCACCACAGGTATAGAATCTAGATGGATAGTATACTTGACGACACAGAGGTAGGTAGAGCAGTGGCCTTCCGTACCGTACTGCTATATATACTGGTGGTCACTGTCAGCAAACTGCAAAACTAAAATGCACCACAGGTATAGAATCTAGATGGATAGTATACTTGACGGCACAGAGGTAGGTAGAGCAGTGGCCTTCCGTACCGTACTGCTATATATACTGGTGGTCACTGTCAGCAAACTGCAAAACTAAAATGCACCACAGGTATAGAATCTAGATGGATAGTATACTTGATGACACAGAGGTAGGTAGAGCAGTGGCCTTCCGTACCGTACTGATATATATACTGGTGGTCACTGTCAGCAAACTGCAAAACTAAAATGCAACACAGGTATAGAATCTAGATGGATAGTATACTTGACGACACAGAGGTAGGTAGAGCAGTGGCCTTTCCATACCGTACTGCTATATATACTGGTGGTCACTGTCAGCAAACTGCAAAACTAAAATGCACCACAGGTATAGAATCTAGATGGATAGTATACTTGATGACACAGAGGTAAGTAGAGCAGTGGCCTTCCATACCGTACTGCTATATATACTGGTGGTCACTGTCAGCAAACTGCAAAACTAAAATGCACCACAGGTATAGAATCTAGATGGATAGTATACTTGACGACACAGAGGTAGGTAGAGCAGTGGTCTTCCGTACCGTACTGCTATATATACTGGTGGTCACTATCAGCAAACTGCAAAACTAAAATGCACCACAGGTATAGAATCTAGATGGATAGTATACTTGACGACACAGAGGTAGGTAGAGCAGTGGCCTTCCGTACCGTACTGCTATATATACTGGTGGTCACTGTCAGCAAACTGCAAAACTAAAATGCACCACAGGTATAGAATCTAGATGGATAGTATACTTGACGGCACAGAGGTAGGTAGAGCAGTGGCCTTCCGTACCGTACTGCTATATATACTGGTGGTCACTGTCAGCAAACTGCAAAACTAAAATGCACCACAGGTATAGAATCTAGATGGATAGTATACTTGACGACACAGAGGTAGGTAGAGCAGTGGCCTTCCGTACCGTACTGCTATATATACTGGTGGTCACTGTCAGCAAACTGCAAAAATAAAATGCAACACAGGTATAGAATCTAGATGGATAGTATACTTGACGACACAGAGGTAGGTAGAGCAGTGGCCTTCCGTACCGTACTGCTATATATACTGGTGGTCACTGTCAGCAAACTGCAAAACTAAAATGCACCACAGGTATAGAATCTAGATGGATAGTATACTTGACGACACAGAGGTAGGTAGAGCAGTGGCCTTTCCATACCGTACTGCTATATATACTGGTCGTCACTGTCAGCAAACTGCAAAACTAAAATGCACCACAGGTATAGAATCTAGATGGATAGTATACTTGATGACACAGAGGTAAGTAAAGCAGTGGCCTTCCGTACCGTACTGCTATATATACTGGTGGTCACTGTCAGCAAACTGCAAAACTAAAATGCACCACAGGTATAGAATCTAGATGGATAGTATACTTGACGACACAGAGGTAGGTAGAGCAGTGGTCTTCCGTACCGTACTGCTATATATACTGGTGGTCACTATCAGCAAACTGCAAAACTAAAATGCACCACAGGTATAGAATCTAGATGGATAGTATACTTGACGACACAGAGGTAGGTAGAGCAGTGGCCTTCCGTACCGTACTGCTATATATACTGGTGGTCACTGTCAGCAAACTGCAAAACTAACATGCACCACAGGTATAGAATCTAGATGGATAGTATACTTGACGACACAGAGGTAGGTAGAGCAGTGGCCTTCCGTACCGTACTGCTATATATACTGGTGGTCACTGTCAGCAAACTGCAAAACTAAAATGCACCACAGGTATAGAATCTAGATGGATAGTATACTTGACGACACAGAGGTAGGTAGAGCAGTGGCCTTCCGTACTGTACTGCTATATATACTGGTGGTCACTGTCAGCAAACTGCAAAACTAAAATGCACCACAGGTATAGAATCTAGAAGGATAGTATACTTGACGACACAGAGGTAGGTAGGGCAGTGGCCTTCCGTACCGTACTGCTATATATACTGGTGGTCACTGTCAGCAAAACTCTGCACTGTACTCCTCCTATATAATACTGCTGGTCCCCAGTCCCCACAATAAAACAGTGTGAGCACAGATATATGCAGCACACTGAGCACAGATATGGAGTGTTTTTCAGGCAGAGAACGGATAAAACTGGTGGTCACTGATCAGCAAAACTCTGCACTGTACTCCTCCTATATAATACTGCTGGTCCCCAGTCCCCACAATTAAGCAATAAGCACAAATATTTGCAGCAACATTAATAAACGGAGAGGACGCCAGCCACGTCCTCTCCCTAACATTTCCAATGCACGAGTGAAAATGGCGGCGACGCGCGGCTCCTTGTATAGAATCCGAATCTCGCGAGAATCCGACAGCGGGATGATGACGTTCGGGCGCGCTCGGGTTAACCGAGCCATACGGGAGAATCTGAGTATGCCTCGGACCCGTGTAAAATGGGTGAAGTTCGGGGGGGTTCGGTTTCCGAGGAACCGAACCCGCTCATCACTATTTACAACTATATAATTTCTATAATTGGAGTGGGCACAACTGTAAAACCAGGTTGCCAGCAGGGGTGTGGCGAGCGCAAAGAACCCCCTTGCGGGCTTGGTGGCTTTCTGCACTCGCCACAGGTTGTATTCCCAATCTATGGGTGTTGTGGACACCCATGAGTGGGAATAGTCCCTGTCAGTTGGTATGCCGACTATCAGACTTTTCACCGGGCAGGATTCCTGCATCGGTATAGTGACCGGTGAGATAACCGCATCCAGTAAAACATTATGGACATAGGAAAAGGTATAGTAGGGGGTGTCGCTGCTATGGTCTCTGGCCCGCCCCCAGCAACCACTTACGTTGGCAGCCACGCTGACTGATATCTTCGCCACTGTTTGGCTCCTAACGACGGAAGCCACTACGCAGGGTCTGACTCAGCAGTGCTAAGTAGTACTAAGGTAGATTTGTGGGAACAGCTGATTGTCAGATCAGCTATCTCTGCACCAAAGCAATGATCGCTCCAGCACCCGTTGCTTTTATTGCCAAATACTGTTTGTCCACTGAAAATTGTAGCTACTAGCACATGCTATAGGCATTGGTGCTGGTAAAATCACAATATTTTCAATAATAATAATATTACTTGTCATTTGTATTTTTACCATACTTGCCTACCTGACCCTCTCCATGAGGGAGAAAATGCTCTGTTCCTGGACTTTCCTGGTAATGTATGATTGCTATCACCTGTGGTGAGCTAGTTAATTGATAAGAAAGGTGTTTCACCACAGGTAATGGCAATCATACATTACCAGGAAAGTCCAGGAACAGAGCATTTTCTCCCTCATGGAGAGGGTCAGGTAGGCAAGTATGATTTTTACATACCTCCCAACATGACCCTCTCCAGGAGGGACAGAATGCTCTGCTCCTGGATGATCCTCTGAATTTATGGTTGCCCTCACCTGTGCTGAAACACCTTTCATATCCATTAAGCTGTTCAACACAGGTGCCGACAATCATATATTAAGACAAAAGTCCAGAAGCAGAACACTTTGTTCCTCCTGGAGAGGGTCATGTTGGGAGATATGTTTTTATAATATTAACGTGTAGTTTACATAGGTTTACTATGCTATCCCTTTAATCAAGGACACTCATGAATTACACAGGTTCTGCGGCTGGCTGATTTCAAGTATGCATTTCACCTAGTTTTAAACAGCCACAGAACCTGTGTAATCATGAGTTTTCCAGTTTAAAGGGATAGTGTGGTAAATATCCTAAATTAACATTACCCTATTACCAGCAATTATTAAATATTTATGTAAATTATATATATATATATATATATATATATATATATATATATATATATATATATGAAAAAAAGTGAAGTGCAATAGAGCGCCTACTGGTGTTTATCGAGAATCTGGATTTATAGAATTTTTATGTAGCCAGTTCACCATGTGAAAAGTGCAAAGTGTAAGTTTAAGACGGATTGACTTAGCTTCCTTGGGAACAGCTTCAGTCTGATGATGCTTTTTAGGACATGTAAAACAGAAATAAAACCAACATAGTGTGTACTGTTTGAATTATAAATAATGTTTAACGCTTTAGGGACCTTGCTAGTCCCAATATAGAAAAATAAGCTGGATAATAGGTACTGATTCCAGTACACAAGGGCTGGACAGATATTTATAAAACAAGAAATTTTAATATAACAAATCCTGAAGTAAATGTAGGTAGCACAGGTACAAAAATAAAATTGTATAAACAGCTTATCTGTCCACCATATATATTAGTGTCCGTGCTAGGCTGTTTTAGTAGGACATCGTGACCTGCCCGATTTTTAAAGGCAAAATGTGCCCTGCCCCTTTAGGCAGGGACGTGCGGTGAGCTAAATAGCTCAGGAGGCACCCCACCAAAAGATCCTTCTTCCCTTGTACATTTACTGTGGAGTGCCTTATTTATATTTATACTGTATATATATATATATATATATATATATATATATATATATATATATATATATATATAGGCAATAGAGAATACAAGCGCCCACGAGTGTGATAGCTAAGTAATAAAAGGAATTTTTAGGTGGGTGTTTTTATGGCCCAAAACACTTATCTGGTTAAAAGAACTTCCAACGAGTATCCACCATTTGAGATATCACATGTAAGAGAAAAAAACACAGCAAACATAGTGTGTACCGTTCTCAGACTTACTGCATGTCATTTGTAATAGAGGGCAAAATTAGGGAACAAGCTTATTCCCAATAATGTATATTTACTAGCCCAAACATTAAAAGGTTAAAAATACATAGGTTTAATATACAAAGACATACAATGGCTAAAAAACATGCGTACAAGATTTAAAACATAGAGAGCTTATCTGTCCATCAAAGGAGATCAGCAACAAACTGTCCCAAATATAAAGACATGCAATGGCTGAAAAACACACGTACAAGATTTAAAACATCAAAAGCTTATCTGTCCATCAAAGGAGATCAGCAGCAAACTGTCCCAACGCGTTTCATCCGTCAAAGTCTGGACTTCATCAAGAGGATATCCCCTGTAGTAGTGATGCTTACACACGTAACGCTCCCATTAATAGTGACGCTTACACATGTAACACTCCCTGTAGTAGTGACGCTTACACACGTAACACTCCTTATAGTAGTTACGCTTACACACGTAACGCCCCCTGTAGTAGTGATGCTTAAACGCATTACGTCCCCTGTAGTAGACGCTTACACATGTAATGCCCCCTGCACCAGTGATGCTTATGTGGCACCCCACCAAAAGATCCTTCTTCCCTTGTTCATTTACTGTGGAGTGCCTTATTTATATTTATACTGTATATATATATATATATATATATATATATATATACATACACATACATACATACATAGGCAATAGAGAATACAAGTGCCCATGGGAGTAATTCCAAGTTGATCGTAGCAGGATTTTTTTTAGCAGTTGGGCAAAACCATGTGCACTGCAGGGGAGGCAGATATAACATGTGCAGAGAGAGTTAGATTTGGGTGTGGTGTGTTCAATCTGCAATCTAAATTGCAGTGTAAAAATAAAGCAGCCAGTATTTACCCTGCACAGAAATAAAATAACCCACCCAAATCTAACTCTTTCTGCACATGTTATATCTGCCTCCCCTGCAGTGCACATGGTTTTGTCCAACTGCTAAAAAATTTCATGCTGCGATCAACTTGGAATTACCCCCCCATGAGTGTGATAGCTAAGTAATAAAAGGAATTTTTAGGTGGGTGTTGTTTTTATGGCCCAAAACACTTATATGGTTAAAAGAACTTCCAACGAGTATCCACGAGTTCTTTTAACCAGATAAGTGTTTTGGGCCATAAAAACACCCACCTAAAAATTGCTTTTATTACTTAGCTATCACACTCGTGGCGCTTGTATTTCTATTGCCTATTTTTGTTTATTTGTACACCAAACACAACATTTGTATTACGAGCTGCCACTCATGCAAGGGATGAGCAGTGTTTTCTAATCACTTTATATCATTGCACGTCTGTCCAAAGCGCCTAGGCCTCTGCTATCTCATATATATATATATATATATATATATAAAGATACAGCAGCAGCCGGCACTCCTAAAATCAATCCAACATGCTCAGGTGCCAGGTTCAAAATAGATAGAAAGTCCAATGGAGCACGGCACTCAGAGACAAAAAATAAACTTTAATTGATTTGTCAGTGGTCGACAATTGTTTCGGAGCAAAACGCTCCTTCGTCAGGACAACTTAATGACAGCCAAGTAACAGACGAACAAACACTTACCCTCCTAAATACCTGTAGTACCTCATGTGTCTCAGCCCGCCGCAATCCCGACCGCACTTGGATCCCTGGGCTCACTTCCGTAGTCGTCTTCCGGTATTGACGTCAGCCGTTGCCAGGGAGATGCGTCCTGCGTTCCACCCGGCAGACGCTTGCGTTCCAACACCGCAAGAGAGCGGAAGCGGCTTCACATAGGGAGCAAGGGGCTAAAATGATAACAGAAGGGATGAGATCTATCAATAAGGAATAACACAAACAATAAATATATAAACATACAGTGAACAATAGCAAATACAGACACAATTAACCCCAAGGCATGTATGCATATACAAAAAACGAAAAATCAACAATGATAATCAATATTCTGTATTTATATTAATGAATTCCAGTTGATTTTTTCATTCAATCCACCCGGAAAAGTGGTTCCGAGTCTAGTGATCCAACGAGCTTCTTTAGTCAATAAATATTTAGCTCTATCCCCACCCCTCAAACTAAGGGGAACATGATCAATCATGTAATATCGTAGGGAGTCTAACGAATGCCCTGCCTGCTTAAAGTGTTTAGCAACTGGTTGATCAATACTTTTTCCTTCCAAAATCAACTTGATGGCGGATCGATGGCCCGCCATACGTTCAGAGAATTTGCGGATTGTTTGGCCTACATAATGCATGCCACACGGGCAGACAATCATATATACCACATGCGAAGTGGAACATGTCAGCACAAATCTGATATCATATTGTTTGTTACAGTGTGGATGTTGAAATGTTTTACATTGTAGCATGTACCTACAAGTGGTGCAACCACTGCATCGATAACAACCCGGTGATTTGAACGATACATTAGGGATATTAGATTTGCCCATCCCGGTGATGTCAGTTCTAACTACTCTATCCCTGAGGTTCCTACCTCGACGGAATGACATAAGGGGGGTGGATCTATGAAACACTTTAAGATCAGGGTCAGAAGAGACAATAGGCCATAGTGCCTTAGTTGCTCTTCGGATAATAGGACTAGAAGTAGTGAAATCACTAGGAAACGGAATCCTGTTGGAAAGATATTTACATGAAGGTTCCAACAGAGATGGACGAGACATAGATAACACCTCTACTGATTGACAAGTTTGTCTCTCGTGGATATGATCCCATTACCCTTAAAAGTCAGAAAGAGGAGGTGTTATCTATGTCTCGTCCATCTCTGTTGGAACCTTCATGTAAATATCTTTCCAACAGGATTCCGTTTCCTAGTGATTTCACTACTTCTAGTCCTATTATCCGAAGAGCAACTAAGGCACTATGGCCTATTGTCTCTTCTGACCCTGATCTTAAAGTGTTTCATAGATCCACCCCCCTTATGTCATTCCGTCGAGGTAGGAACCTCAGGGATAGAGTAGTTAGAACTGACATCACCGGGATGGGCAAATCTAATATCCCTAATGTATCGTTCAAATCACCGGGTTGTTATCGATGCAGTGGTTGCACCACTTGTAGGTACATGCTACAATGTAAAACATTTCAACATCCACACTGTAACAAACAATATGATATCAGATTTGTGCTGACATGTTCCACTTCGCATGTGGTATATATGATTGTCTGCCCGTGTGGCATGCATTATGTAGGCCAAACAATCCGCAAATTCTCTGAACGTATGGCGGGCCATCGATCCGCCATCAAGTTGATTTTGGAAGGAAAAAGTATTGATCAACCAGTTGCTAAACACTTTAAGCAGGCAGGGCACTCGTTAGACTCCCTACGATATTACATGATTGATCATGTTCCCCTTAGTTTGAGGGGTGGGGATAGAGCTAAATATTTATTGACTAAAGAAGCTCGTTGGATCACTAGACTCGGAACCACTTTTCCGGGTGGATTGAATGAAAAAATCAACTGGAATTCATTAATATAAATACAGAATATTGATTATCATTGTTGATTTTTCGTTTTTTGTATATGCATACATGCCTTGGGGTTAATTGTGTCTGTATTTGCTATTGTTCACTGTATGTTTATATATTTATTGTTTGTGTTATTCCTTATTGATAGATCTCATCCCTTCTGTTATCATTTTAGCCCCTTGCTCCCTATGTGAAGCCGCTTCCGCTCTCTTGCGGTGTTGGAACGCAAGCGTCTGCCGGGTGGAACGCAGGACGCATCTCCCTGGCAACGGCTGACGTCAATACCGGAAGACGACTACGGAAGTGAGCCCAGGGATCCAAGTGCGGTCGGGATTGCGGCGGGCTGAGACACATGAGGTACTACAGGTATTTAGGGGGGTAAGTGTTTGTTCGTCTGTTACTTGGCTGTCATTAAGTTGTCCTGACGAAGGAGCGTTTTGCTCCGAAACAATTGTCGACCACTGACAAATCAATTAAAGTTTATTTTTTGTCTCTGAGTGCCGTGCTCCATTGGACTTTCTATATATATATATATATATATATATATACACCTGATCTATTGTAATAGTATATATAGATATAAACGCGTAAGATGCCCTATATGTTATGCCCCTTATACATTGGGACAGTGGGGTATGTCATCAGCCGTCCTGTGGCCACAACATGCATTGGTATCAGTGTATGATAAGGGACTAAGCACCCAGTGAAGCCAGCACGTGAGAATGTGGCACCCCATCATAGCTGCCACGAGCTGTAGTGTGACTTTTGTGCCCCTTCCCCGGCTGAATGCATCCCTGACTGGACACTATTAAACTTACAGCAGGGATAGGGCTACCTGTGCCTTGAGTGCTGTGTCTGGCATGGGGACACTGACCATTAAGCAACGGGCGTATTGATCCCAGAGAGAGAGAGACAGCTTGTGCAATGACAGTTGCAGCCGTCTTCAGAGACAGCTGGCAGTTGGGCAGCAGCCATCTTAGGAGGACTCAGAGCAGCAACTTGAAGCAGAGGCAGCTGCTGGTGTGTGACAGGAGTGCTGTACAGTTTATGAAAAGCCAGATTTTATTCCCGGTGACCGGAGATCTTCATTGTGGCAGCCAATCAGTAATACCATCCTCCTGTGGGGATCCCACTGCTTCCAATGGTGCTGGCTGACAGGCATCTGACAGAGCAGAACAGTGATGGGCAATAAAGGTCCTTTTAGGGTCCAAGGAATTAGTCCTAATACCTTGGACCTTAAAAGGACCTTTATTGCGACATCCAGAAAATTGGTCAGTGGACCTATAGAGCCTGGGACCTTTTGGTGTGCCATCCTTGTAAAATATCCACTTCTACACTCCTTCATTTGTGCGCTGGAGCCTGTGCCACCTGAACCATCGCTAAGGGAATAATCCATCTTCAAGAGTGGTAATTATTGTGGAAAATACAGTCCCATCTACAAAAGGCAAAACATCTTTCAGGTCTACCTACCACTGGATAACATTGCTACTGTCCATATATGTCCAAGCTTACCAGAGACTGTTTTTTTTTTTAAATAGCTCAATTTTTTATTGTCTCGGTTGTTTTATAAACTATTAAGGAATACCGAGTATCATTAATGACATAAATAAATTATATATGATTTTATCATATACACCTGTCTGCTCACAACATTTTTTAGCGCTGTTTGTTTTTTCCTATATATCGTTTGGATTGACTATCCAATTTTCTGCAGCTGCTTAGAGAACCCACTCTTATTAAGCGCGTGGTAACCCACTTTTTAAGTGAGGTTAGTTTCCATTTTTAGTCCTGCAAGAGCTACATATTTTATATAAGACTGTGAACTTTCAAAACTGGGATCACTGAATAAGGAGCTATAGCTATTATGACTGAGTTCTGCAACATGAACTATTTAATGGACATAGGGGGTAATTCCAAGTTGATCGCAGCAGGAATTTTTTTTAGCAGTTGGGCAAAACCATGTGCACTGGGGGGGGGGGCAGATATAACATTTGCAGAGAGAGTTAGATTTGTGTGGGTTATTTTATTTCTGTGCAGGGTAAATACTGGCTGTTTTATTTTTACACTGCAAATTAGATTGCAGATTGAACACACCACACCCAAATCTAACTCTCTCTGCACATGTTATATCTGCCTCCCCTGCAGTGCACATGGGTGGTCATTCCGAGTTGTTCGCTCGGTAATTTTCTTCGCATCGCAGCGATTTTCCGCTATTTGCGCATGCGCAATGTTCGCACTGCGACTGCACCAAGTAAATTTGCTATGAAGATTGGTATTTTACTCACGGCATTACGAGGTTTTTTCTTCGTTCTAGAGATCGTTGTGTGATTGACAGGAAGTGGGTGTTTCTGGGCGGAAACTGGCCGTTTTATGGGAGTGTTTGAAAAAACGCTACCGTTTCTGGGAAAAACGCGGGAGTGTGCTGGAGAAACGGAGGAGTGTCTGGGCGAATGCTGGGTGTGTTTGTGACGTCAAACCAGGAACGACAAGCACTGAACTGATCGCACTGGAAGAGTAAGTCTCGAGCTACTCAGAAACTGCACAGAGATGTCTTTTCGCAATATTGCGAATCTTTCGTTCGCAATTTTGATAAGCTAAGATTCACTCCCAGTAGGCGGCGGCTTAGCGTGTGCAAAGCTGCTAAAAGCAGCTTGCGAGCGAACAACTCGGAATGACCACCTTGGTTTTGCCCAATTGCTAACAGAATTCCTGCTGCGAACAACTTGAAATTACCCCCTCAAACAAGTACATGGGACCCCACTAGTAATGCAATATCTATGTTATTACTTTTGTTGCTTTTATTTGTTTGTTAAGATTGTTGGTGGTGGATAATACATTCTGTAATGCTTTGTGGTAATGTGTATTGCATGCACAAAGTGTTATTATAAATTGTGATAACTACTTCTAAGCTTTACAGTAGAGAAAAGGTTACCCAGAAGCGTTCCAGCTAAATAGAAACTACTGAGGAGCAACTGTGTAATTAATGTCTGTGCCAATTGTAATTTGAACTATATTGTAACATAGTAACACAGTAACTAAGGTTGAAAAAAGACAATTGTCCATCGAGTTCAACCTGTGAATTGCCAGGGAAACTTACTCCCTAATACTTACATGTAAATTGTAACTTTCCACGTTATACTTACCCCAAGTGTCACACTTACACATGTAACGCCCCTGTAGTAGTGACTCTTACACACTTAATGCCCGCTGTAGTAGTGATGCTTACACATGTAACGCCCCTGTAGCAGTGATGCTTACACACGTGACGCCCCCTGTAGCAGTGATGCTTACACACGTAATGCCCCCCTGTAACAGTGATGCTTACACACATGACGCCCCCTGTAGCAGTGACGCTTACACGTAATGCCCACCGTAGCAGTGCCACTAATACACATACACACACAGATACACACCACATACACATATACATACACACACATACATACTGTACATACATTTCTAGGCACCCCCTAATATTCGGCACCCCCAACATGCCACGCCTGTTACAGCAGCACAGTGATGATTGCCGTGGCCCGCTGGTGAGTTACCGGATGCCACTGAGCCCAGCCTGCCGCTCATTTCTGTCACTGTGCCGCCGCTCAGTCAGGAGCGCAGTATGTGCTGTGTGTAGCCAGGGGCAGCACAGGGGGGACTGACGTCACACTGTAAAAAATATCCGCATTGTGATGTGACATGATGATGTCACACCGCGCGCCCTCCCTCCCGGATGGTCCATACTCTTCTCTTTTCACACCCGTGTTCTCAAGCCTCTGTGCTACACACACCATGCAACACCACAGGCCAAGGCAGTGTTCCTCTGAGGAGGAATTGGAGCCGCTGCTGGAGGACATGTTCTGCAGAGACTATAACTGAGGCAGTAAAGCCCCGTACACACTGGTCGATATAGCAGCCGTTCTCTTGAACGGCCGATATATCGCGGGGCCGTCGGTCATTGTGTATGGCCGATACATCTGTGAACTCCGTCGTTCACAGACGTATCGCGTCGGCCGCGCAGCATAGCCGACGGACAATATATCTGCCGATATATTGGCGCGTCGCTGTGTGTGTACGCCCCGTGTGTACACATGCTGCGGCGGCCGGCGGTGATTGACAGCTGAACTGGGCGGGCGTGTGTACACGTCCGCCCAGTTCATGACGTCAGTCCCCGACGGATCTGGCAGTGTGTACTCGGGCAGATATATCTATGTGCACACTGCCTGATCCGTCCATAGATATATCTGCAGATCAATTGATCTGCAGATATATCTATTAGTGTGTACCCACCTTTAGTCACTGCTCAGTACTGAGCCTGCTTCTGCTGCAGGTGAAATAGAGGGGGTCAGGCCAGCCAGGGCAGGGGGAATAATATGATACATTACACACATACACAGTCACACATACATACACACACACACACATATACACAAATGCTGTATACACACACACACACACACTTTCACTCACTCTCTTTCTTTCTTTCTTTCTTTCTTTCTTTCTTTCTTTCTTTCTTTCTTTCTTTCCATCTAAGAAAGTCTAGCTGTCCGGAGCTGTAGCAGCTCATCCTCCTGCTGCTGCAGCCTGGTAGCTTATAGCCCTGCCCCTTCTTCCCATGTAGCCCTGCCCCCTTTTAGGACCGCACACTGCTACACAGGGGAGGGAGGGGGAGAGAAGGCTTCATGCTGCCAGCGCCGCTGCCAGTCATAGAGTGTGACAGGTCCAGCAGCAGCAGGGACATTAGCTCAGCTCAGGGATGCAGAGCAGGGAGAGCGCCTATCCAGCCTCGCGCCTCCCTGCACTGCATCCCTTTGCTGAGCGGCCAGCGCCGAGCCTGCACACCTGAGTAAGTCATAACTGCAAAAAAAGTGTCCAAAGATAGGCTACAAGAGGTGATGTCCCGGTCCGGGTAATTAAACAGAAATTCTTACCTCTCAAGTTCCTGTCCAAGCTGTCACTACGCTCCAGGTCCGGTTGCTATCAGCGTGGTCTACGTCTGCTGCATAATGTGGCAGATCTGCAGCCACATGTGACACAAACATAGTTTCCCTCCTAAACCAAACATGGGTGCTGCTATGTTTGATCCGGTCATCTGATTCCAGTGAGCCTATCCTGAGCATCCTGCTGTCCAGCTGATCATCCCAGCCAATCCTTGCACACTGGCTCCTGTAAGAATGCTGGGTAAGGACTGCCTAATCACCAGTGCTATGATTGTCATATACTGTATGGTTGTTTGCTCTCAGCTGCTTCCAGGTTACCTTGCTCCAGGAGATTCCACTCTGTCCTGAGACCTGAGTTCCATCCAGCTTGCAGCTCTGCCTGGCTCATCGGTGTTCCGCCATTGATACTCGGCTCCATTGGTGTTCCGCCATTGGTACTCAGCTCCATCGGTGTTCCGCCATTGATACTCGGCTCCATTGGGGTTCCGCCATTGATACTCGGCTCCATCGGTGTTCCGCTGTTGATACTCGGCTCCATCGGTGTTCTGCCATTGATACTCGGCTCCATTGGTGTTCCGCCATTGATACTCGGCTCCATTGGTGTTCCGCCATCAATTCTCGGCTCCATCAGTGTTCTGCCATCAATACTCGGTTCCATCGGTATCCATCTCACTTCCAGTGGTCAGTAACGTTGTGCTCATACATATTGGGATTTCATCAGTGGTTTACACTGCATCTAAAGTCTATTGTTGTGTGCTCACTCATATTGAGACTTCATTAGTGGGTCACACTACATCTGATATTACATCTTGGCATCAATGTTACATCTGCTACAGCATTGCCTCAGTTCCTATGCCTATGTTACTGCATTATCTGTGATACCGATTCTATTACCATCTGCTGCTATCGGCACCATCTTGCGTGCTGAATGAAAAGACTTATTTTATTTTACAATCTTCTCTGTTCTGGTCACGCCTTCGGGCCTACGCTCAAGTACACCACATCCTGGTCAATGTACAAGAACTTAATCAAAGCTCCCAGGTTCACATACCAGTCAGCCCCTTACGCCGGAGATCTCTACTGGTCAGAGTCAGACCTCAGGCGTTACAGGGGAGTTGCAATCAAATCTGTGCAAGTTATGCACTGTGATTGTGGGCTTTCTATAGGGGGTAATTCCAAGTTGATCGCAACAGGATTTTTGTTAGCAATTGGGCAAAACCATGTGCACTGCAGGGGAGGCAGATATAACATGTGCAGAGAGAGTTAGATTTGGGTGTGGTGAGTTCAATCTGCAATCTAAATTGCAGTGTAAAAATAAAGCAGCCAGTATATACCCTGCACAGAAATAAAATAACCCACCCAAATCTAACTCTTTCTGCACATGTTATATCTGCCTCCCCTGCAGTGCACATGGTTTTGCCCAATTGCTATCAAAAATCCTGCTGCGATCAACTCAGAATTACCCCCATAGTGTAGACAGCACTGATACAGAGGGGCATATTCATCATGTTAATTATCGGGGGCTGGGTGGCCCCCGACAATTAAAATTTCTGACTGCAGTGAGCGCCAGAGCAATTCATCATCGCTCTGGCGTGGAGACAGCTGTCTCCGGAAATTGACAGGGCTAGCACTAGTGCGCCTGTGTGAAGGGTGTAGTAGGGTATGCCGGCGGCCGGGCTCCTGGCGACCAGCATACCGGCGCCGGAATCCCGACTGCCAGCATAATGACAGCTGGGTGAGTGCAAATGAGCACCTTGCGGGCTCGCTGCGCTGGCCACGCTGCGGGCACCGTGGCGCGTGCCACGCTATCTATTCTCCCTCCAGGGGGATCGTGGGCCCCCAAGAGGGAGAAAAAGTGTCGGTATGCCGGCTTTCGGGATTCCGGCGCTGGTAAACTGTGCGTCGGGATCCCGACAGCCGGCAAACTGAAGACCACCCTGCGTGAACTAGGGTTCAAATCCCCAGCATTCAGCGGAAGAAGCAAGCCAGGACTGCAAAGGTGCAGGAGCATTTGACATCTGTATTGTATTTTTGGAGCTTGTGAATGAGGTTCCCATACTAGTGTATGGGAACAGCGAGCCAGTTTGGGAGTGAAAGGTAAGCAGGCAATTATCTGTGATATCTCCTGTGCTACCTTCATGATGAATGGCTCCAATGTTCATTTTCACCTACTTTTGTAGAAATTCAGTGATGATGAATATGGCTAAGAGACTTTAGTGTGGTTATTTGAACTGGTGAAATTAGCATGGCTTATAAGAAAAATGTGAAAAAACTGGCAGGTATATGGACATACAGTAGAGGGTTATTCAGGTAGCATCGCAATGCACAGCGACCGCAATTTCCCCATTCTTGCCGCTAATGTACATGCGCAGGTCTCATCCTGTGTGCACAGCCCAGTTTGCACTGGCTGCGAACACCTCTCCCTGATTGACAGGAGGTGTCTGCGGGGTAGGCGGGGGCGGCCCAGGGAAAAGGGGGGGCAGTTTGGTGGCATTAAACTGGTGGCTTGTTAACCTGTAGATTCCAAGGGCCCAGAATCTATGGGTTACCCTGAACATTAAGCTCCAGAGTGTGCATTTAACGCATATTTTTCCTCACAGCTACTGAGACTGCCCCTAGGAGTGAAAGCAAAGCCTGATTTTCTTGTAGGTAAAATAAATCAGAAAAGGGCATTTACTGGTTACACTAAATTGTGTCTGATGAAAAGGCAATTACTGACACCTATAAATCCAGCATAGTATAGTCATTTTTAAATATAAACTGTGTTGTGCCTTTTTATTGAACATGAAACAAATTGTCTTTGGAGCATACAGTATACACAGTATTTTTTAATTTTTTATTTTCTGAGCATTGACTGTGCTATGCAACAGCCCTGGTAATCCGAGTGATTATATTTGCTGAATTCTATTCTGCACATAGGCAGTTAAGTGGAACATATGGAGAGGGAGAGTGCAGGCTGAACTCACATTAAAGGGTGATTTATTATCCTGTCTAATATCCATTGTGTTTGCAATAAGCAAACTACTTTTTATTTTATTTTTAAATCCTGGAGAAGTGTAGACACCCTGCCATTGTCTGATGTACTGGACTTGTAGTTCTCTACTACTAGGGGGCTGGGTTGATTATGGCTGGACTTGCGTAGGCTATTGTCTACTACTAAAGAGTGCTGTGTAACGTCAATAACCAGTCCTCCATGCGCCTATGGTAACAACATATCATCCTGACACGACCAATATACATAAGGACGGATGATGGAGGTCATTGGAGGTAGAGTTAGGATACACACTAACAGGAATTTACATGGAATAACTGAGTTGCAAATGAGCACTTGGTAATTATCTGAAGCTTCTTTTAGGAATGTATTGAGGCACGCTATTAACCTTAATCAGTAACTCACTGCTTACTAGGAGTAATTTATAAACATGCAAACAACACTGTGATCAACAATTATCCATGTGCTCAAAGCATCATACCTCACAACATCTATGATTCAGGACAGAGCGTATGAGACAGCAGCGTCATAACTCACATTGTGGACACGCCCTGCACTTTGGAACTGCTGTGACCAGCTCTCCTCCCCTCTACAGAACACACCCATTCAAAGCCTAAAGCAATGAGCTGGAGGTGGGAAGCATTTCTGGGAAGGTGATCAGAGAAGAGAGTGGAATGAACACGGAAGCCCTGGAGCTTAGAAGACAGTGGGTATTAGTAAACTATCTATCTGAGGGGAAGATGTATTAAGCCTGGAGAAGTGATAAGTGTAAGGTGATAACGCACCAGCCAATCATTACGGGTTTGAAAAATTACAGTTAGGAGCTGATTGGCTGGGGCTTTATCACCTTACACTTATCACTGCTTTATCACTTCTCCAGGCTTAATACATCTGCCCCTATCTATCTATAGAAAAGTGAAAAACAAATATCAGCACAACTGGGAGCACTGCAGCATCAAGAGTACTAACAGGTGGCACGTGAAACACCACCCAAACTATGAGAAAGAAAAACAACTGTTACAACACTGTGCATATTAATAGTGTATCACAAACAAATGACACACAAATGTGCATAAAGGGAAACATGCATCCTTCAACCACTGGCGTAACTCCCAGAGACAACAGAGACATTTGCCGCCGGGATTCAGCTGTCAGAGGGGCCCTAAGAAAGAAAGAGGTGGGCTTCTGAACTAGAAAAGATCTCTCTCCACTCATTTCATAGTGACTTGCTGCAGTCACTGCTGACTGCTGTCCAAGCTCAGAAACCTCCTTTGAAGACCCCTACAGCTGAAGAGTTGGAATGTGTCTGATAACAGATCATAGTGTGTACAATAATCTACAGCTCTGCTGCTGTGTCTTATATGAGGAAAGAAGTTGGCTTTAAGAAACTACACTAATAATTATAATAAAACTTGTAAGGGGGGTATTTCTCAGAGTTTGGAGAGAGATAAAATTGTGAGAAAAAAATACCAACCAATCCGCTCCTGTCATTTTTCAAACACAGCCTATAACATGTAAGGCAGAAGCTGACTACCTGGTAGTTTATCTCTCACAATTTTCTCTCTCTCTGAGATCTGATAAACACCTCAGGGCTCTATTTATTATCATTTGCAGATAGCACCTGAAAATAAAGATTCATTATCGCCACAATTAACTGCAATAAGGAATCTTTATTCTCCCAGATGTACCATTGGCAAGTCGCTAGGACATCCGCACATGTGCAAGCCAGAACCACCTTCACCACCTTCTATTTTGCCTCTGGGCGCTTGTCATGAACTTACGCCCTTGCCTTCAACCAATAGAAGAAACCAGCGCCGGACTGGCCCACAGGGATACGGCGGGAAACCCCCAGTGAGCCCCACTGCCTGAGGGCCCACCCCCTCCTCTAGGGATTAGGTTCCAGACTCTGCATTTGAATGATACATTATACATATGTTACATTATGCAGCACAGGACTATGGTATAATTTTTACAGTACATTAATGTTGTAAATTATTATGCATGGAATATATATAAAGGGGCCCAGACCATACACTCTCTAATGGTTAGCCAACCCTCTGTGTTGGCTGGCCACACCCCCTCTGCAGGCTGTCCACACGTCTAATCATGGGCCCCTATTACTGCATTTCCCCAGTGGGCCCTTCATGCCCCAGTCCGACACTGGAAGAAATCCTTCACCACAAGATTCTTCTATATAATCTAGAAGCAACATATTCCATGCATGTGTAGCCAAATTTAATACTTTTAGGGATTCAATTGTTTTGTGTGTCCATAGCTCCTGTCTAAAGTGACAGTAGTTATTCAATTGTTTGTGCTACCAGCCCTGCGCTGATTGCTGCAAGTGCATTCTTCACCCAAAATGCATGGGATTAGCAACGTAAAGCAGTATCTCCTCTGCTAAATGCTGGGTGCACTGAAGTTAAAAAGTTGCACTTACAAGTAAATAATAAAATAGAACACAAAGGTCCAGCATCAGGCTTCACCAGGCGCTGAAAAGTTCATCCTCCGGAGTTAGTAATGGCGATTCCACCTTCCCACATGTGCTTAACAATTGTCAGTATAATACACTTTTATCATAGATGAGTATTGGGTTGAATCCACTTGGCCTCCTTTTAGTACATATGCTGGCCAATCGTTATGTGTCACGGTGGTCATGAGATAAACACAGCCAAGGCGAAATGGTGTGAAAATTTCGATCACACAGCTGTTTGCAAGGTAATTGACAGGAAGAGGACGTTTGGCACGCTAAAGCTGCGCTGGCCGGGAGCTACTCTTGAAGTGCAAAGGCATCGCCGCTGTGCAATGTCTTTGCACTTTTGCGGGGAAGGGGGGGGCGGCACTGACATGCGGGGCGGACTAGCCCTGTGCTGGGCGTCCTCCAGCATGTCTGAGTTCATGATTGTAGCTGTGCTAAATTTAGCACAGCTACGATCAACTCGGAATGGCCCCCCAAAAGCGGTATAATTGGCTGTTTACCATTCTCGATTAAGATGAAAGTTTTCCGTATGTCTGAATTTAGCCTAAATACATATTTATTAACCATCTGGTTTTTGCACCTTCATTTATCGAGGCTTTATTATTTATTTATTACCAGTTATTTATATAGTGCACACATATTCCGCAGCGCTTTACAGAGAGAATATTTGCCCATTCACATCAGTCCCTGCCCCAGTGGAGCTTAAAATCTATATTCACTATCACATGTACACACACACACACACACACATTCACGCTAAGATTAACTTTGTTGGGAGCCAATTAACCTACCAGTATATTTTTGGATTGTGGGAGTAAGCCAGAGTACCCGGAGGAAACCCACGCAAGTACGGGGATACTATATAAACTCCACACAGTTAGGGCCATGGTTGGAATGGAAACCATGACCTCAGTGCTGTGAGGCAGTAATACTAACCATCACACCATCCGTACTTTTATCAAAGTAAACTCAATGAGCCTTAAGCTAGGTATACTGTCCAATTTTTTGAATGTCCCGATTTTTCTGCAAATCGAAGGCCCCAATATACTGTATAAGCTACACACTAAGGGGGGGGTATCCTTTTACCCGTGGTAATTTGCTCACGATAAAATCCTGATGGTCATTATCAAACTATTAAATTACTAGGTGATTCATCGTGCCCTACTGGCGCTCTTCACACCATTGTAAGGGGCTATGCCCCCTTAACCCTTACACGCCCTTGGGGGAGGGGCGGGTGCATGGGTGCCGCAGGTGGGGGAGGAGTGGTTGCGGGGGTGCTGCAGTTGGGGTAGGGGCGAATGCAAGGGTGCTGCAGGTGCGGGAGAGGGTCCGGAGACACCCTGGGTGGTGGAGGGGGGGTGTGGGGGTGCCACGGATGGGGCCCGGAGGTACTGCGAGTGGAGGAGGGGCAGGTATTGCTTCTCCTGCTTCTCCTCCTGGAGCAGCTATGCTGCTGTCCTCCCTTAGGCAGTGGCTCCACAACACAACACCTGGGCTGCCAGCCTGGAAGCCCCGAGATGGCTAATGTAACGGATAGAGTGGGTGATATTGCAGAGGGTCATGTCTGGACACTGAATCAATGTAAAAGGTGACAGTGCTGTGCAGTGCAGTGGGTGTGCAGTGTCACTGACACTGCACAGCACTCTCACCTTTTACATTAATTCAGCGAGTCAGTCAGTTCTGCCAGCCAGTCACTATTGTTAGCGCTGGTGTCCTAACGCGCCGCATTACAGGGAAGAAGAGGCACTCAATAAACTACAGCTCCCAGCAGCACTTAGCGCCAGAATGCTTCTGCGCTGAGGACTGCTGGTAGCTGTAGTTTATTTAGTGCGTCTACTTCCCTGTAATGCGGCGCGTTAGGACACCAGCGCTAACAATAGTGACTGGCTGGCAGAACTGACTGACTCGCTGAATTAATGTAAAAGGTGAGAGTGCTGTGCAGTGTCA
The DNA here is from genome assembly GCF_028390025.1 of Pseudophryne corroboree. Taxonomy (NCBI): domain Eukaryota; kingdom Metazoa; phylum Chordata; class Amphibia; order Anura; family Myobatrachidae; genus Pseudophryne; species Pseudophryne corroboree. The sequence goes on along the minus strand of NC_086445.1, from coordinate 522,716,084 downwards.
GTGACACTGCACACCCACTGCACTGCACAGCACTGTCACCTTTTACATTGATTCAGTGTCCAGACATGACCCTCTGCAATATCACCCACTCTATCCGTTACATTAGCCATCTCTGGGCTTCCAGACTGGCAGCCCAGGTGTTGTGTTGTGGAGTCAGGGCCTCTGGGGATCTGGGCGTGGCTGTGGCGGGAGGCACTTCTGTGATATCACGCACAGAGGAGGCTCTGGGGCTTAGAGAGTATGCAGCGCAGGGAGGGCTATGAAGGCCTTCTGCTGCGCCGCTTTCATACACATCTATGCCGGTGGCTGCAGCAGCTTTTGTTCCACCTGCGCCGCGGCTAGGGAGTGGGGATTGTTGATGCTGGATGGGACAGGTGGACTGGGAGTAAGACATAGGACGCTACAGTAAAAGGTTTTTTGCCCCCCCTATCTACATCACAGAGACTTGCTGCAGATGCAATGGCATATCCTCCAACTGTACCTTTTTTGCAGGTACAGTATCTTTTTTTTATGCTCTGTACCGATTTTTGGCTCTACAAACTTCCTTTGAAAGTATAGGAAAAGGGCCATGGACACGTCCCTTTACCTGTGGGCCTATTTGGGGTGTGGACCTGGAGCTGCAGCTCCATCAGCCCCATTATTAATCCTGCTATGGGAACACACAGCAGCCAAAGGGCAGAGCCTCCCATTGAATGTAACCTGTGTGGGAGGGTGTTTCTCGCCCAGTCAGCTGTGGACTGGTGTGATAGACCTGCTGCTAACCCAATGAGAGCTCCTAGTCACGCCCAGCATTATCCACACAGTCACAGAGTGACAGATCTGGGCTATTATACAGGAGATAGGCTGTTAGCTTCATGCAACAAATTGCCCTATATTGCACAAAGCACATAGCTTTGTGGCAGCTCTCATGGAAAAAATGGTACTTAACAGGGGTTTTTGCCTGCCTGAGTGCTAGCATCAGGGCTCATAGGATAGCCCTGGGCGAGTCGGTTAGCTTACTGTGGCTAATTACATAATGCCCTAACTGATTTAAAAAATAAAATAAACCTGCCTTTTGGATACTACGGGGGAAATTTACTAAGCTCCCGATTTTGACCGAGATGCCGTTTTTTCATCAAAGTGTCATCTCGGTAATTTACTAAACACTAATCACGGCAGAGATGAGGGCATTCGTAATTTTTTGCAAGTCCAAGTAAAAAATTACGAATGAATACACCATCGGTCAAAACGCGGCTGTTTAAGTATGAATCTCGGTCATTTACTAAGAAGTGCAAAGCAAAAAACAAACAAACACTGCCGTGAAAAATTACAACTCGTAAAAAAGTGCTAAAAAAAAACAGACCTTTTTTTTTTATTCGTGATTGGATAGGCATGCACGGATCCATGAGATCCGTGCATGTATATCAGTGGGAAGGGGTGGGAAAGTGCTTATTTTTTCAAAAAAAATTGCGTGGGGTCCCCCCTCCTAAGCATAACCAGCCTCGGGCTCTTTGAGCCGATCCTGGTTGCAGAAATATGGGGAAAAAAATGACAGGGGTTCCCCCATATTTAAGCAACCAGCATGGGGCTCTGCGCCTGGTCCTGGTCCCAAAAATACGGGGGACAAAAAGAGTAGGGGTCCCCCGTATTTTTAAAACCAGCACCGGGCTCCACTAGCTGGACAGATAATGCCACAGCCGGGGGTCACTTTTATATAGTGCCCTGCGGCCGTGGCATAAAAAATCCAACTAGTCACTCCTGGCCGGGGTACCCTGGGGGAGTGGGGACCCCTTCAATCAAGGGGTCCCCCCCCCCCAGCCACCCAAGGGCCAGGGGTGAAGCCCGAGGCTGTCCCCCCCCATCCAATGGGCTGCGGATGGGGAGGCTGATAGCCTTTGTTGTAAAAGAAAAGATATTGTTTTTAGTAGCAGTACTACAAGGCCCAGCAAGCCTCCCCTGCATGCTGGTACTTGGAGAACCACAAGTACCAGCATGCGACGGAAAAACGGGCCCGCTGGTACCTGTAGTACTACTACTAAAAAAATACCCCAAAAAAGACAAGACACACACACCGTGAAAGTATAATTTTATTACATACATACACACATACATACATACTTACCTTAAGTTCCCACGCAGGTCGGTCCTCTTCTCCAGTAGAATCCAAGGGGTACCTGTTGAAGAAATTATACTCACGAGATCCAGGGGTCCAGGCTCCTCGGGAAATCCAGGGGTAATCCACGTACTTGAAAAAAATAACAAAACGGTGTCCCGACCACGAACTGAAAGGGGACCCATGTTTGCACATGGGTCACCTTTCCACGAATGCCAGAAACCCACTTTGACTTCTGTCTAAGTGGGTTTCTTCAGCCAATCAGGGAGCGCCACGTTGTAGCACTCTCCTGATCAGCTGTGTGCTCCTGTCCTCACTGACAGGCAGCACACGGCAGTGTTACAATGTAGCGCCTATGCGCTACATTGTAACCAATGATGGGAACTTTCTGCCCTGCGGTTGACCTAAAGTGACGTCACCGCTGAGCAGAAAGTTCCCAGCATTGGTTACTATGTAGCGCATAGGCGCTTCATTGTAACACTGCCGTGTGCTGCCTGTCAGTGAGGACAGGAGCACACAGCTGATCAGGAGAGTGCTACAACGTGGCGCTCCCTGATTGGCTGAAGAAACCCACTTAGACAGAAGTCAAAGTGGGTTTCTGGCATTCGTGGAAAGGTGACCCATGTGCAAACATGGGTCCCCTTTCAGTTCGTGGTCGGGACACCGTTTTGTTATTTTTTTCAAGTACGTGGATTACCCCTGGATTTCCCGAGGAGCCTGGACCCCTGGATCTCGTGAGTATAATTTCTTCAACAGGTACCCCTTGGATTCTACTGGAGAAGAGGACCGACCTGCGTGGGAACTTAAGGTAAGTATGTATGTATGTGTGTATGTATGTAATAAAATTATACTTTCACGGTGTGTGTGTCTTGTCTTTTTTTGGGTATTTTTTTAGTAGTAGTACTACAGGTACCAGCGGGCCCGTTTTTCCGTCGCATGCTGGTACTTGTGGTTCTCCAAGTACCAGCATGCGGGGGAGGCTTGCTGGGCCTTGTAGTACTGCTACTAAAAACAATATCTTTTCTTTTACAACAAAGGCTATCAGCCTCCCCATCCGCAGCCCATTGGATGGGGGGGACAGCCTCGGGCTTCACCCCTGGCCCTTGGGTGGCTGGGGGGGGGGGACCCCTTGATTGAAGGGGTCCCCACTCCCCCAGGGTACCCCGGCCAGGAGTGACTAGTTGGATTTTTGATGCCACGGCCGCAGGGCACTATATAAAAGTGACCCCCGGCTGTGGCATTATCTGTCCAGCTAGTGGAGCCCGGTGCTGGTTTTAAAAATACGGGGGACCCCTACTCTTTTTGTCCCCCGTATTTTTGGGACCAGGACCAGGCGCAGAGCCCGATGCTGGTTGCTTAAATATGGGGGAACCCCTGTCATTTTTTCCCCCATATTTCGGCAACCAGGATCGGCTCAAAGAGCCCGAGGCTGGTTATGCTTAGGAGGGGGGACCCCACGCAATTTTTTTTTTTTATTTTACAGTGTTTAATTAAAAAAAAATAGAACCCCAGCACGGATCACACAGATCCGGCCGAGATTAATTGTAAAAAAGTCGGCAGTGTTTTGCTAATCACTGCCGTAAAAAACACAAAAAAAACACGAATGACATCGACATCGGAAGAAAAGAAAAACCCGAATACGACAGCTTAGTAAATCCATCGTAACAAATTCAAAAAGTTGCAGTTTTACACTTTCGATGTCATTCGTGATTGAACTTTGACCTGAAATGGGAAAATACGAATCTTAGTAAATTTACCCCTACGTCTGCTTTTTTCATTTTGTTTTTTCTCCCTCTCCCTCTCTTTCAGATTTTTGCTACAGTTTGAGTGTAAGTTGTCATATCTGCATTTACAATTAGATACTGTATATTCTTTTGTCTTTATTGTTATTAGTATATTGAATTGTACATTTCTATTTTTCTCTTTTATCTTTTTTTTTCTTCTTTTTCTCTCATTTACTTTAGCAGAGTCCGAAGCCCTATCGGTTTCCAGCAGCTTACTGCCTCGTCTTTCTTCAATCATGCCGCTCACGTGCCTGTCCATCAATGTTAAGGGGCTGAACACCCCCCAGAAGCGCTCTCATCTACACAGGTCTCTTAAAACTTTAAAAGGTGACGTGATTTTTTTACAGGAGACACATTTAAAATCGGCCTCCCATCCCTCCCTGACATCTAAACGATTTCCCATGGCCTGGTACTCCAATAATACAGCAAAAAGAAATGGGGTAGCTATCTTAGTCAGAGGGTCAGTTCCTAGACTGTAAATGTGACACTGAAGGTCGTTATATAATGGTGAGAGGAAAAATTGGACACGAGGAGGTTACGTTGGCTAATCTGTATTCTCCAAACACAGCCCAATCTAAATTTTTCCGCAAGTTCTTCCACGATCTTTACTCATATAGACAGGGTAAGACACTTGTCGGTGGAGATTTCAATATGGCTCTTACATACATGGATAAATCTAGCCCCTTGCGTAAGGGTCGAACCCAAAACTCTTCTGTACTGCACAGGGGTATGGCCGAGGCTGGTCTGTTTGATGTCTGGCGTTTCATCAATCCGACCACTAGGGATTACACTTTTTATTCCAATCTGCATGATGTGTATTCTCGCATTGATATGTTCTTGAGCTGTGCACCTCTCTCCCAGACGGCCCGCGCTTCCTCTATAGTCCCACTTACTTGGACTGACCACGCGGCTTTGACTGCGATATTTGACATATTTGATATCCCTGACGGCAGACCGACATGGAGACTTAACGAAACCCTATTGAAGATTCCTAAGTTTCAGGATTTAATAAAAACTAAGCTCCAGGAATATTTTGATATTAATGTAGAAGACGACTGCACTATAGCTACAATATGGGAAGCTCATAAGGCGGTTATTAGAGGTTCAATTATTCAATTTGCGTCCCGCCGCAAGAGGAACCAGGAAAACCAAATTGCTTTATTAACAGACAACATTGCAAAACTAGATCGGGAACATAAACGCACACACTCTAAGAAAATACTAGCTGAACTTTCTAAGGCTCGTGCTGACCTACAATCTCTTTTGGCGGAAAATATTGAGCGCTCACTTCGCTGGGCTAATCAATCGTTTTACGACAAAAGCAACAAAGCTCACACTTTGTTGGCTAATCGCTTACTCGCCAAGAAGGCTAACCAATGCATCCATACTATTAGGGAACCCTCAGGCAACGTTACCTATGACCCTAAGAAAATTAATAGTATCTTTTCTGACTATTATAGAGCACTCTATAACCTTGACCCTCCGTCCGACCCCTTGGCACATGCCGTTCAGGTTCAACAATATCTAGATTCATGCGCTCTCCCTCGATTAGATGAAGCGACTAACTCTGCTCTCAGTGCAGATATTTCTGCTGAAGAAATCGAAGCGGCACATAAAACCCAGAAACCTTCTAAGGCTCCTGGCCCGGACGGCTACCCGATGGTGTACTACAAAACTTTCGCCCCTCAGCTCATTCCCCATATGGTCTTTTTGTTTAACAAAATAATGCAGGGTACCCCTTTTCACACTGATTCCACGACCTCTCGCATTATAGTTATCCCGAAACCCGAAAAGGACCCCACGTATTGCTCAAATTATAGACCCATTTCATTGATAAATACCGATCTCAAGCTTTTTGCCAAGGTACTGGCGTCTCGCCTGAATACTGTGTTGCCGTCATTAATAGACCCTGATCAAGTAGGATTTATTCCCGGCCGCAAGGCCTCGGACAACACCAGACGTATTGTTGACTTAATTCATCATATAAACTCAACGAAAACACCAACGATTGCTTTGGCACTTGACGCCGAAAAGGCGTTTGATCGTATTTCTTGGCCTTTTTTGTTTTCTACATTATCCACGTTTGGCCTTCATGGTCATTTCATCACTGCAGTAGCGGCCCTATATTCTAACCCCTCGTCTATGGTCCTGACCAATGGATTAAGCTCACCTTGGTTTAGTTTAAAGAACGGCACTCGACAGGGTTGCCCTCTCTCACCCCTACTTTTCGCCTTATGTATTGAACCTCTTGCAGCACGTATCAGACTCAACACTGATATTGGGGGTATTACTGTGGGGCAGAGCTTGTATAAAATATCTCTGTTTGCGGATGACGTGCTCGTGACTCTTTCTAATCCTCTGATTTCTCTCCCTAACCTACAGAAGGAACTACTTTTGTACGGTTCCCTTTCTGGTTATAAAATAAATCATACCAAATCTGAGGCCCTTGCGTTTAACGTTTCATCCCATACTAATTTGGCTTTGACCTCCTCTTTCCCCTTTCTCTGGAGACCCTCGGCTATCAAGTACCTTGGCATATTTATCACTAAATCCTACACTAGCCTCTATCGGGCTAATTATGTTCCTATAATTAAAACGCTCACTCAAGACCTAGATAAATGGGATCGATTATATATCTCATGGATTGGACGGATTAACGCCCTAAAAATGAATTTCCTTCCCCGTATCCTCTACTTGTTCCAAACCGTTCCGACAATGGTGTCCCGAGTGACTTTGGCTTCCCTGCAAACACTGTGCAACAAATTTATTTGGGCTCATCGTAAATCTCGAATAAGACGAACCATATTGACCAAGAGCGCAACCTCAGGCGGTTTGGGATATCCTAATCTTCAGGCTTATTTCTCTAACGTCCTAAGTGGATGCTGGGGACTCCGTAAGGACCATGGGGAATAGCGGCTCCGCAGGAGACTGGGCACATCTAAAGAAAGCTTTAGGACTATCTGGTGTGCACTGGCTCCTCCCCCTATGACCCTCCTCCAAGCCTCAGTTAGATCTTTGTGCCCGAACGAGAAGGGTGCACACTAGGGGCTCTCCTGAGCTTCTTAGTGAAAGTTTTAGTTTAGGTTTTTTATTTTCAGTGAGACCTGCTGGCAAAAGGCTCACTGCATCGAGGGACTAAGGGGAGAAGAAGCGAACTCACCTGCGTGCAGAGTGGATTGGGCTTCTTAGGCTACTGGACATTAGCTCCAGAGGGACGATCACAGGCCCAGCCTGGATGGGTCCCAGAGCCGCGCCGCCGGCCCCCTTACAGAGCCAGAAGGCAGAAGAGGTCCGGAAAATCGGCGGCAGAAGACGTCCTGTCTTCAACAAGGTAGCGCACAGCACTGCAGCTGTGCGCCATTGCTCTCAGCACACTTCACACTCCGGTCACTGAGGGTGCAGGGCGCTGGGGGGGGGGCGCCCTGAGACGCAATAATAAACACCTTGGATGGCAAAAAATGCATCACATATAGCTCCTGGGCTATATGGATGCATTTAACCCCTGCCAAAATACATAGAAAAACGGGAGATAAGGCCGCCGATAAGGGGGCGGAGCCTATCTCCTCAGCACACTGGCGCCATTTTCCCTCACAGCTCCGTTGGAGGGAAGCTCCCTGTCTCTCCCCTGCAGTCACTACACTACAGAAAGGGTTAAAAAAGAGAGGGGGGGCACTAATTACGCGCAGTATTAAAGATACAGCAGCTATAAGGGGAAAAACACTTATATAAGGTTATCCCTGTATATATATAGCGCTCTGGTGTGTGCTGGCAAACTCTCCCTCTGTCTCCCCAAAGGGCTAGTCGGGTCCTGTCCTCTATCAGAGCATTCCCTGTGTGTGTGCTGTATGTCGGTACATTTGTGTCGACATGTATGAGGAGAAAAATGATGTGGAGACGGAGCAGATTGCCTGTAATAGTGATGTCACCCCCTAGGGGGTCGACACCTGAGTGGATGAACTGTTGGAAGGAATTACATGACAGTGTCAGCTCTGTATAAAAGACAGTGGTTGACATGAGACAGCCGGCTACTCAGCTTGTGCCTGTCCAGACGTCTCATAGGCCGTCAGGGGCTCTAAAGCGCCCGTTACCTCAGATGGCAGATATAGACGCCGACACGGATACTGACTCCAGTGTCGACGGTGAAGAGACAAATGTGACTTCCAGTAGGGCCACACGTTACATGATTGAGGCAATGAAAAATGTTTTTACACATTTCTGATAATACGAGTACCACCAAAAAGGGGTATTATGTTCGGTGAGGAAAAACTACCTGTAGTTTTCCTGAATCTGAGAAATTAAATGAGGTGTGTGATGATGCGTGGTTTTCCCCCGATAACAACTGATAATTTCTAAAATGTTATTGGCATTATATCCTTTCCCGCCAGAGGTTAGGGTGCGTTGGGAAACACCCCCTAGGGTGGATAAAGCGCTCACACGCTTGTAAGGGCTCTACCCTCTCCTGAGATGGCCGCCCTTAAGGATCCTGCTGATAGAAAGCAGGAGGGTATCCTAAAATGTATTTACACACATACTGGTGTTATACTGCGACCAGCAATCGCCTCAGCCTGGATGTGCAGTGCTGGGTTGGCGTGGTCGGATTCCCTGACTGAAAATATTGATACCCTAGATAGGGACAGTATATTTTTGCCTATAGAGCATTTAAAAGATGCATTTCTATATATGCGTGATGCACAGCGGAATATTTGCCGACTGGCATCAAGTCAAAGTGCGTTGTCCATTTCTACCAGTAGAGGGTTATGGACACGTCAGTGGTCAGGTGATGCGTATTCCAAATGGCATTTGGAAGTATTGCCTTATTAAAGGGAGGAGTTATTTGGGGTTGGTCTTTCAGACCTGGTGGCCACGGCAACAGCTGGGAAATCCACGTTTGTACCCCAGGTCGCCTCTCAACATGAGAAGACGCCGTATTATCAGGCGCAGTCTTTTCGTGGACAAGCGGGCAAAAGATTCCTCATTTCTGCCCCGTGACAGAGGGAGAGGAAAAAGGCTGCAGAAATCAGCCAGTTCCCAGGAACAGAAACCCTCTCCCGCCTCTGCCAAGCCCTCAGTATGACGCTGGGGCTTTACAAGCAGAATCAGGCACGGTGGGGGGCCCGTCTCAATGAATTTCAGCGCGCAGTGGGCTCACTCGCAAGTAGACCCCTGGATCCTTCAGGTGATATCTCAGGGGTACAAATTAGAATTCGAGACGTCTCCCCCTCGCCGTTTCCTAAAGTCGGCTTTACCGATGTCTCCTTCTGACAGGGAGACTGTTTTGGAAGCCATTCACAAGCTGTATTCCCAGCAGGTGATAACAAGGTACCCCTCCTGCAACAGGGAACGGGGTATTATTCCACACTGTTGTGGTACCGAAGCCGGACGGCTCGGTGAGACCGATTCGAAATCTAAAATCTTTGAACACTTACATACAGAGGTTCAAATTCAAGATTGAGTCACTCAGAGCAGTGATTGCGAACCTGGAAGAAGGGGACTACATGATGTCTCGGGACATCAAGGATGCTTACCTTCATGTCAAAATTTACCCTTCTCATCAAGGGTACCTCAGGTTTATGGTACAGAACTGTCACTATCAGTTCAGACGCTGCCGTATGGATGGTCCACGGCACCCCGGGTCTTTACCAAGGTAATGGCCGAAATGATGATATTCCTTCGAAGGAAGGGAATTTTAGTTATCCTTTACTTGGACGATTCCCTGATAAGGGTAAGATCCAGGGAACAGTTGGAGGTCGGTGTAGCACTATTTCAGGTAGTGTTGCGGCAGCACGATTGGATTCTCAATATTCCAAAATCGCAGCTGGTTCCGACGACTTGTCTTCTGTTCCTAGGGATGATCCTGGACACAGTCCAGAAAAAGGCTTTTCTCCCGGAGGACAAAGCCAGGGAGTTATCCGAGCTAGTCAGGAACCTCCTAAAACCGAGCCAAGTCTCAGTGCATCAATGCACAAGGGTTCTGGGTAAAATGGTGGCTTCCTAAGAAGCAATCCCATTCGGCAGATTCCACGCAAGAACTTTCCAGTGGGACCTGCTGGACAAATGGTCCGGGTCGCATCTTCAGATGCATCAGCGGATAACCCTGTCACCAAGGACAAGGGTGTCCCTCCTGTGGTGGTTGCAGAGTGCTCATCTTCTAGAGGGCTGCAGATTCGGCATTCAGGACTGGGTCCTGGTGACCACGGATGCCAGCCTGCGAGGCTGGGGAGCAGTCACACAGGGAAGGAATATCCAGGGCTTATGGTCAAGTCTGGAGACATCACTTCACATAAATATCCTGAAGCTAAGGGCCATTTACAATGCTCTAAGCTTAGCAAGACCTCTGCTTCAAGGTCAGCCGGTGTTGATCCAGTCGGACAACATCACGGCAGTCACCCACGTAAACAGACAGGGTGGCACAAGAAGCAGGAGGGCAATGGCAGAAGCTGCAAGGATTCTTCGCTGGGCGGAAAATCATGTGATAGCACTGTCAGCAGTATTCATTCCGGGAGTGGACAACTGGGAAGCAGACTTCCTCAGCACGACCTCCACCCGGGAGAGTGGGGACTTCACCCAGAAGTCTTCCACATGATTATAAACCGTTGGGAAAAACTCGACAGGTATTGCGCCAGGTCAAGGGACCCTCAGGCAATAGCTGTAGACGTTCTGGTAACACCGTGGGTGTACCAGTCAGTGTATGTGTTCCCTCCTCTGCCTCTCATACCCAAGGTACTGAGATTGATAAGATGGAGAGGAGTAAGCACTATATTCGTGGCTCCGGATTGGCCAAGAAGGACTTGGTAACCGGAACTTCAAGAGATGCTCACGGAGGATCCGTGGCCTCTACCTCTAAGAAGGGACCTGCTCCAGCAAGGACCCTGTCTGTTCCAAGACTTACCACGGCTGCGTTTGACGGCATGGCGGTTGAACGCCGGATCCTGAAAAGGCATTCCGGATGAAGTCATCCGTATCCTGATCAAAGCCAGGAAGGATGTAACCGAAAAAACATTATCACCGCATTTGGCGAAAATATGTTGCGTGGTGCGAGGCCAGTAAGGCCCGACGGAGGAAATTCAACTGGGTCGTTTCCTACATTTCCTGCAAACAGGAGTGTCTATGGGCCTGAAATTGGGGTCCATTAAGGTTCAAATTTCGGCCCTGTCAATTTTCTTCCAAAAAGAACTAGCTTCAGTCCCTGAAGTTCAGACGTTTGTAAAAGGGGTACTGCATATACAGCCTCCTTTTGTGCCTTCAGTGGCACTTTGGGATCTCAATGTAGTTTTTGGGTTCCAAAAGTCACATTGGTTTGAACCACTTAAATCTGTGGAGTTAAAATATCTCACATGGAAAGTGGTCATGCTGTTGGCCCTGGCCTGGGCCAGGCGCGTGTCAGAATTGGCGGCTTTATCCTGTAAAAGCCCTTATCTGATTTTCCATTCGGACAGGGCGGAATTGAGGACTCGTCCTCAGTTTCTCCCTAAGGTGGTTTCAGCGTTTCACCTGAACCAACCTATTGTGGTGCCTGCGGCTACTAGGGACTTGGAGGACTCCAAGTTGCTAGACGTTGTCAGGGCCCTGAAAATATATGTTTCCAGGACGGCTGGAGTCAGGAAAACTGACTCGCTGTTTATCCTGTATGCACCCAACAAGCTGGGTGCTCCTGCTTCTAAGCAGACTATTGCTCGTTGGATTTGTAGTACAATTCAGCTTGCACATTCGGTGGCAGGCCTGCCACAGCCAAAAATCTGTAAATGCCCACTCCACAAGGAAGGTGGGCTCATCTTGGGCGGCTGCCCGAGGGGTCTCGGCTTTACAACTTTGCCGAGCAGCTACTTGGTCAGGAGCAAATACGTTTGTAAAATTCTACAAAATTGATACCCTGGCTGAGGAGGACCTGGAGTTCTCTCATTTGGTGCTGCAAAGTCATCCGCACTCTCCCGCCCGTTTGGGAGCTTTGGTATAATCCCCATGGTCCTTACGGAGTCCCCAGCATCCACTTAGGACGTTAGAGAAAATAAGAATTTACTTACCGATAATTCTATTTCTCGTAGTCCGTAGTGGATACTGGGCGCCCATCCCAAGTGCGGATTGTCTGCAATACTGGTACATAGTTATTGTTACCAAAAAATCGGGTTATTGCTGTAGTGAGCCATCTTTTCTAGAGGCTCCTCTGTTATCATGCTGTTAACTGGGTTCAGATCACAAGTTGTACGGTGTGATTGGTGTGGCTGGTATGAGTCTTACCCGGGATTCAAGATCCTTCCTTATTGTGTACGCTCGTCCGGGCACAGTATCCTAACTGAGGCTTGGAGGAGGGTCATAGGGGGAGGAGCCAGTGCACACCAGATAGTCCTAAAGCTTTCTTTAGATGTGCCCAGTCTCCTGCGGAGCCGCTATTCCCCATGGTCCTTACGGAGTCCCCAGTATCCACTACGGACTACGAGAAATAGAATTATCGGTAAGTAAATTCTTATTTTTAACGCCTGTCAACTTTACCACGTAGTGTCCTGGCATTCCCCCCGAGGGATCAGAAAATGGGTCGATATTGAGAAGTCAATGTATCAGGGTATTCCCCTCGACTCCCTTCTGTGGCTCCCCAGGTCCTGCAGACCAGCCTCGGCCTATTCAGTCCCCACGATTAAATTCACCCTCGGACTATGGGAAAAACTCCGTGCCACTTATAATCTTTCTTCATACCCCTCACCGCTGTCACCTATCTGGGGCCACCCCGCCTCCCCCCCGGGAAGCGAACGAAACGTGGCAGCCCCATGGCAAATTCAGGGTGTCACGAGATTTATCCATGTTAAAGGCCATTCTGCACCGACTTCTTTTAGAGATTTTCAAGAACGCTTCGGTATTCCATCCTCGTGTCACTACCATTATATTCAAATTCTTAGCTTTCTTAAATCACAACTTAAAACTACTCCTCTGAGACCACCCACCTCCTTTGAACATATGTGTTTACTTTCAATTGGCAAAAAGGGGAACATCTCAACAATTTATAACTCTATTTTGGCTTCAGTTCCTCCTCCCCGAGAACCCCATGAATTGGCTTGGGAATCAGATCTCTCCCATCCATTGGAAGACGATCAATGGGAAGACATTAGATTGCGTACTGCTAAAGCTTCTATTAGTGTGGCACTTAAGGAGACATGTTACAAAGTTTATACCAGATGGTATCTAGTCCCCTCTAGGCTTCATTCCATTTTCCCTGCGACCTCGAATTTATGCTGGAGACTCTGTGGAGAGGAGGGCACCTTTTTCCACGTCTGGTGGACTTGCCCCTCTATTCGCCCCTTCTGGAACACAGTTGGAGCGCTCATCGCTCAAACTTGCGGACATAACATAGACCTCTCTCCTGAAATTGCTTTACTTCATGCCCCTGTGCCGTCACTACCCAAACTCCATGATAAGCTTGTTATGCACTTCTGCATGGTGGCTAAATCTCTGATTGCTAAAAGTTGGAAGGACCATAAACCACCCTCCAAGGCAAAACTGATGGCTAGGATTAATTATATAGCCAATATGGAATATATTACCAGTCTGAGGAATAACACTGTGGCCCAATTCCACAACATTTGGTCCCCGTGGTACCTCGCGCGCTCTTTATTAATACCCGGATTCTGCTAATACCTCTGCTATCCTCCTCTTCTATTGTCTCTGCTTGGAATTGCAACCGACTTCCCGTTTCCTTATCTATAACCTTCTCAACTTTCCCCTTCTATTCTTACACTTTTTCTTTCTCTTTCCTCTTTTCTCTTTTTGTTTTTACTTTTAACAAGTTTTCTCTCTGTTTTGGTATAGGTTCTAAACTATAAATATAAAATAAAGAGAGACTGATCATGTACACCTTTGCATTTACACAAGGTATATACTGCTATCACTTGATAGCCTATATTGTCATGGAACTGTATATTTCCTCCTAATATTATCTGGAAATTTTTATTTTTATTTTTTATTTATCTTTTTTGTGTTATAATTCTATGGCAATATGTGGACGAATCTTTTATCTGCATATTCAACATCTTGACCTGTACATGTATAACTTCGATATTGTTTCGGTTATTGATCACTCTCAATAAAAATCCTAACTTTAAAAAAATAAAAATAAACCAACTTTCTGCCATACTACAGTGAATTTGCTTATATAGTAACATAGTTACTGAGGTTGAAAAAAGACAATTTGTCCATTGGGTTCGACCTGTTAGGGATCTCCTACACTGATATTTTTAAGACTAATTTTAACTGTGGTGAATGTTTAGCAGCTATGTCAGGAAGATGATGTAGTCATGGAAAAATGTTGGAAATACGGTTAAATTATCGAAAACGCCCACACACTGCAAGATATGAGGTAATTGAGACTGAGATTTTCTGCCTTGCCAGACTGATCCAATAACCGAAGGAGCATGTTTTTTACCCTGATTTCTCTGATTTATCAGGCAAAATGCCGACACGATCAATCATACACACTATACAGAAAAATAGGCTGTGCACCAGATTATTGCCAAATTAGTCTAATAGTATAGTGTGTTCCTAATTTATGCTGGATTTACAAGGTCAGCTGAAATACCTGTCAGAACAACAGGCATTTATGTGACATCCTGACACTCATGAGATAGCCATAGTGTATGTGGCCACAATATCTGGGTTCCTGCCATGTGACGAAAGAGGGGAAATGTCGACTGCGTCGACAGTGCCTGATGCAGCCAACTTGCAAAAATGTCCAGTCGGATGGGCATGCTGGTCGATTCAGCACGACCGACTGTTCAATAGCACACAGTACAATTATGTATATGTATAATTAGCTGAATACCCGTACTTTGCTACTGGATGAGGATGGTAAATTAGAATTATAGTTGTTCGTTAATTTACTGTTGGTTGGAGATCTAGAATATAGGCATATCATGCTTCCCTGACCCACTTTGTGTAGTGGCCGGACTCCTTTTTGGTCCCCCAAGGGACCCTGCTCTTTCCACTATACAACTCTGTCTGTGGATTCTTGCTGCCTCCATTCCCCTCCTCACATCATGTCAGTGCCCCTGTGAAATGATCGATTTATTTACAGTTCCTTATATAGCGCAGCACATTATGCATCTCCTGATATACTGTTTGCTGCTGGGGGACCCTGCTACTTCCACTTTATAATTCTCAGTGTGTGGGTTTGTGATACCTCCATTCCCCTCCTCACATCATGTCACTGCCACTGTCACATGCAGCCCTGTCCTGCCCGACATTTCATGCATCTCCTAATATACTCTATTCTGTTGTGGACCCTGCTCCTCCCACTATATAACTGTCAACGTGTGGCTTCCTGCTACCTCCATTCCCCTCCTCACATCATGTTACTGCCACATGCAGCCCTGTCGTCACTGACATATCATGCATGTCCTGATATAGTCTGTGGTGCTGGCCCACCTCTAGGGATGCCAGGAATGTGTTACCCCCACAGTGTTTGTTCCCAGATTGTAAGTCATATGTGTACCAAGTTTGGTGTAAATTGCACCAGGCATTCCAGAGTTATGCTGTCTGCTGAAATACTCTGTGCTGCTGCCTCACCCCTAGGGGTGCTAGGAGTGTCTTACCCCCACAGTGCTTGTTCCCAGCTTGTAAGTCATATGTGTACCAAGTTTGGTGTAAATTGGTCCATTCATTCCGGAGCTATGCTGTCTCCTGATATACTCTGTGCTGCTGTACCACCTATGGGTGCTAGGGGTGTCTTACCCCCCACAGTGTTTGTTCTCAGATTGTAAGTCATATGTGTACCAAGTTTGGTGTAAATTGGTCCAGGCATTCCGGAGCTACGCTGTCTCCTGATTTACTCTGTGCTGCTGTCCGCACCCTAGGGGTGCTAGGAGTGTGTTACTCCCACAGTGTTTGTTCCCAGATTGTAAGTCATATGTGTACCAAGTTTGGTGTAAATTGGTCCAGGCATTCCAGAGTTATGCTGTCTCCTGATATAATCTGTGCTGCTGTACCCCCTATGGGTGCTAGGGGTGTCTTACCCACACAGTATTTGTTCTCAGAATGCAAGTCATATGTGTACCAAGTTTGGTGTAAATTGCTATAGGCATTCTGGAGTTATGCTGGAACATACATACATACACACATACATTTTTGCCAATTTCCGTGGATGGACAGTGACATTTGTAAAACCGGTTCTTAGCAAGCACCTGGGACCTAAGGAGAAGCTACCTGCCAAGTTTCAAGATTGTAGGCCTTGTGGTATGTATGTATGTATGTATATCTATATATATATATATATATATATATATATATATATATCAAACACATATGCCCCGGCACTCAAATTACCTATCTTGGTCGTGCTGTGCTCCGGTGCCCTCCTTAAGTGGAATGCGCCCCTAAATATGCATTGTTTGGAGGGAGGCGGCACTCTGGAGACTGTAAACAGTCAAATCTCACCAAACAACAGTGTTTATTCTGTCAACGTTTCAGGGCTCCAGCCCCTTCCTCAGGACATAACACACAGCAAAACAGTGTGCATATTTATAGTTACACTTATGATTGCTACTATAAATATGTGCACTGTTTTGCTGTGTGTTATGTCCTGAGGAAGGGGCTGGAGCCCCACATATATATATATATACAAACAGAAAGTTCAGCACTCACCAAAGCAAGCTCACTTATTTTCACAACATCAATAAATAAATGATGGGGGTTTAGTTAGTGAATTGGCCAATGCACGAAAGCCTGCAAACCGCTCGCCAAGGTACCCCAACTAGAGATGAGCGGATTCGGTTTTACTCGGTTTTACTCGGTTCTCAAAACGGCATCTTATTGGCTCACGGATGTCACGTGTTTTGGATAGCCAATAAGATGCCGTTTTGAGAACCGAGTAAAACCGAGTAAAACCGAATCCGCTCATCTCTAACCCCAACTTCATGCAGGTCCTACACTATCACGGAGTCTCAAAAATTAAAACCTCGCATCTTTGTCACACATAATATAACTGCAAATATGCCCACTTGGTTTAATGTGTATCTGCCAAATACTCCATGGCTTTTAAAGGTACACTAGTCACTTGACACTGGCTGATAAATTACTAAATAAAAGCTGACTCAGGTTTAAGATAATTGGGCTTGCATAGGGGTGCATGAACAAACCTTATGGCCACAGTTAATGAGTTAACCAAAGATTAACCCTACAATATACAACAAATATAAAACCACAGCACTCACCACCCCAGAAGCGGGGTGCAGTGTCTATGAGTGGTGAGGGCAGACACTGCACCCCGCTTCTGGGGTGGTGAGTACTGTGGTTTTATATTTGTTATATATATATCTATATCTATATATATCTATATATAGCTATAAGACATAAAAATTAAAATTTGTCCTTCTGTCGTTCTATACAAATCCACAGTTTACAAGCGATGATCGTGAAATTTTACATACGAGCGTATTAAAACATGGCAGAGGCAACTAAAACAATTCGAAATCCCTAGCACCCCTAGGGAGCAGACAGCAGGACAGAGTATATCAGGCGACAGCATATCTCCCAAATTGTTGGAGCAATGTATTCAAAAATTGGTACACATAAGCCTTACAATCTGGCAACAAACACTGTGGGGGAAGACACCTCTAGAGGTGGGACAGCAGCACAGAGTATTTCAGCAGACGGCATAACGCTGGAATGCCTGCAGAAATTTACAACAAACTTGGTACACATATGACTTACACTCTGGAAACAAACACTGTGGGGGTCAGACACCCCTAGCACCCCTAGGGGTGGGACAGCAGCACAGAGTATGTCAGCAGACAGCAAAACTGTGGAAGGCATGGAGCAATTTACACCAAACTTGGTACACATCTGATTTACAATCTGGGAACAAACTCTGTGGGGGTTAGACACCACTAGCACCCCAAGGGGGTGGGAAAGCAGCACAGAGTATTTCAGGAGACAGCATAACTCCGGAATGCCTGGACCAATTTACAACAAACTTGGTACACATATGACTTACAAGCTGGGAACAAACACTGTGGGGGTAAGACACCCCTAGCACCCCTAGGGTTGAGGCAGCAGCACAGAGTATGTCAGCAGACAGCAAAACTGTGGAAGGCCTGGAGCAATTTACACCAAACTTGGTACACATCTGATTTACAATCTGGGAATAAACTCTGTGGGGGTTAGACACCACTAGCACCCCTAGGGGGTGGGAACGCAGCACAGAGTATTTCAGGAGACAGCATAACTCCGGAATGCCTGGACCAATTTACAACAAACTTGGTACACATATGACTTACAAGCTGGGAACAAACACTGTGGGGGTAAGACACCCCTAGCACCCCTAGGGGTGAGGCAGCAGCACAGAGTTTTTCAGCAGACAGTATAACTCTGGAATGCCTGAAGCAATTTACACCAAACTTGCTACACATATGGCTTACACTCTGGGAACAAACACTGAGGGGGTAACACACCACTAGCACCCCTAGGGGTGGGTCAGCAGCACAGACTATATCAGGACATGCATGATATGTCAGTGATGACTGGGCTGCATGTGACAGGGGCAGTAACATGATGTGAGGAGGGGAATGGTGGTAGCAGGAACCCACACAATGAGAGTTATATAGTGGAAGTAGCACGGTCCCCCAACAGCACAGAGTATATCAGGAGATACATAATGTGCTGGGCTATATAAGAGACTGTAAAAAAAATCGATAATTTCACAGAGGCACTGACATGATGTGAGGAGGGGAATGGAGACAGCAGGAAGCCGCAGACTGAGAGTTGTATAGTGGGAAGAGCAGGGTACCTTGGGGGACCAAAAAGGGGTCCGGCCACTATACAAAGTGCGTCAGGGAGCAAGATATGCCCATTCTCATTTACCATCCTCATCCCGTAGTGAAGCACGGGTATTCAGCTATCTACAATGTTATTTATACTGTGTGGTTAATATTTACATTTATTTTTGTAAACAGACATTCTTAAAATCCCGGGCAACGCCGGGTACTCCAGCTAGTGTGTATATATATTAGTGATGAGCGGGTTCGGATCCTCGGGATCCGAACCCGCCCGAACTTCACCTTTTTTTTGCACGGGTCCGAGCAACTCGGATCCTCCCGCCTTGCTCGGTTAACCCGAGCGCACCCGAACGTCATCATCCCGCGGTCGGATTCTCGCGAGATTCGTATTCTATAGAAGGAGCCGCGCGTCGCCGCCATTTTTCACTCGTGCATTGGAGATGATCGTGAGAGGACGTGGCTGGAGTCCTCTCAGTTTCTATGTTCGGTGGGCTGCAAATATCTGTGCTCAGTGTGCTGCAAATATCTGTGCTCAGTGTGCTGCAAATATCTGTGCTCAGTGTGCTGCAAGTGCAAATATCTACGTTCTCTGCCTGAAAACGCTCCATATCTGTGCTCAGTGTGCTGCAAATATCTGTGCTCAGTGTGCTAATTGCTTTATTGTGGGGTCTGGGGACCAGCAGTATTATATAGTAGGAGGACAGTGCAGAGTTTTGCTGACCAGTGACCACCAGTATTATACGTTCTCTGCCTGAAAAACGCTCCATATCTGTGCTGCATTGTAGTATATAGTAGGAGGACAGTGCAGAATTTTGCTGACCACCAGTATAACTATATATATAGCAGTACGGTACAGTAGTCCACTGCTCTACCTCTGTGTCGTCAAGTATACTATCCATCCATACCTGTGGTGAATTTCAGTTTTGCACAGTTTGCTGACCACCAGTATATAATATATAGCAGTACGGTACAGTAGGCCACTCCTCTACCTACCTCTGTGTCGTCAAGTATACTATCCATCCATCACCTTTTTTTTGCACGGGTCCGAGCAACTCGGATCCTCCCGCCTTGCTCGGTTAACCCGAGCGCACCCGAACGTCATCATCCCGCGGTCGGATTCTCGCGAGATTCGTATTCTATAGAAGGAGCCGCGCGTCGCCGCCATTTTTCACTCGTGCATTGGAGATGATCGTGAGAGGACGTGGCTGGAGTCCTCTCAGTTTCTATGTTCGGTGGGCTGCAAATATCTGTGCTCAGTGTGCTGCAAATATCTGTGCTCAGTGTGCTGCAAATATCTGTGCTCAGTGTGCTGCAAGTGCAAATATCTACGTTCTCTGCCTGAAAACGCTCCATATCTGTGCTCAGTGTGCTGCAAATATCTGTGCTCAGTGTGCTAATTGCTTTATTGTGGGGGCTGGGGACCAGCAGTATTATATAGTAGGAGGACAGTGCAGAGTTTTGCTGACCAGTGACCACCAGTATTATACGTTCTCTGCCTGAAAAACGCTCCATATCTGTGCTGCATTGTAGTATATAGTAGGAGGACAGTGCAGAATTTTGCTGACCACCAGTATAACTATATATATAGCAGTACGGTACAGTAGTCCACTGCTCTACCTCTGTGTCGTCAAGTATACTATCCATCCATACCTGTGGTGAATTTCAGTTTTGCACAGTTTGCTGACCACCAGTATATAATATATAGCAGTACGGTACAGTAGGCCACTGCTCTACCTACCTCTGTGTCGTCAAGTATACTATCCATCCATACCTGTGGTGCATTTCAGTTTTGCACAGTTTGCTGACCACCAGTATATAATATATAGCATTACGGTACAGTAGGCCACTGCTCTACCTACCTCTGTGTCATCAAGTATACTATCCATCCATACCTGTGGTGCATTTCAGTTTTGCACAGTTTGCTGACCACCAGTATATAATGTATAGCAGTACGGTACAGTAGGCCACTGCTCTACCTACCTCTGTGTCGTCAAGTATACTATCCATCCATACCTGTGGTGCATTTCAGTTTTGCACAGTTTGCTGACCACCAGTATATATAATATATAGCAGTACGGTACAGTAGGCCACTGCTCTACCTACCTCTATGTCGTCAAGTATACTATCCATCCATACCTGTGGTGCATTTCAGTTTTGCACAGTTTGCTGACCACCAGTATATAATATATAGCAGTACGGTACAGAAGGCCACTGCTCTACCTACCTCTGTGTCGTCAAGTATACTATCCATCCATACCTGTGGTGCATTTCAGTTTTGCACAGTTTGCTGACCACCAGTATATATAATATATAGCAGTACGGTACAGTAGGCCACTGCTCTACCTACCTCTGTGTCGTCAAGTATACTATCCATCCATACCTGTGGTGCATTTCAGTTTTGCACAGTTTG
Source organism: Pseudophryne corroboree (assembly GCF_028390025.1). Lineage (NCBI taxonomy): Eukaryota > Metazoa > Chordata > Amphibia > Anura > Myobatrachidae > Pseudophryne > Pseudophryne corroboree. Next base: position 522,695,045 of record NC_086445.1, on the reverse strand, counting down.
CTGACCACCAGTATGTAATATATAGCAGTACGGTACAGAAGGCCACTGCTCTACCTACCTCTGTGTCGTCAAGTATACTATCCATCCATACCTGTGGTGCATTTCAGTTTTGCACAGTTTGCTGACCACCAGTATATAATATATAGCAGTACAGTACAGAAGGCCACTGCTCTACCTACCTGTGTCGTCAAGTATACTATCCATCCATACCTGTGGTGCATTTCAGTTTTGCACAGTTTGCTGACCACCAGTATATATAATATATAGCAGTACGGTACAGTAGGCCACTGCTCTACCTACCTCTGTGTCGTCAAGTATACTATCCATCCATACCTGTGGTGCATTTCAGTTTTTGTGCGCAGTATATATAGTAGTAGGCCATTGCTATTGATAAATATATTACTGGCATATAATTCCACACATTAAAAAATGGAGAACAAAAATGTGGAGGTAAAATAGGGAAAGATCAAGATCCACTTCCACCTCATGCTGAAGCTGCTGCCACTAGTCATGGCCGAGACGATGAAATGCCATCAGGTGTCACGCGTGTACGTACACACGTGTGTGTGTGTCAGGTGTCGCGCGTGTATGTACACATGTGCGTGTGTGTCAGGTGTCGCGCGTGTACGTACACGTGTGTGTCAGGTGTCGTGCGTGAACGACACTGATGTGTCAGGTGTCGCACGTGTGTGACAGGTGTCACACGTGTAAGTACACGTGTGTGTGTGTGTCTAGGGTCACACGTGTACGTACACGCGTGTGTGTGTCTAGTGTCACAAGGGTACGTACACGCATGTGTGTGTAAGGTGTCACTCGTGTACGTACACAAGTGTGAGTGTCAGGTGTCGCGCGTGTACGTACGCGTGTGTCAGGTGTCGCGCGTGTACGTACGCGTGTGTCAGGTGTCGCGCGTGTCTGTACACGTGTGTGTCAGGTGCCGCGCGCGTACCTACACGTGTGTGTCAGGTGTTGCATGTGTACGTACACGTGTGTGTGTGTCAGGTGTCGCGCGTGTATGTACACGTGTGTGTGTGTCAGGTGTCGTGCGTGTATGTACGCGTGTGTCAGGTGTCGCGCGCGTATGTACACGTGTGTGTCAGGTGCGGCGCACGTACGTACACGGGTGTGACAGGTGTCGCGCGCGTACCGACGCGTGTGTGTCAGGTGTCGCGCGCGTACCGACGCGTGTGTGTCAGGTGTCGCGCGCGTAACGAAGCGTGTGTGTCAGGTGTCGCGCGCGTACCTACGCGTGTCTGTCAGGTGTCGCGCGCGTACCTACGCGTGTGTGTCAGGTGTCGCGCACGTACCTACGCGTGTGTGTCAGGTGTCGCGCGCGTACCTACGCGTGTGTGTCAGGTGTCGCGCGCGTACCTACGCGTGTGTGTCAGGTGTCGCGCGCGTACCTACGCGTGTGTCAGGTGTTGCGAGCGTACCTACGCGTGTGTGTCAGGTGTCGCGCGCGTACCTACGCGTGTGTGTCAGGTGTCGCGCGCGTACCTACGCGTGTGTGTCAGGTGTCGCGCGCGTACCTACACGTGTGTGTCAGGTGGCGCGTGCGTACCTACGCGTGTGTGTCAGGTGGCGCGCGCGTATGTACGCGTGTGTGTGTGCCAGGTGTCACGCGCATTCGTATGCATGTGTGTCAGGTGTAGCGCGTGTTCGTACGCGTGTGTGTCAGGTGTCGCGCGTGTACGTACGCGTGTGTGTCAGGTGTCGCGCGTGTACGTACGCGTGTGTGTCAGGTGCCGCGCGTGTACGTATGAGTGTGTGTCACGCGCGACACCTAACACACACGTGTAGGTACACGGGCGACACCTGACACACACGTGTAGGTACATGGGCGACTCCTGACACACGCGTGTTGGTACACGCGTGACACCTGACACACGCGTGTTGGTACACGCGCTACACCTGACACACGCGTGTTGGTACACGCGCAACACCTGACAGACGCGTGTTGGTACACGCGCGACACCTGACACATGCGTGTTGGTACAAGCGCGACACCTGACACATGCGTGTTGGTACACGCGCGACACCTGACACACACGTGTTGGTACACGCGCGACACCTGACACACACGTGTAGGTACACGCGCGAAACCTGACACACGTGTAGGTACACGCGCGACACCTGACACACGTGTAGGTAAACGTTCAACACCTGACACACACGTGTACGTATGTGCGCGGCACCTGACACACACGTGTAGGTACGCGCGTGGCACCTGACACACGTGTACAGACACGCGCAGCACCTGACACACACGTGTACAGACACGCGCGACACCTGACACACGCGTACAGACACGCACGACACCTGACACACACACTTGTGTGTGTGCGTGTGTGTCAGGTGTCGTGCGTGAACATACACATGTGTGTCAGGTGTCGCATGTGTGTCAGGTGTCACACGTGTACGTACACACGTGTGTGTGTCTAGGGTCACACGTGTACGTACACGTGGGTGTGTGTGTCTAGTGTCACGCGTGTACGTACACGTGTGTGTGTGTAAGGTGTCGCGCGTGTACGTACACAAGTGTGTGTGTATCAGGTGTCGCACGTGTACGTACGCGTGTGTGTCAGGTGTCGCGCGCGTACCTACACGTCTGTGTCAGGTGTCGCGCGTGTACCTACACGTGTGTCAGGTGTTTTGCACGCGCGTCCGTGTGTGTGTGTGTGTCAGGCGTCAGGCGTGTACCTACACGTGTGCATCAGGCGTTGCGCGTGTACCTACACGTGTGTGTGTGCCAGGTGTCTCGCGTGTACGTACACGTGTGTGTGTGCCAGGTGTCGCACGCGTGTGTGTGTGCCAGGTGTCGCGCGTGTGTACGTACGCGTGTGTGTGTGCCAGGTGTCGCGTGTGTACGTACGCGTGTGTTTGCCAGGTGTCGCGCGTGTACGTATGCGTGTGTGTGCCAGGTGTCGCGCGTGTACGTACGCGTGTGCGCCAGGTGTCGCGCGTGTACGTACACGTGTGCGCCAGGTGTCGCGCGTGTACGTACGCGTGTGCGCCAGGTGTCGTACGCGTGTGCGCCAGGTGTCGCGCGCGTACGTACGCGTGTGCGCCAGGTGTCGCGCGCGTACGTACGCGTGTGCGCCAGGTGTCGCGCGTGTACGTACGCGTGTGTGCCAGGTGTCGCGCGTGTGTGTCAGGTATGTGTGACTTGAAGGGCGCAGGGGACAGTACCGGGTAAAGCAACACGCAGGGGACTGTACTGAAGGGGGGGCGACATGCAGGGTGCAGGGGACAGTACCGGGGGAAAGCGACACTCAGGGTGCAGGGGACTGTACTGAAGGGGGGACTGTATGGGGGAGCGGCATGCAGGGCGCAGGGGACTGTGCGGGGGCTGACACGCAGGGCGCAGGGGACTGTATGGGAGGTGACACGCAGGGCTCAGAGTACTGTACAGGGGGGGTGACATGCAGGGCGCAGGGGACAGTACAAGAGGAAAGGAACACGCAGAGCGCAAGGGACTGTACTGAAGGGGTTGACACGCAGGGTGCTGACTGTACAGGGGTGGGCAACATGAAGGGCGCAGGGGACTGTACGGTGGAGGTGACACACATAGGGCGCAGGGGACTGTACCAGGGGAAAGGGACACGCAGGGCACAGGACTGGGTGAAAGCGACATGCAGTGGACTGTACGGGGGCGACAGGCAGGGTACAGAGTACTGTATGGGTGGGAGAACAACACACAGGGTAGTGTACGGGGGTAGAGTGACATTCAGGACACAGAGGACTGTACATGTAAGGGGGGGTGTGGCACGCAGGGAACAGTGCAGGGGAAAACGACGCGCAGGGCACAGGACATGGAGAAAGCAACATGCAGGGTGCAGAGGACTGTACTGAAAAGGGGGCCACGCTGGCTGCAGGGAACTGTGTAGGGGGGGGGGGGACACGCAGGGAGCAGGGGACTGTATGGGGAGCGACACCTAGGGTGCAAGGAACTGTATGGGGAGCAACACACAGGGCGCAGGGGCAGAGCTGGATTAAGACTTCGGGGGGCCCGGGGAACGTAAAACAGGGGGGGCCCTCAGGTCTAAAATTAAAACCACAATACAAATGCATACATTACATACATATATATATATATATACACACACACACATACATACACATATATATATATATACACACACACACACACACACACACACATATATATATTTATATATATATATATCCATTAGGTCCACACTCACTGCTGCAGTCCACATATATATATATATATATATATATATATATATATATATATATATACATACATACATACATACATACATACATACAGGTTGAGTATCCCTTATCCAAAATTCGCACATTTTTGATTCCCCTACTGAGACACTGACATATATTTATACAGGTTGAGTATCCCTTATCCAAAGTGCTTGGGACCAGAGGTATTTTGGATATCGGATTTTTCCGTATTTTGGAATAATTGCATACCATAATGAGATATCATGGTGATGGGACCCAAGTCTAAGCACAGAATGCATTTTATGTTTCATATACACCTTATACACACAGCCTGAAGGTCATTTTAGCCAATATTTTTAATAACGTTGTGCATTACACAAAGTGTGTGTACATTCACACAATTCATTTATGTTTCATATACACCTTGGCCCTCATTCCGAGTTGATCGGTCGCAAGGCGAATTTAGCAGAGTTACACACGCTAAGCCTACGCCTACTGGGAGTGTATCTTAGCATCTTAAAATTGCGACCGATGTATTCGCAATATTGCGATCACAAACTACTTAGCAGTTTTAGAGTAGCTCCACACTTACTCTGCCAGTGCGATCAGTTCAGTGCTTGTCGTTCCTGGTTTGACGTCACAAACACACCCAGCGTTCGCCCAACCACTCCCCCGTTTCTCCGGCCACTCCTGCGTTTTTTCCGGAAACGGTAGCGTTTTCAGCCACACGCCCATAAAACGCCGTGTTTCCGCCCAGTAACACCCATTTCCTGTCAATCACATTACGATCGCCGGAGCGAGGAAAAAGCCGTGAGTAAAAATACTATCTTCATAGCAAAGATACTTGGCGCAGTCGCAGTGCGAATATTGCGCATGCGCACTATGCGGAATTTCACTGCGATGCGATGAAAAATACCGAGCGAACGACTCGGAATGAGGGCCCTTATACACACAGCCTAAAGGTCATTTAATACAATATTTTTAATAACTTTGTGTATTAAATAGAGATGAGCGGGTTCGGTTTCTCTGAAACCGAACCCGCACGAACTTCATGTTTTTTTCACGGGTCCGAGCAGACTCGGATCCTCCCGCCTTGCTCGGTTAACCCGAGCGCGCCCGAACGTCATCATGACGCTGTCGGATTCTCGCGAGACTCGGATTCTATATAAGGAGCCGCGCGTCGCCGCCATTTTCACACGTGCATTGAGATTGATAGGGAGAGGACGTGGCTGGCGTCCTCTCCATTAGAAATTAGATTAGAAGAGAGAGAGAGATTGTGCAGAGTCAGACAGAGTTTACCACAGTGACCAGTGCAGTTGTTGTTAGTTAACTTTTATTTATTTTAATATATATCCGTTCTCTGCTATATCCGTTCTCTGCCTGAAAAAAAACGATACACAGCAGCAGCCAGTCACACAGTGTGACTCAGTCTGTGTGCACTCAGCTCAGCCCAGTGTGCTGCACATCAATGTATAAAAGGCAAAGCTTATAATAATTGTGGGGGAGACTGGGGAGCACTGCAGGTTGTTATAGCAGGAGCCCCCAGGAGTACATAATATTATATTAATTTAAAATTAAACAGTGCACACTTTTGCTGCAGGAGTGCCACTGCCAGTGTGACTAGTGGTGACCACAGTGCCTGACCACCAGTATAGTAGTATATTCATTGTTGTATGTATTGTATACTATCTCTTTATCAACCAGTCTATATTAGCAGCAGACACAGTACAGTGCGGTAGTTCACGGCTGTGGCTACCTCTGTGTCGGCAGTCGGAACTCGGCAGGCAGTCCGTCCATCCATAATTGTATTACAATATATACCACCTAACCGTGGTATTTTTTTTTCTTTCTTTATACCGTCATAGTGTCATACTAGTTGTTACGAGTATACTACTATCTCTTTATCAACCAGTGTACAGTGCGGTAGTTCACGGCTGTGGCTACCTCTGTGTCGGCAGTCGGCAGGCAGTCCGTCCATCCATAATTGTATTATTATTATAATATATACCACCTAACCGTGGTTTTTTTTCCATTCTTTATACCGTCGTCATAGTGTCATACTAGTTGTTACGAGTATACTACTATCTCTTTATCAACCAGTGTACAGTGCGGTAGTTCACGGCTGTGGCTACCTCTGTGTCGGCAGTCGGCAGGCAGTCCGTCCATCCATGATTGTATTATTATTATAATATATACCACCTAACCGTGGTTTTTTTTCCATTCTTTATACCGTCGTCATAGTGTCATACTAGTTGTTACGAGTATACTACTATCTCTTTATCAACCAGTGTACAGTGCGGTAGTTCACGGCTGTGGCTACCTCTGTGTCGGCAGTCGGCAGGCAGTCCGTCCATCCATAATTGTATTATTATTATAATATATACCACCTAACCGTGGTTTTTTTTCCATTCTTTATACCGTCGTCATAGTGTCATACTAGTTGTTACGAGTATACTACTATCTCTTTATCAACCAGTGTACAGTGCGGTAGTTCACGGCTGTGGCTACCTCTGTGTCGGCAGTCGGCAGGCAGTCCGTCCATCCATAATTGTATTATTATTATAATATATACCACCTAACCGTGGTTTTTTTTCCATTCTTTATACCGTCGTCATAGTGTCATACTAGTTGTTACGAGTATACTACTATCTCTTTATCAACCAGTGTACAGTGCGGTAGTTCACGGCTGTGGCTACCTCTGTGTCGGCAGTCGGCAGGCAGTCCGTCCATCCATAATTGTATTATTATTATAATATATACCACCTAACCGTGGTTTTTTTTTCATTCTTTATACCGTCGTCATAGTGTCATACTAGTTGTTACGAGTATACTACTATCTCTTTATCAACCAGTGTACAGTGCGGTAGTTCACGGCTGTGGCTACCTCTGTGTCGGCAGTCGGCAGGCAGTCCGTCCATCCATAATTGTATTATTATTATAATATATACCACCTAACCGTGGTTTTTTTTCCATTCTTTATACCGTCGTCATAGTGTCATACTAGTTGTTACGAGTATACTACTATCTCTTTATCAACCAGTGTACAGTGCGGTAGTTCACGGCTGTGGCTACCTCTGTGTCGGCAGTCGGCAGGCAGTCCGTCCATCCATAATTGTATTATTATTATAATATATACCACCTAACCGTGGTTTTTTTTCCATTCTTTATACCGTCGTCATAGTGTCATACTAGTTGTTACGAGTATACTACTATCTCTTTATCAACCAGTGTACAGTGCGGTAGTTCACGGCTGTGGCTACCTCTGTGTCGGCAGTCGGCAGGCAGTCCGTCCATCCATAATTGTATTATTATTATAATATATACCACCTAACCGTGGTTTTTTTTCCATTCTTTATACCGTCGTCATAGTGTCATGCTAGTTGTTACGAGTATACTACTATCTCTTTATCAACCAGTGTACAGTGCGGTAGTTCACGGCTGTGGCTACCTCTGTGTCGGCAGTCGGCAGGCAGTCCGTCCATCCATAATTGTATTATTATTATAATATATACCACCTAACCGTGGTTTTTTTATACCACCTAACCGTGGCAGTCCGTCCATAATTGTATACTAGTAAACTATCCAATCCATCCATCTCCATTGTTTACCTGAGGTGCCTTTTAGTTCTGCCTATAAAATATGGAGAACAAAAAAGTTGAGGTTCCAAAATTAGGGAAAGATCAAGATCCACTTCCACCTCGTGCTGAAGCTGCTGCCACTAGTCATGGCCGAGACGATGAAATGCCAGCAACGTCGTCTGCCAAGGCCGATGCCCAATGTCATAGTACAGAGCATGTCAAATCCAAAACACCAAATATCAGAAAAAAAAGGACTCCAAAACCTAAAATAAAATTGTCGGAGGAGAAGCGTAAACTTGCCAATATGCCATTTACCACACGGAGTGGCAAGGAACGGCTGAGGCCCTGGCCTATGTTCATGGCTAGTGGTTCAGCTTCACATGAGGATGGAAGCACTCAGCCTCTCGCTAGAAAACTGAAAAGACTCAAGCTGGCAAAAGCACCGCAAAGAACTGTGCGTTCTTTGAAATCCCAAATCCACAAGGAGAGTCCAATTGTGTCGTTTGCGATGCCTGACCTTCCCAACACTGGACGTGAAGAGCATGCGCCTTCCACTATTTGCACGCCCCCTGCAAGTGCTGGAAGGAGCACCCGCAGTCCAGTTCCTGATAGTCAGATTGAAGATGTCAGTGTTGAAGTACACCAGGATGAGGAGGATATGGGTGTTGCTGGCGCTGGGGAGGAAATTGACCAGGAGGATTCTGATGGTGAGGTGGTTTGTTTAAGTCAGGCACCCGGGGAGACACCTGTTGTCCGTGGGAGGAATATGGCCGTTGACATGCCAGGTGAAAATACCAAAAAAATCAGCTCTTCGGTGTGGAGGTATTTCACCAGAAATGCGGACAACAGGTGTCAAGCCGTGTGTTCCCTTTGTCAAGCTGTAATAAGTAGGGGTAAGGACGTTAACCACCTCGGAACATCCTCCCTTATACGTCACCTGCAGCGCATTCATAATAAGTCAGTGACAAGTTCAAAAACTTTGGGTGACAGCGGAAGCAGTCCACTGACCAGTAAATCCCTTCCTCTTGTAACCAAGCTCACGCAAACCACCCCACCAACTCCCTCAGTGTCAATTTCCTCCTTCCCCAGGAATGCCAATAGTCCTGCAGGCCATGTCACTGGCAAGTCTGACGAGTCCTTTCCTGCCTGGGATTCCTCCGATGCATCCTTGCGTGTAACGCCTACTGCTGCTGGCGCTGCTGTTGTTGCCGCTGGGAGTCGATGGTCATCCCAGAGGGGAAGTCGTAAGCCCACTTGTACTACTTCCAGTAAGCAATTGACTGTTCAACAGTCCTTTGCGAGGAAGATGAAATATCACAGCAGTCATCCTACTGCAAAGCGGATAACTGAGTCCTTGACAACTATGTTGGTGTTAGACGTGCGTCCGGTATCCGCCGTTAGTTCACAGGGAACTAGACAATTTATTGAGGCAGTGTGCCCCCGTTACCAAATACCATCTAGGTTCCACTTCTCTAGGCAGGCGATACCGAGAATGTACACGGACGTCAGAAAAAGACTCACCAGTGTCCTAAAAAATGCAGTTGTACCCAATGTCCACTTAACCACGGACATGTGGACAAGTGGAGCAGGGCAGGGTCAGGACTATATGACTGTGACAGCCCACTGGGTAGATGTATGGACTCCCGCCGCAAGAACAGCAGCGGCGGCACCAGTAGCAGCATCTCGCAAACGCCAACTCTTTCCTAGGCAGGCTACGCTTTGTATCACCGCTTTCCAGAATACGCACACAGCTGAAAACCTCTTACGGCAACTGAGGAAGATCATCGCGGAATGGCTTACCCCAATTGGACTCTCCTGTGGATTTGTGGCATCGGACAACGCCAGCAATATTGTGTGTGCATTAAATATGGGCAAATTCCAGCACGTCCCATGTTTTGCACATACCTTGAATTTGGTGGTGCAGAATTTTTTAAAAAACGACAGGGGCGTGCAAGAGATGCTGTCGGTGGCCAGAAAAATTGCGGGACACTTTCGGCGTACAGGCACCACGTACAGAAGACTGGAGCACCACCAAAAACTACTGAACCTGCCCTGCCATCATCTGAAGCAAGAAGTGGTAACGAGGTGGAATTCAACCCTCTATATGCTTCAGAGGTTGGAGGAGCAGCAAAAGGCCATTCAAGCCTATACAATTGAGCACGATATAGGAGATGGAATGCACCTGTCTCAAGTGCAGTGGAGAATGATTTCAACGTTGTGCAAGGTTCTGATGCCCTTTGAACTTGCCACACGTGAAGTCAGTTCAGACACTGCCAGCCTGAGTCAGGTCATTCCCCTCATCAGGCTTTTGCAGAAGAAGCTGGAGGCATTGAAGAAGGAGCTAACACGGAGCGATTCCGCTAGGCATGTGGGACTTGTGGATGCAGCCCTTAATTCGCTTAACAAGGATTCACGGGTGGTCAATCTGTTGAAATCAGAGCACTACATTTTGGCCACCGTGCTCGATCCTAGATTTAAAGCCTACCTTGGATCTCTCTTTCCGGCAGACACAGGTCTGCTGGGGTTGAAAGACCTGCTGGTGACAAAATTGTCAAGTCAAGCGGAACGCGACCTGTCAACATCTCCTCCTTCACATTCTCCCGCAACTGGGGGTGCGAGGAAAAGGCTCAGAATTCCGAGCCCACCCGCTGGCGGTGATGCAGGGCAGTCTGGAGCGACTGCTGATGCTGACATCTGGTCCGGACTGAAGGACCTGACAACGATTACGGACATGTCGTCTACTGTCACTGCATATGATTCTCTCAACATTGATAGAATGGTGGAGGATTATATGAGTGACCGCATCCAAGTAGGCACGTCACACAGTCCGTACTTATACTGGCAGGAAAAAGAGGCAATTTGGAGGCCCTTGCACAAACTGGCTTTATTCTACCTAAGTTGCCCTCCCACAAGTGTGTACTCCGAAAGAGTGTTTAGTGCCGCCGCTCACCTTGTCAGCAATCGGCGTACGAGGTTACATCCAGAAAATGTGGAGAAGATGATGTTCATTAAAATGAATTATAATCAATTCCTCCGCGGAGACATTGACCAGCAGCAATTGCCTCCATAAAGTACACAGGGAGCTGAGATGGTGGATTCCAGTGGGGACGAATTGATAATCTGTGAGGAGGGGGATGTACACGGTGATATATCGGAGGGTGAAGATGAGGTGGACATCTTGCCTCTGTAGAGCCAGTTTGTGCAAGGAGAGATTAATTGCTTCTTTTTTGGGGGGGGTCCAAACCAACCCGTCATATCAGTCACAGTCGTGTGGCAGACCCTGTCACTGAAATGATGGGTTGGTTAAAGGGTGCATGTCCTGTTTTGTTTATACAACATAAGGGTGGGTGGGAGGGCCCAAGGATAATTCCATCTTGCACCTCTTTTTTCTTTTCTTTTTCTTTGCATCATGTGCTGATTGGGGAGGGTTTTTTGGAAGGGACATCCTGCGTGACACTGCAGTGCCACTCCTAGATGGGCCCGGTGTTTGTGTCGGCCACTAGGGTCGCTAATCTTACTCACACAGCTACCTCATTGCGCCTCTTTTTTTCTTTGCGTCATGTGCTGTTTGGGGAGGGTTTTTTGGAAGGGACATCCTGCGTGACACTGCAGTGCCACTCCTAGATGTGCCCGGTGTTTGTGTCGGCCACTAGGGTCGCTAATCTTACTCACACAGTCAGCTACCTCATTGCGCCTCTTTTTTTCTTTGCGTCATGTGCTGTTTGGGGAGGGTTTTTTGGAAGGGCCATCCTGCGTGACACTGCAGTGCCACTCCTAGATGGGCCCGGTGTTTGTGTCGGCCACTAGGGTCGCTAATCTTACTCACACAGCTACCTCATTGCGCCTCTTTTTTTCTTTGCGTCATGTGCTGTTTGGGGAGGGTTTTTTGGAAGGGCCATCCTGCGTGACACTGCAGTGCCACTCCTAGATGGGCCCGGTGTTTGTGTCGGCCACTAGGGTCGCTAATCTTACTCACACAGCTACCTCATTGCGCCTCTTTTTTTCTTTGCGTCATGTGCTGTTTGGGGAGGGTTTTTTGGAAGGGACATCCTGCGTGACACTGCAGTGCCACTCCTAGATGGGCCCGGTGTTTGTGTCGGCCACTAGGGTCGCTTATCTTACTCACACAGCGACCTCGGTGCAAATTTTAGGACTAAAAATAATATTGTGAGGTGTGATGTGTTCAGAATAGGCTGAAAATGAGTGTAAATTATGTTTTTTGAGGTTAATAATACTTTGGGATCAAAATTACCCCCAAATTCTATGATTTAAGCTGTTTTTTTAGGGTTTTTTGAAAAAAACACCCGAATCCAAAACACACCTGAATCCGACAAAAATAATTCGGTGAGGTTTTGCCAAAACGCGTTCGAACCCAAAACACGGCCGCGGAACCGAACACAAAACCAAAACACAAAACCCGAAAAATTTCAGGCGCTCATCTCTAGTATTAAACAAACTTTGTGTACACTGAGCCATCAGAAAACAAAGGTTTCACTATCTCTATTCTACTCTAAACATTCCGTATTTCGGAATATTCCGTATTTCGGAATATTTGGATATGGGATACTCAACCTGTATTATATTATATATCTATATAATATATCTACATATACACATAATATATAATATATATGTCATTATCTCAGTAGGGGACCCAAAAATGTGGGATTTTGGATAAGGGATACTCAACCTGTATGTATATGTGTGTATGTATATATATATATACAGGTTGAGTCTCCCTTATCCAAAACGCTTGGGACCAGAGGTATTTTGGATATGGGATTTTTCCGTATTTTGGAATAATTGCATACCATAATGAGATATCATGGTGATGGGACCTAAATCTAAGCACAGAATTCATTTATGTTACATATACACCTTATACACACAGCCTGAAGGTCATTTAATACAATATTTTTAATAACTTTGTGTATTAAACAAAGTTTGTGTACATTGAGCCATCAAAAAACAAAGGTTTCACTATCTCACTCTCACTCAAAAAAGTCCGTATTTCGGAATATTCCGTATTTCGGAATATTTGGATATGGGATACTCAACCTGTATATATATATATATATATATATATATATATATATATGATACACACTGTATAATTTGATCTAGGGGAGTACCGGGCACTTTGGAGATAGCTAGATAGATAGATAGATAGATAGATAGATAGATAGATAGATAGATAGATAGACATACAGTAGTACATACATATAAATCGATATTTGGGACTTGGTCTCTTAATTACCGCCACTGTTTAATTCCTGGAAGTGCCGCCTGTCTCTGCCAGTTGTATTTGTGTTAACAGTGGAGAACTGAGTGCTAATTTTCTACAACTTTATACACACACATAAAAAAAAATATATATATATTTATATAGACACACACATTTATACATACACGTACGTACGTACGTACGTACGTACGTACGTACGTACGTACGTACGTATATATATATACACATACACACACACTTATATGCACACATGTATTCTTTATATATATATATATATATATATATATATATATGTGTGTGTACTGTATATAGGAACCTCAACTTCAAATTTAATTAATAACAAAATACAGCCTGTCTTACGTTTGCTTGATGGCAAAGACTCACAGAACAGTAGGAGAAGAGCTTGAAGTTCTCTCCTCCGACAAACACATCCACATAGCATGCTGTGACTGTGTGCAGTGCACGGCACGCTTGAAATCCTGCTTCCCCTGGCTGCCGAGTGACAGCTCAGCTGTCCAATGGTATGTGCAGCAGCAACCTGCGGCTCCGTGACTGGCTGGAGTGTAGGCTGCAGATACACACACCATTGGACAGCTGAGCTGTCACTCGGCAGGCAGCCCAGCAAAGCTCTGCAGCTGTGTGTTAAGCGGTGTCAGAGGGGAGTGCCGTGCTGCGGATCATATCAGTACATTGATCCGATCTGTGGCTTGTGGTGGGGGGCCCTTTCAGATTGGGGGGCCCGGGGTACTTAACCCCAGAACCCCCCCCCCCCTTAATCCGGCTCTGCGCAGGGGTAGCCAACACGCAGAGGGCTGTATGGCGAGGCAACACACAGGCGTAACGCAGGGCGCAGGGGACTTTATGTGGGTAGCGACACGCAAGGAGCAGGGGATTGTACAGAGGACGACACACAGGGAGCAGGGGACTCAATGGGGGCGACATGCAGGGGACTGTATGGGGGGGTGACATGCAGGGCGCAGGGGAGAGTACTGGAGGAAAGCGACATGCAGGGCGCAGAGGTCAGTACCGGGGGAAAGGGACACGCAGGGCGAAGATGGCGACATGTAGGACGCAGGGGACTGTACTGAAGGGGGCGAAACACAGAGCACAGGGGACCGTACAGGAGGGCGCAGGGGACTGTATGGGGGGCAGCATGCAGGGCGCAGGGGACTGTACTGGGGGGGTGACACGCAGGGGACTGTACGGGACAACACGCAGGGCATAGGGGACTGTATGGGGAGGTGACACACAGGGCACTGTATGGGTGGGGGAGACGCGCAGGGGACTACCAGGGTGAGCGACATGCAGGAGACTGTTTGGGGGGCCATACACATGGGGGAGGGGATGGCACACAGGGGGCGATTTGTAACAATCTGGGCAGCACTCACCTGGTGAGAAGGAACTCTTTAGAGTGATCCCAGGTGCGCCCTGTCACCGGCTCTGCTGTAAGCATTCTTCGACGACTCCTGTCAGCATGCACTGCTTGCATGACTGCAGATCAGTGGTTCTCCTCACACCCCTATATAAAAAATGTTTTATATATATATATATATATATATAGTGGAACGCAACACTCAGGGCACAGGGGACTGTACTGAAGGGGGCAACAAGCAAGCAGGGGACTGGACGGGGGCGGCACGCAGGCACGGGACTGTACGGGGGATCGACACTCAGGGGATCAGTACTAAATCCCGCTGGACGGGATCCCAGCGGTCGAAATACCGACGCTGGAATCCCGACCACAGAATCCCGACAGGGGTGGCGAGCGGAGCCGGACACACAGCGGGAGGAGGGAGGAGTGGCCGGACACACAGTGGCGGGGAGGTTGGCCGGACACACAACGGGAGAGATGTGGAGGGGGGGGGGGGAGTGTGGCCGGACACACAGCGGCAGGGGGCGGTGGCTGGACACACAACGGGAGAGGGTGGCCGGACACACAGCGGCAGGGGTGTGTGGCCGGACACACAATGGTAGAGGAGGGGAGGGTGGCCGGACACACAGCGGGGGGGGGGGGGGGGGGGCGGACACATATCGGGAGGAGTGGCCGGACACACAGCGGCAGGGGGGGGTGGCCGGACACACAACGGGAGAGGAGGGGAGGGGGGGAGGGTGTCCAGACACACAGCGGCAGGGGGCGGTGGCCGGACACACAACGGGAGAGGAGATGAGGGAGGGGGTGACCAGACACACAGCGGCAGGGGTGTGTGGCCGGACACACAATGGTAGAGGAGGGGAGGGTGGCCGGACACACAGCAGGGGGGGGGGAGTGGACACACAGCGGGAGGAGTGGCCAGACACACAGTGGCGGTGGGCGGCGGCCGGACACACAACGCGAGAGGAGATGAGGGAGAGGGTGGCCGAGCACACAGCGGCAGGGGTGTGTAGCCGGACACACAATGGTAGAGGAGGGGATGGTGGCCGGTAACACACGGGGGGGGGGCTACACACAGCGGGAGCAGTGGCCGGACACACAGCGGGGAAGGCCAAGATGGCAGGCGGCGTCCACAGCAGGAGACATAGACGGTACTGCGGGAGCTCCCGGTCGGGCCGTGAGGAGAGGAACGGAGCCCGGCGGTCAGTGGCTGTCCGAGACGCCTCCTACTCCCAGCCGCACCCCGTCAGGAGCGAGATGAGGGAGGGGTGGCAGAACATACAGCAGCAGGAGTGTGTGGCCGGACACACAATGGTAGAGGAGGGGAGGGTGGCCGGACACACAGCAGGGAGGGGGTGGTGGTTGCCGGACACAGCGGGAGGAGGCGGGGGTGGCCAGACACACAGCAGGGGAGGGGAGGGAGGCCGGACACACAGCAGGGAGGGGGGTGGTGGCCGGACACACAGCAGGGAGGGGGGGGGTGGCCGGACACAGCGGGAGGAGGCGGGGGGTGTCCGGACACAGCGGGAGGAGTGGCCGGACACACAGCGGGGGGGCCAAGATGGCGGGCGGCGTCCACAGCAGGAGACATAGACAGTACTGCGGGAGCTCCCAGTCGGGCCGTGAGGAGAGGAACGGAGCCCGGCGGTCAGTGGCTGTCCGAGACGCCTCCTACTCCCAGCCGCACCCCGTCAGGAGCGAGATGAGGGAGGGGTGGCAGAACACACAGCAGCAGGAGTGTGTGGCCGGACACACAATGGTAGAGGAGGGGAGGGTGGCCGGACACACAGCTGGGAGGGGGGGGTGGCCGGACACAGCGGGAGGAGGCGGGGGTGGCCAGACACACAGCAGGGGAGGGGAGGGAGGCCGGACACACAGCAGGGAGGGGGTGGTGGCCGGACACACAGCAGGGAGGGGGGGTGGCCGGACACAGCGGGAGGAGGAGTGGGGGTGGCCGAAAACAGCAGGAGGAGTGGCCGGACACACAGCAGGGGGGGGCAAGATGGCGGGCGGCGTCCACAGCAGGAGACATAGACAGTACTGCGGGAGCTCCCAGTCGGGCCGTGAGGAGAGGAACGGAGCCCGGCGGTCAGCGGCTGTCCGAGACGCCTCCTACTGCCAGCCGCACCCCGTCAGGAGCGACAGCAGCGTGCAGCCCACGGCACCACAGACCCGGAGAGGAGACGCAGGCAGCCGCCAGGGATGGTCCAGCGGTATGGCGGGCGGCCGGACACACAGCGGGAGGGGAGGGTGGCTGGACACACAGCAGGGGAGGGGAGGGTGGCCAGACACATTCAGGGGAGGGGAGGGGGGGTGGCCGGACACACAGCAGGGAGGAGGGGGGTTGGCTGGACACACAGCAGGGAGGAGGGTGAGGTGGCCGGACACACAGCAGGGAGGAGGGGGGGTGGCCGGACACACAGCAGGGGAGGGGGGGTGGCCTGGACACACAGCAGGTAGGAGGGGGGGTGGCCGGACACAGCAGGGGAGGGGAGGGTGGCCAGACACACAGCAGGGGAGGGGAGGGTGGCCGGACACACAGCAGGGGGGGGGGGCGGACACACAGCAGGGAGGAGGGGGGTTGGCTGGACACACAGCAGGGAGGAGGGGGGGTGGCCGGACACACAGCAGGGAGGAGGGGGGTGGCCGGACACACAGCAGGGGAGGGGGGGTGACCGGACACACAGCAGGGAGGAGGGGGGGTGGCCGGACACAGCATGGGAGGGGAGGGTGGCCGGACACACAGCAGGGGAGGGGAGGGTGGCCGGACACACAGCAGGGGAGGGTGGCCGGACACACAGCAGGGGAGGGGAGGGTGGCCAGACACACAGTAGGGGGGGGGGCGGACATACAGCAGGGAGGGGGGGGTGGCTGGACACAGCGGAGGAGGGGGGGTGGCCGGACACAGCGGGAGGAGGGGGGGTGGCCAGACACACGGGAGGGGAGGGTGGCCGGACACACAGCAGGGAGGGGGGGTACCTGGACACAGCGGGAGGAGGAGGGGGGTGGCCGGACACAGCGGGAGGAGTGGCCGGACACACACAGCAGGGCGGGGGGACACAGCAGGGAGGAGGGGGGGCGGCCAGACACAGCGGGAGGAGGGGAGGGTGGGCGGACAAACAGCAGGGAGGGGGGGCAGACACACAGCAGGGGAGGGGGTGGACGGACACACAGCAGGGGAGGGGGTGGCCGGACACACAGCAGGGGAGGGGGTGGCCGGACACACAGCAGGGGAGGGAGGGGGTGGCCGGACACACAGCAGGAAGGGGAGGGGGCCAGACACACAGCAGGGAGGGGGGGGGGCGGACACACAGCAGGGAGGGGGGGGGCGGACACACAGCAGGGAGGGCGGGAGGGGTTTCACACAGTGGAAGTGGAAGCTGGGTACACAGTGGGGGGCTGCCTGACAGAACTCACCCAGCGCTGCGCAGCTCCGGCTATCTCCTCCCGCTTCATGGACCTCAGTGAACTCACAGCCTCACACCTCGGGAACCGCTGTCTGTCCTCCTGCAGCTCCATGTGACTCCTTCCCTCTCTGTCTCCTCGTGCCCAACTGCCAGTGTATAGGCTACTAGAGCTACTCTCTGTACACCCCCTACTGGCGGCCACTGCGCAGGCGCAACAAATTGAAATGCCCTATCTCTATAATTGGGCATATTTCTCTTAATTAAAAAAAACCTATAACTTTCTGAAAAACCACAACCCCAAAAGGCACTACCCTGGGGCATACTCTATCTAATAAAACAAACCCCAAGTCTTTCTTTGTCCTCTACCCTGAGTTATGCCTTCCCAAAAATCTTTCCATTGACTATATGGGGAAACCATCATCAAAAGCCACACAGGAAGTCGCAGAAAAAAACTGACAGTTGAAACTTTAGGTTACTCCCAATTCCTCATTTTTTATTATTTTGCCCTGAAATTTGGCATGCAGCACCGGGTGACGATTCTATGCTCCCATGTCAAATTTCAGCTCAGTACGTCCAATCACTTTTGAGGTGTAGCCCCTCAAACACCATGCCCCCATCTCAGAAGTTCCCTATGGGAGAATTCCGTTTGTTCGATTCAGCCTTATTATAAGGGCACGACCGTGCCCTTATAATATATATATATATATATATATATATATATATAAAAGAAAGAGGAACGGCGGCACTCAGAGTCTTTCACTTCCAGGTATATTAAAGCAAAAGGTGCATTTATTCGTCAACGTTTCGGGGGACGAACCCCCCTTCCTCAGGACACTGCAAATATATATTTATATACATACAGTCAGGTCCATAAATATTGGGACATCGACACAATTCTCATATTTTGGGCTCTATACACCACCACAATGGATTTGAAATGAAAAAAAAAAACAAGATGTGCTTTAACTGCAGACTTTCCGCTTTAATTTGAGGGTATATATACATCCAAATCAGGTGAACGGTATAGGAATTACAATGGTTTCTATATGTGCCTCCCGCTTTTTAAGGGATCAAAAGTAATGGGACAAACTAAACATTCCTAAATCAAACTTTCACTGTTAGGATTACTAGGTTTCTCTGTGTGTGCATACCTGAAATGAGGTCAGCTGAAGCCAGGTGAAAATTAAACAAGGTTTATTGTAGAAAAGAACCAGTAAAATATCAGCATACAGAAACCGGATCCTTGATTAACATGGAACAGAACACAATATTCCCAGATAATTGTAATGGCTTGTTATAGAAACAGGGAGGATGATTATGCTCGAGTATAGGTATAGTCCAGGTTAATTACAGAGGTGAAATGAACATGAAGAAATCCGGGTTTAAACCAAGCAGGGGGAAAATTACATACCAAAACGTAGTAATCAGGCAGGGGTGGAAACAGACTGCAAATAATAATTCAGGAATGCAGATGTTGATCCAGCAGGGTTAGAAGTCTTGTAGCAAGGCATATGTAACGGCAAACTGCAGGAAATGTCTCCAAGATGTAGGTATGGCAGAAGCAGGACAGGATTACTGGAGAGAGCCTAGTCACACTCCAGACGGAACCACAATGATCTGAACATGAATGCTGGTGAGCTGGAGCTAAATAGCAGCACAAGGTGTTGGCCACAGCTGCTCACAATCAGGTAATCAACCTGCAGGGACAGAGTGTGCAACTGCCATTCAGACCTAAGGCAGCAAATGAGACCCCTAAAGGCAGGAATGAGACAATGCAAGGCAACAGAAACACACAGACATTCCTAACATTATCCCCCCCTTAAACAGGCAGATTCCAGATGCCTAAAAGTTCACCTTCTCTTCTTTTTTCCTCTCCTCTTTTTGGGTTGCCTAGACCTATTTGAAGGTGTCACAAAGACACTACTCGGCAGTACAGGTCCATCAATTATAAGTCTAGAATCCTCCAGAAGCTCGCTCTCAGAATCAGAGCCACAACCCAACGGCAGTAGTGACCCCTTATTTTCTTGGATCGTATCAAGAGCGGTTGGTAAATTTGTAGAAGCCAAACTTGCCGAGCAATCTGCGTGAACACCTAAAGATACGTGCCCACATCTCAAAAACTGAGGGTGCTGCCCACACTGCAAAGGCAGGTTCTCAGACGGGCACACTTTAATAGATTCATCCAGGAGAGCGTGGACAGTTGGTGGACTGAATCTTTGGGACACTGCCTTGAGGAAAGCGGGCAAATCTCGTAAAACTGGATCTTCCGCATCTACAAGACCGCTTACCCACTTCAAGGCCCCCCCTCTGAACCTCATACATATGTTAGCAATGATATCAATAGGTGAAAAGTCATCAAAACTCAGATAGTACTTGAAGAGAGCTATACACTGAGAGATATCTCCATCAAAGTAAGGCAGTTCCTCAACGGCTTGGCTTTCCAAATTAGATGTTACATCAGGGAGGATAGACAACCATGGCCTCTCAGACAAGATGGACTCTTCTTGGACCTTAGACAGGGAAGTCTCAGATGGCCCCGGCAGGGCAGACACCTCGGGCAAATCTTGGATCTCGGGCATGGCAGGCACCTCTATCTGGGGCTGAACAGGCGGAGCCCCCTCCTGGGGCTGGACAGGCAGAGCCCCCTCCTGGGGCTGGACAGGCAGAGCCCCCTCCTGGGGATGGACAGGCAGAGCCCCCTCCTGGGGCTGGACAGGCAGAGCCCCCTCCTGGGGCTGGACAGGCCTTGGCACGACCTCTGGCAAGGCGGACACCTCTCGGACCTCTGGCAAGGCGGACACCTCTCGGACCTCTGGCAAGGCGGACACCTCTCGGACCTCTGGTAAGGCGGACACCTCTCGGACCTCTGGCAAGGCGGACACCTCACGGACCTCTGGCAAGGCGGACACCTCACGGACCTCTGGCATAGCAGACTTGGATGACTGAGTGACCCTGAAAGACAAAATAACATTTGGACTAACCATTGACACGGCAGTGCTTATTTGCCCAATAGACGGAAAAACAGCGTCCTCATGCCATGAGGCAAGGGCAGACAGGTCCTCATGCCGTTAGGCAAGGGCAACAGAGACCTCATGCCGTGAGGCAAGGGCAACAGAGACCTCATGCCGGGAGGCAAGGGCAACAGAGACCTCATGCCGTGAGGCAAGGGCAACAGAGACCTCATGCCGTGAGGCAAGGACAACAGAGACCTCATGCCGTGAGGCAAGGGCAACAGGGACCTCATGCCGTGAGGCAAGGGCAGCAGGGACCTCATGCCGTGAGGCAAGGGCAGCAGGGACCTCGTGCCGTGAGGCAAGGGCAGCAGGGACCTCATGCCCAAAGGCAAGGGCAGCAGGGACCTCATGCCCAAAGGCAAGGGCAGCAGGGACCTCATGCCCAAAGGCAAGGGCAGTAGAGTCCTCATGCCCAAAGGCAAGGGCAGTAGAGTCCTCATGCCCAAAGGCAAGGGCAGTAGAGTCCTCATGCCCAAAGGCAAGGGCAGTAGAGTCCTCATGCCCAAAGGCAAGGGCAGTAGAGTCCTCATGCCTAAAGGTAAGGGCAGTAGAGTCCTCATGCCCAAAGGCAAGGGCAGCAGGGCCGGACACCCCTCCTGGGGTCGCTGGGCCGGACACCCCTCCTGGGGTCGCTGGGCCGGACACCCCTCCTTTTGAAATTTGAGTGCCACAATGGCATAACTGAGCAGAATTAGGCACTATGGCAGAATGAGGAAAGTTCTTTTTAGGTTTGCGAGCAGGACATAATTGAATAAAGTGTCCAGACCTGCCACAATAAAAACAAAGTTTTTTATCCCTTCTGTGTCTTTTTTCTTCCTCAGAGAGGCTGGGTCGTGGAAAGCTACAGAACTTGCCTTTGCTTGGGATTGGAAAACAGCGGCCAGAATTGAGAGCACCAGACTCATATTTTTCCCTTTTCCCCTGCATCTCCTTAAAGGGAACTGGTAATCTTATTGAATATTCAGGCAGAGCAGACAGTATCTCTGAAGACAGGGTTTGAATATTCTCCAGTTTCTCTCTGAAATCCACTAGCAATGAAGAACCCACGAACGGCATAAACTCGAGAGGCAGGGAATTTTTTTTAAATGAAGCCATTTTATGAAATTCAGCTATACCTCAAACTCCTGCACACGTTTATTTGGGCAGATCATTCTGTTAGGATTACTAGGTTTCTCTGTGTGTGCATACCTGAAATGAGGTCAGCTGAAGCTAGGTGAAAATTAAACAAGGTTTATTGTAGAAAAGAACCAGTAAAATATCAGCATACAGAAACTGGATCCTTGATTAACATGGAACAGAACACAATATTCCCAGATAATTGTAATGGCTTGTTATAGAAACAGGGAGGATGATTATGCTCGAGTATAGGTATAGTCCAGGTTAATTACAGAGGTGAAATGAACATGAAGAAATCCGGGTTTAAACCAAGCAGGGGGAAAATAACATACACTTTTTAATAAATTGTTGCAAATCCTTTGCAGTCAATTACAGCCTGTAGTCTGGAATGCATAGACATCACCAGATGCTGGGTTTCATCCCTGGTGATGCTCTGCCAGGCCTCTACTGCAAATGTCTTCAGTTCCTGCTTGTTCCTGGGAACTTTCCCTTCAGTTTTGTCTCCATCAAGTGAAATGTATGCCTAATCGGATTCAGGTCAGGTGATTGACTTGGCCATTGCATAACATTCCACTTATTTGCCTTAAAAAACTCTTTGGTTGCTTTCGCAGTATGCTTCGGGTCATTGTCCATCTGCACTGTGAAGCGCCGTCCAATGATTTCTGAAGCATTTGACTGAATATGAACAGATAATATTGCCCGAAACACTTCAGAATTCATCCTGCTGCTTTTGTCAGCAGTCACATTATCAATAAATACAAGGGAACCAGATCCATTGGCAACCATAGATGCCCATGGCTGTAGACCTCCGAGACAGGATTGTCTCGAGACACAAATCTGAGGAAGGGTACAGAAAAATATCTGCTGCTTTGAAGGTCCCAATGAGTACAGTCATTCGTAAATGGAAGAAGTTCGAAACCACCAGGACTCTTCCTAGAGCTGGCCGGCCGTATTACCTGAACTACCGGGGGAGAAGGGCCCTAGTCAGGTAGGTGACCAAGAACCCGATGGCCACTCTGTCAGAGCTACAGCATTCCTCTGTGGAGAGAGGAGAACCTTCCAGAAGGATAACCATCTCTGCAGCAATCCACCAATCAGGCCTGTATGGTAGAGTGGCCAGACGAAAGCCACTCCTTAGTAAAAAGCACATGGCAGCCTGCCTGGAGTTTGCCAAAATGCACCTGGAAGAACTCTCAGACCATGAGAAACCAAATTCTCTGATCTGATGAGACAAAGGTTGAACTCCTTGGTGTGAATGCCAGGCGTCATGTTTGGAGGAAACCAGGCACCGCTCATCACCAGGCCAATAACATCCCTACAGTGAAGCATGGTGGTCCCAGCAACATGCTGTGGGTATGTTTTTCAGTGGCAGGAACTGGGAGACTAGTCAGGATAGAGGGAAAGATGAATACAGCAATGTACAGAGGCATCCTGGGTGAAAACCTGCTCCAGAGTGCTCTTGACCTCAGACTGTGGCGACGGTTCATCTTTCAGCAGGACAATGACCCTAAGCACACAGCCAAGATATCAAAGGAGTGGCTTCAGGACAACTCTGTGAACGTCCTTGAGTGGCCCAGCCAGAGCCCAAACTTGAATCCTTGAATCTTTGGAGAGATCTGAAAATGGCTGTGCACCAACGCTTCCCATCCAACCTGATGGAGCTTGAGAGGTGCTGCAAAGAGGAATGGGCGAAACTGCCCAAAGATAGGTGTGCCAAGCTTGTGGCATTATATTCAAAATGACTTGAGGCTGTAATTGCGGCCAAAGGTGCATCAACAAAGTATTGAGCAAAGGCTGAGAATACTTATTTACTGTACATGTGATTTCTTAGTCTTTTATTTTTAATAAATTTGCAAAAATCTAAAAAAAAACTTTTTCATGTTGTCATTATGGGGTATTGTGTGTAGAATTTTGAGGGGAAAATTAATTTATTCCAGTTTGGAATAAGGCTGTAACATAACAAAATGTAGAAAAAGTTCAGCGCTGTGAATACTTTCTGGATGCACTGTATATACAAAATTTATAAAATGCAGACACAATAGAAGATAGTGGGACTGTACCTGTAAAACATGCACAGCAAGTAGAGGGGGGAGGATAGACTATACCAGAGGTTCTCAAACACGGTGCTCTATGCACCCTAACTGTCCAGGTTGCAAGTATATCCATGGTTGCACAGATGGTTAAATCAAATTGAGAACTAATTAAGTCACCTGTGGCACAACAGATATACACTGCTCAAAAAATAAAGGGAACACTAAAATAACACATCCTAGATCTGAATGAATGAAATATTCTTATTAAATACTTTGTTCTTTACATAGTTGAATGTGCTGACAACAAAATCACACAAAAATTATCAATGGGAATCAAATTTATTAACCCATGGAGGTCTGGATTTGGAGTCACACTCAAAATTAAGTGGAAAAATACACTACAGGCTGATCCAACTTTGATGTAATGTCCTTAAAACAAGTCAAAATGAGGCTCAGTAGTGTGTGTGGCCTCCACGTGCCTGTATGACCTCCCTACAACACCTGGGCATGCTCCTGATGAGGTGGCGGATGGTCTCCTGAGAGATCTCCTCCCAGACCTGGACTAAAGCATCCACCAACTCCTGGACAGTCTGGCGTTGGTGGATGGAGCGAGACATGATGTCCCAGATGTGCTCAATTGGATTCAGGTCTGGGGAACGGGCGGGCCAGTCCATAGCATCAATGCCTTCGTCTTGCAGGAACTGCTGACACACTCCAGCCACATGAGGTCTAGCATTGTCTTGCATTAGGAGGAACCCGGGGCCTACCGCACCAGCATATGGTCTCACAAGGGGTCTGAGGATCTCATCTCTGTACCTAATGGCAGTCAGGCTACCTCTGGCAAGCACATGGAGGGCTGTGCGGCCCCCCAAAGAAATGCCACCCCACACCATTACTGACCCACTGCCAAACCGGTCATGCTGGAGGATGTTGCAGGCAGCAGAATGTTCTCCTTGGCATCTCCAGACCCTGTCACGTCTGTCACATGTGCTCAGTGAGAACCTGCTTTCATCTGTGAAGAGCACAGGGCGCCAGTTGCGAATTTGCCAATCTTGGTGTTCTCTGGCAAATGCCAAACGTCCTGCACGGTGTTGGGCTGTAAGCACAACCCCCACCTGTGGACGTCGGGCCCTCATACCACCCTCATGGAGTCTGTTTCTGATCATTTGAGTAGACACATGCACATTTGTGGCTTGCTGGAGGTCATTTTGCAGGGCTCTAGCAGTGCTCCTCCTGTTCCTCCTTGCACAAAGGCGGAGGTAGCAGTCCTGCTGCTGGGTTGTTGCCCTCCTACGGCCTCCTCCACGTCTCCTGATATACTGACCTGTCTCCTGGAAGCGCCTCCATGCTCTGGACACTACGCTGACAGACACAGCAAACCTTCTTGCCACAGCTCGCATTGATATGCCATCCTGGTTAAGCTGCACTACCTGAGCCACTTGTGTGGGTTGTAGACTCCGTCTCATGCTACCACTAGAGTGAAAGCACCGCCTGCTTTCAAAAGTGACCAAAACATCAGCCAGAAAGCATAGGAGCTGAGAAGTGGTCTGTGGTCACCACCTGCAGAACAACTCCTTTATTGGGGGTGTCTTGCTAATTGCCTATAATTCCCACCTGTTGTCTATTCCATTTGCACAACAGCATGTGAAATTGATTGTCAATCAGTGTTGCTTCCTAAGTGGACAGTTTGATTTCACAGAAGTGTGATTGACTTGGAGTTACATTGTGTTGTTTAAGTGTTCCCTTTATTTTTTTGAGCAGTGTATTTAAAACCTGGATCACTAGGATGCCTTTAGGACCGCGTTTGTGAAACTCTGGACTATACTGAAGAAGTGGGTTTTGGGAGAGTCCTAGAAAGATGCAAAGTTGAGAAGAGTCTGGTCAAGCAAGGTAGAGAGTTCTATAAATTTGAAGCAGCGGGTGAGAAGTCTTGGAGGTAGGAGTGAGAAGTTATCCGTGAGCAGAGGCATAGGTCAAATCAAAGAGAGCGATTGTATGGTGTGATGATGTCAGACATGTATGTTTGTAATTGGTATGAGTTTTGCAGATATGGGTAATAAGCTTGAACTGTTTCTGGAGGTATTGGGGAGCCAGTGTAGGAAATTGCAGAGTGGTGGGGCAGTGAGAGGTCAGTCTCATTGCAGCATCTAGGATGGATTGTAGAGGGAGGGAAAGACTTCAGGAGGTTGCAGTAGCCAAGATAATGAGAACAGTTTTGGACATATTAAATTTAGTTAAGAGGTGGGACATCCAATGGAGGTGTAGTTAAATATAAAGGATTAAAACAAAAGGACAAAGATCAGTGGAGGAGATGAAGGTGTGTGTGTCATTGAATGGAAGTGGTAGTGGAGGCCAATGAAGCATCTTAGTTCACAGGGGGAAGGGGTATAAAGATCAAAAAGCAGAAAGCATGAACATAGGCTTGTAAGACCCAGACAGATAGTGAAAAACAGAGAGAATGTGCCAGTAGTAGAAACACTGAAGTAGCATTCGGAAAGGAAGTGAACCTGGAAAAAGCAGTGCTGTGGTGGCCAAGGGAGTGAAATATCATTGGTCTCTCTGGTGAGGGCAGTCTCTGTAGAGTTTAGAGGCTATAATACCAATTGCTTAGGGTCAAGGAGAGAGAGTGACTTGAGAGAAATAGGTCAGGTAGTTGTACACAAGCCAAGACAGTGTGTTGTATCTTACAGACTTGGGTAGGTATATGCAACCAAGCAGTCACACACACGCTGAGAAGGGGTAATTGGGGGGGATGAGGAGACAGAGGAGGAATGTCATATGTTGAGGAGTCAGGGACACAGCTATCCCAGGACTCGCATCAAAAATTGTGATTTGGACACAGACAAAATTTCTCCAGTCATGCGTCTAGGGCGCACTGTACATGCATCCCGATGTCAACCGCCGGCTGGAACACATCAAAGCTATTCCTGGGTGGTGACTTTAATTGGGGGCGTGTGTTGTAAGATGATGCTCCACTGGCCCCCAGTGGCCATTGAACATTCTGAGCAACCACAGTTACATAGTAACATAGTTGGTGAGGTTGAAAAAAGACTAGTAGTCCATCGAGTTCAACCTGAATTATATTGCATGCCCTATTCTATTTAGGTTAAAAGGCTATATCCTCATATATCTTTTTCCGTTAGGAATTTGTCTAACCCATTTTTAAACGCGTTGACTGAGTCCGCCATTCCAACCTTCTCTGGCAGTGTATTCCATATTCGTATTGCCCTTACAGTGAAGAATCCCTTCCTGCACTGAGTATGAAATTTCCTCTCCTCAAGCCTTAGCGCCTGTCCGCGCATTTTGTGTAGCGGTCTCTTAGTAAACAACTCACATGATAGCTCCGCATACTGCCCCTTTATATATTTGTAAATATTAATCATATCTGTCCTTAGTCATCTCATTTCTAGTGTAAACATATCTGACATAGAAAACCTCTCCTCATAGTCCAGTGTTTCGAACGGGATCCGGTCTGAAGGTCGACACTGTCTAGGTCGACAATGTTTAGGTCGACCACTATAGGTTGACAGTCACTAGGTCGACATGGATGGAAGGTCGACAGGGTTTCTAGGTCGACATGTGCTAGGTCGACAGGTCTAAAGGTCAACATGAGTTTTTCACATTTTTTTCTTTTTTTAAATTTTTTCATACTACGATTGGAACGGTAATCTGTGCCGAGCGAAGCGAAGGCACCATGCCTGAAGCATGGCGAGCGAAGCGAGCCATGCGAGGGGACGCGGTGCACTAATTGGGGTTCCCGGTCACTCTACGAAGAAAATGACACCAAAAATAAAATTAAACCTCATGTCGACCTTTAGACCTGTCGACCTAGAAACCCTGTCGACCTTCCATCCATGTCGACCTAGTGACTGTTGACCTATAGTGGTCGACCTAAACATTGTCGACCTAGATACTGTCGATTTGATGAACCACACCCGTCTCGAACACCTTAATCAATTTGGTAGCTCCCCTCTGAACCTTTTCAAGTTCTAATATGTCTCTTTTATAGTGTGGTGCCCAGAACTGTACACAATACTCAAGATGCAGCCGTACCAATGATTTGTACAGTGGCAGGATTACGCTCTCATCCCTTATCTCAATTCCCCTTTAAATGCATGCTAACACCTTATTTGCCTTTGTTGCTGCACTTTGACATTGTGTGATGCCGCTAAATCTACTATCAATCAACATCCCCAAATCCTTTTCTCATACAGTTTCCCCTATTTTTCCCCCTTTTAATTGGTAGGTTGCATGTTTATTCTTAGTACCAAAGTGCATAACTTTAAATTTTTCCACATTAAGGGGTTTATTTACTAAGCCTTGGATGGAGATAAAGTACCAGCCAATCGGCTCCTAACTACCGTGTCACAGGCTGTGTTTGAAAAATGACAGTTAGGAGCCGATTGGCTGGTACTTTATCTCCATCCAAGGCTTAGTAAATAGACCTCTTTACCTCATACACCATTTCATTGCCCAAACTTCCAGTTTAAATAAATTGCTCTGAAGAGATTCCACATCTGACTTTATTACCCTACATATTTTAGTATCGTCTGCAAAAATTGACACTGTGCTTTCTAGTCCTTCTCCTAAATCATTAATATATTAAATAATCGTGGCCCCAGCACAGAACCCTGCGGTATTCCACTAATTACGTTAGCCCAGGTGGAAAACATCCCATTAAACGCCTCTCGCTGTTCCGTTATCAAGCCAATTACTCACCCATGTACAAATAGTGGCTGCTTTACAGAGCTCCCTTAATTTGAAAATCAGCCTCCTGTGAGGTACTGTGTTGAAAGCTTTTGCAAAATCCAGATAAACCACATCTATTGTGTTACCCTGGTCGAGACTGTTGCTATCTCATAGAAGCTAATCAAATTAGTTTGGCATGACCTATTTCTCACAAAACCATGCTGGTTCTTATTAATAGCATGGGAGTTCTCCAAGTAGTCCTGTATGCTGTCCCTTAGTATACTTTCCAATAGTTTTACCCCTATTGATGTCAGACTAACCGGTCTATAGTTACCAGGATGAAGTTTAATACTCTTTTTAAATATTGGGACTACATCCGCTATACGCCAGTCATTTGGTACCATGCCTGATCTAAGTGATTCAGTGAAAATCAGATACAGCGGCCTTGCAATTTCAGTATTTAGCTCCATCAGAACCCTTGGATGTTGGCCATCTGGACCAGGAGATTTATTAGTCTTAATTTTTTTTTAATCGTTCACGGACTATTCCCTCAGACATATAAGTATTAAGCAATTGGCCTTTATCAATACTATTGTTATTCACTAATCCCACAATCTGGTCCTCTCTAGTAAACACTGATGAGAAAAATTTGTTCAATATTTTAGCTTTTTCATTGTCGTCATTTATCAGGAATCCCGGTTCGTTTTTTAATGGTCCTATATTTTCTTTTTTTTAGCCTCTTACCATTTATGTACTTAAAGAATTTTTTAGGGTTAGTGTTACTTTCCTTAGCGATTTGCTTTTTGTTTTCTATTTTAGCTGCCGATTTCCTTTTTGTATTTTTTGTTACTTTCTTTGTAGCACTAGAATGACTCCACCTTCCCGTCTGATTTGAAAGCTTTGAATGTTCGCCTCTTTTTATTAATTTCTTCCTTAACTTTTTTTTTTTTAGATTCTTTATTTTCAATTTTTCAGCAGACAAGAGAAAAGAAAAGCACAAATAGTTTGGACATCTCAGATACAAGGCATTAAACAATGTGACTATTTGTCTCTTGTATAACAAATGTTTAACAAATAGGTTTCTGTGTGATTTACAAAAACAGAAAATAACAATACTGAATCAAATAATAAGAGGTGGGAGGGAAGGATGGGTAAGACGAGGGTTGGGGTACAGGTAAGTCAGTTAGTGTGTGATACTCGGGGGGCTGACATTAAGCATGGTTCGTTGGTGTCAGCGCGGTATATTCTCGCGTGGTCTTAAATTCAAGCCATGGATACCAGGTCGATGTATATGTGGAATTTTTTCTAGAGCAGTGTGGTGGATGTCCTCCATATGCATGTAAAAGTCCACTCATTGACACCATTCCCAAATCGTAGGTTCTGCTGTTGAGCGCCAGTGTACTGGGATCACCGCTCTCGCAGCGTTACTTTAATGTTTCAGTAGGGAGTTTTATATCTGGTCAGAGGAATATCGGAGTGTGACAGCAGCCAGAAGTCAGGACCGTTTGGTACATCACACCCCACTATTTTGGATGACATTTTTATAATTTCGTGCCAGAACGGGCTTATGGGGGAACAATCCCACCAGATATGTGTGCCCCTGTCTCCTACACATCTCCAAAACAAAGGTGATACAGATGGTTAACATTTATGGAGTAAAGTGGGGCACCTATACCACCTTGTTAATAGCTTGTACTGAGTTTCACTGACTTCCAGGCTAGTGGAACATTACGTTATCATAGTACTGTACATTCTAAAAACAGAAGGTTGTGTAACAAGATCAAATGCACCTATGAGCAGCCTGTTAGATAAGTAGGTGTAGTAGCTTCACTCAAACTACCAAACAATAGACAAAAGGAACAAAATCACCACTTTTTCCTTCGGAACTGTTGCCAAGACAAAAGACAATTTCAAGATTCCACCTCCTCCAGTGTTCCTCCAAGCAGTAAATCTCTTACAGCTCCCAAGTACACTCAAAAATAGAAGGAAAGAGATCTCACAGTGTATCACCCCTTCATAAAATTAAAATGCAGGGTTTAATGATATAGCCCCCTACCGGAAATGGGGGTCTACTAAATATGTAGACAATAACACATTCACTGGAGCGGCTTCAGCCAATCATGATCCTACTTCTTCCATCAATGAACTGTCAATATTCACCCGTTGTATATGTGGGATAAAGGAAAAGCTTCCACTAATAAATTTCATAAAAAAGAACAATATTTAAAATGGACTCTCACCAGGTTATATGGTCTACCCAGCAAAAAAGTAGACAAATGCACATAGATTTTAACAGTGTCACAGGCGTCCCCAGGATATCCACTGTACCATCTGACCATGAGAGAACTTCATACAACAGTCCTCATCCAACGCGTTTCGATATCAAAATATCTTCCTCAAGGCATGAGGAGGAAGTGTAGGTAAGGAAAAGTAGGAAAGTGTATCAAATGGCGCAATGCAGCTAGAGTACTTGAAGGTTTAAAAATAAATGTCACCACATTTAAAGACTATAATCGAATACAACAAGTATAAACCTTCCTAGTACATACAGCGCAAAAAGAGAAAAATAAAAAGGGGGATACGTTCCTGGTTCAATGTGCAGGATCAGATGTCTCTGGCTGGATCCTCCAAATAGGTAATATCCAGTTTGAATATTCCAAATATGAATCATAAAATAAAAAAACAACCAATGTGTAGTAATTCACAATAATAAACTGTAAAAAGTCTCTGAAGAAAAGGGAAAGCAAGGGTCTAGATCCAGCGTACCCCACTCACTCAATAAATGGTGGATATATATATATCAAGGTATCTTTGTGCAGTGAACTGCCGTATCCATACACCCTTAAAGTGCGCAGTGAGGGTAGGTATAGAGTAATTCGTCTGATACAGTGCGTACCCCGAAACTCACAGGAGACAAGAAGATATGAAGTACATCAAGGTATCTTTAGAGTGTGTGATTTCTCATACACAGCGTACCCCAACTCACTCTTAACGATGTGGAAAAATTCCTATCAAGGTATTTTTAAACGATTTCCTCGAACAATATTTCTTTCTCAAGAGAATCCCATATATCCTCGATGTAATGTATACAGGGAGAAACAAAAAGGAAAGGCCAATGTGTAGGATGTATTCAATAATGCAGGAACTTTTAAAACAATATCCTCTTTAACTATTTTAATTAAGCTGTTAGAGTGATATGTATTGACCTTATAAATTGGATCCTTAATATAGAAATGTTAAGTGGAAAAACAGATGGAGTGGCGTACCCCAACACTCACAGCAACACCACAAGTGTCAAACACATCACGGTTTCTTTATAATGTGCAACAATCTTCATATATTGCGTACCAGGACTCACACATGCAAATGAGGCGCCGTTCCTCTCAAGGTATCTTTATGCGGTATATCAGGCACTTCCAATCCAAATCACGGTTTTTCCATAAAAACATAGGTTTATTGAACTACATAGAGCTCCACACCGGAGTATACAAAAAGTACAAAAGCACAAATGGAAAAAGAGTCCAATAAAAATTATTCCACAAATAAAAAATAAAAAAACTTTGAAACAAAAAAAGTAAAATCCATGTAGGTTCTATAAAAAAAGGCTACTCACACTCCTTGGGATATAATCAACGCGTTTCGGTCTATTGGACCTTTATCAAGATATAACAGGAGTGTCTGGGAGTGCAATATTTAAAGTACAGGCAGCCAATGAATATCCACCAGAAATGACATCATTCAATTAAATTGGTATAAACTTGTTTATAGTTAAACAGATATGTCATCGCAGATGCTAACTACATACTTTTACTCTCCTTTAAACAAACATCTAGTCCGCCATCCTGTTCGTAACACAAACTCACATATACATAAGTATTTAACTACACTTTATTTATCCGCGCCGGGCGGAAGTTCCGGTCCACCGAAGGTAGTTGGGAGATGTAGTTCTTTAGAGTAATGGTACACTGTTCTCCTGCGCGACTTCCGGTAAACGTAGTGCCGCGTGATCGGTGGAACTTGAGTTCTGCTGGGGTTTCATGGGAAGTGTAGTTTATGTCGCTATTCAAAGCGGAAGTAGAGTCCGTGGATGTTGTCTGAGAATTATGGGAAAAGTAGTGAGAGCACCTTGCGTTAAAAGAGGATAATCCATAGAATACATTTATAGATCACATAATACTTTATGTTAAAATATATATGGAAAATATCTTACATGAAATAGAAGTTAATAGTGTTAAAAAAATAGGCATGAATTATTTACTTTAAAAATTAAACGCAACGGAAGAACATCACAGCTAGTGCCAACATAAATTAATTACAAAAAAACCACTTGAGTTCAAAGTCGCAATTGAGACCGTGCGGGCTCAAGGTGTTGTAATTATAAATATAACTCATTTCTGTTTTGGCCAAGGCACAGGCTGTATTCCTGTTTCTCAAAGACCCTTTTATATATCTTATACCAAAAAAAACCTGTAATATCAGATACCAAACAGTTATGTGTGTTCTTAAAATGTAAAGATAATGAATGGGTATCCAGTCCCTTCTTTACATTTCTAATGTGTTCCCCCATTCTCACTTTTAGGGGGCGTGATGTTCTTCCAATATAAAATAAATTACATTTGCACCTAATGGCATAAATGATGTTTTTGGTGTTGCATGTTATAAAATCACCAATATCAATATCCATGTTGTTGATGGAAACATTGGTGATTTTACTGCATCCCTCACTTTTAATATTTTTGCAACCGATGCAGCTTCCACACCTGAAAAAACCTTTGGAAAGGATTTTTGGTCCAGAAGGTGAAGAAGGGAGTACACTAGAAACCAATTTGTTTTTTAAATTGGGCGCTCTCCGATATATATAAACCGGTTTGTCAGGTACAAGGGATCCAATAATCGGATATCTTTTTATAAGGCCCCAATGTTTCTTAAAGATATGTTCAATGGACTTATATTGAATGTTAAACTCCGTAATAAACGCCCATTCGTATCTATCACTCTTTGTATTCTTTATATTGTGCGCTAAAAGGTCCTTACGCTCTACTTCATTAGTCCTTTCTCTGGCTTCCTTTATTTTATCTTTATTATAGCCACATATTTCGAATTTTTGAACCAGACTTGATGCTTGGCTTTGAAAAGTAGCTTCATCACTACAATTTCTTTTTAGCCTCTTCAATTGACTCACAGGGATTGAATTGAGCCAGTTTTCATGGTGACAACTGGTGGCTGTAATATACGCTCCACAATCCGTGGGCTTAGAAAAAGTTTTAGTGTTGATTTTCTGTTCCTTAATGTAGACCGTAATGTCCAAAAAGTGTATAGTCTGTTGATCCATCTCAAAAGTAAGGTTAATATTCCTATCATTTGAGTTAAGTATTGTACAGAAATTCTTTAATGAAGTCTCGTCTCCCCTCCATATGAAAAAGATATCATCTATATATCGTGCATAGGACACCAGGTTCACTCCGAGAACGTGGTTGGACCAGATGGATTTAGTCTCCCACAACCCCATAAAGAGGTTGGCGTAACTCGGAGCGAACCTGGTGCCATTTGCAGTCCCTGTCTTCTGAATGTAAAATTGATCCTTGAAAAGGAAAAAATTATTGTAAAGAATAAATTGGATCCCCTCAATAACAAGGTTTTTCATGTCTCCTGATAAATCAGACTGATTCAGAAAAAAAGATACCGCCTCTACTCCATGTTTGTGATCTATAATAGTGTAGAGGGAGCTAACGTCGGCTGTTACAAGCCAATCACCGTCCCTCCATTCAATGGTTTCTAGCATGGTAAGAAAATCTTTAGTATCTTTTAAGTGTGATTTATTGGGAAGTACCATTAATTGCAATAAGAAATCAATAAACTGCGATAAGTTGGCTGTTATAGACCCAACTCCTGAAATTATAGGCCTTCCTGGCGGGTCAATCAGGCTTTTATGGACCTTTGGAAGAATATAGATCACAGGAGTCACTGGATTTTCAGACAGAATGAATTTGGCTTCCTTATCACTAATAGTGCCACTCCTTTCATATTTATCAATTAGGTCTTTTAGTTTGGACAGAGTCGATTCAGTTGGATTATTTCTCAACTTCCTATAAGTAGAGGAATCATCGAGGTGCCGCATAACTTCATCCTCGTATTTATTCAGATCCATTACGACTACCCCACCCCCCTTATCAGCGGGTTTAATGATAATGTTCTTATTCTTCTTCAAATCACCCAGGGCCTTTCTTTCCTTTAAAGTCATATTAAACTTTTTTTTAGGTTTGGACTGCAACCCTTTTAAATCCTCCAAAACAAGCGCTATAAATGATTCTATAAAAGGACCCTGTACATGTCTAGGAAAAAAGACCGATTTGGGTTTAAAAGGGGTGATGGAGTTCTGGGCCTGGGTGATTTGAAGAAGTTGAGGAAGTCCCGAGAATTGACGGGACGAAACGCGTTGACGTCATCACCCGTTTTCAACCGCTGCATGTGTGACTGTGTCTTTGGCCGCTCTCGCCTCTCCTGCCGTTCTCAGCTGTGCCGGTTTCCTGCCGCTCACCTGTGCCGCATCCTCTGTGCCATTTGGCTGCCGCTCACAGTGTGCCTTATACACTCAGGATACTTACACCTACGGCTCATTGCTACTGTGGCTCCCTGAACGCTGCTTATTGCAGCGCCGACAACTTGTCAAAGTCTCCACTACCGCGGACTGTGTGCTTGTAAACGCTGCCCATCAGCCGGGAACTCCAAAAGGTATTTACCTTAAAACCAATCCTTGCACTTGTGCTATAGTGCTTAAACGGAGGACATTCCCAGGAAAGGGTAAATATAACCCCATTTGATCGGGCAAAACACATCAGGAAGGACTAATCCTGCACTGGGACGCAAGTGATAGGTTAAGTGGAGACCTTTATATTATCATCTATATATTTATAAACTGGCATATAGTGATGAGAAAAATGTGGCACTAACGGCAAACTAAACAGATGATCATTGTTTCATACTAATTGGTTACCTTTGTAAGGAATACGGGTTTAATTAAGTTAAAGCGGCTTTACGTTATAATATTCTATTAAATAAGGAATGCATTCCGGTTGAAATATACTACCAATTGAGCTGATACATTTTATTGTATGTTTTAACAAATGTATTTATTTAAGTGTAATGTGATTTGTTTCTAGTAAAAGAATAGAATTTAACAAGTCTCTTGGTTTTCAGTAAAGGCAAATACTCACTTTTCATCACTGTATTTGGAGTCACTGAAGCGCACAGACACATCCTATTGTATTCCAGTGTGTTTTCCAGGCTCTTGCAAAGCTCTAGTTTGTGCAGCTAGTGTCCACCTAATACAAGTGAATTAATTTAACATAGTATTTTGCGCCTGGGATTTGGGTGTCAAGCACATCCACTTGTTGTTTTTTGACTATTATAGATCACAAACATGGAGTAGAGGCGGTATCTTTTTTTCTGAATCAGTCTGATTTATCAGGAGACATGAAAAACCTTGTTATTGAGGGGATCCAATTTATTCTTTACAATATTTTTTTCCTTTTCAAGGATCAATTTTACATTCAGAAGACAGGGACTGCAATGGGCACCAGGTTCGCTCCGAGTTACGCCAACCTCTTTATGGGGTTGTGGGAGACTAAATCCATCTGGTCCAACCACGTTCTCAGAGTGAACCTGGTGCCCTATGCACGATATATAGGTGATATCTTTTTCATATGGAGGGGAGACGAGACTTCATTAAAGAATTTCTGTACAACACTTAACTCAAATGATAGGAATATTAACCTTACTTTTGAGATGGATCAACAGACTATACACTTTTTGGACATTACGGTCTACATTAAGGAACAGAAAATCAACACTAAAACTTTTTCTAAGCCCACGGATTGTGGAGCGTATATTACAGCCACCAGTTGTCACCATGAAAACTGGCTCAATTCAATCCCTGTGAGTCAATTGAAGAGGCTAAAAAGAAATTGTGGAGGGTTACCACCTGCGCACTGAGGTAATGTCAACCCCCTATTGGGTGTGGCGAGCTGCTGATGTTTGTAGGTGATCTAACCTACTGGAAAAGTTTGCAGAGTATAAACAACACAGCGCTCAACCCCTGATAAGAACTAATGCAGTATCGGTGTTCACTTTATCTATGTGTTCTTATTCATGATAATAATAATAATAATAAATCACAAGTGTAAATCATACTCTGTATTGATGTTGAAAAAGTGCTGATATCAGTTTGATGTAACAATTAAACTTTTATTTCTGGAGTCACAGTGCTCCTTGTAGATACTTAGTAAATATAAGGTTAACTTTATAACTAATTGGGGTTATTTCAGTCCATGCAATTGCGTGAAATTTCTCCTGTAAAATAATTATCAGGAGTACTTGACCTCTTTCAAAGGTCCAAATTAATGTGTCCAGATTAACTAGCCGAAAAAAGCATGAAAACAACATAAAAATAAAATTAAGAATAATGAAAAAATAAAATAAAAATAAAAACGAAAAATAGAAATAAAAAGGGTCCAATTGCTGATCGCAAAAGTCAATATTAAATGTGTTATCACTGCCCTAATTAGGGTCGTCTTTTAGTCCTGCTGATCGCAGTAAATTTCCTGGTATAAATGTCAATGGAGATGTGAGTTGGGGGATATATGTTCTGGGAGTGCGGCGTCCCGTAACCCTCAGGTGCATATACTTACCCTTCTTCTTCTTGTCGTCTTAGCCTCTCGTCCCCCGCTGTGTCCGTTCGTCTGTCCCTCCGTCTCTCTCCCCGCGGCCGGCGCAGAGCCCCTGTGTGCAGCCTGCTCCCAGAGGAAGGCCAATTAAGGCTGAAACGCATTGGAGAAAAATGACACATCCAACACATCTAACACCTAGCATCATTCGAACACCCGCTGTAAAGATCAGCCGCTTCCAGATCCCACAGTCTCCTTCACTGGCCAGTGAAGTAGAGCCGCCGTCGGTACTGCAGCGCGCCGGGGACCGAACGCCCGTAACAGGCTGACAGTGCCCGGAAGTGCCGTAGCCGCCGGTGATTCCGTCGCCCCGAAGGTCCGTGCCTCGGTGTGCAGGCTGCACACAGGGGCTCTGCGCCGGCCGCGGGGAGAGAGACGGAGGGACAGACGCACCCCCAGAACATATATCCCCCAACTCACATCTCCATTGACATTTTACCAGGAAATTTACTGCGATCAGCAGGACTAAAAGACGGCCCTAATTAGGGCAGTGATAACACATTTAATATTGACTTTTGCGATCAGCAAATGGACCCTTTTTATTTCTATTTTTCGTTTTTATTTTCATTTTATTTTTTCATTATTCTTAATTTTATTTTTATGTTGTTTTCATGCTTTTTTCGGCTAGTTAATCTGGACACATTAATTTGGACCTTTGAAAGAGGTCAAGTACTCCTGATAATTATTTTACAGGAGAAATTTCACGCAATTGCATGGACTGAAATAACCCCAATTAGTTATAAAGTTAACCTTATATTTACTAAGTATCTACAAGGAGCACTGTGACTCCAGAAATAAAAGTTTAATTGTTACATCAAACTGATATCAGCACTTTTTCAACATCAATACAGAGTATGATTTACACTTGTGATTTATTATTATTATTATCATGAATAAGAACACATATATAAAGTGAACACCGATACTGCATTAGTTCTTATCAGGGGTTGAGCGCTGTGTTGTTTATACTCTAAAAAGAAATTGTAGTGATGAAGCTACTTTTCAAAGCCAAGCATCAAGTCTGGTTCAAAAATTCGAAATATGTGGCTATAATAAAGATAAAATAAAGGAAGCCAGAGAAAGGACTAATGAAGTAGAGCGTAAGGACCTTTTAGCGCACAATATAAAGAATACAAAGAGTGATAGATACGAATGGGCGTTTTTTACGGAGTTTAACACTCAATATAAGTCCATTGAACATATCTTTAAGAAACATTGGGGCCTTATAAAAAGATATCCGATTATTGGATCCCTTGTACCTGACAAACCGGTTTATATATATCGGAGAGCGCCCAATTTAAAAAACAAATTGGTTTCTAGTGTACTCCCTTCTTCACCTTCTGGACCAAAAATCCTTTCCAAAGGTTTTTTCAGGTGTGGAAGCTGCATCGGTTGCAAAAATATTAAAAGTGAGGGATGCAGTAAAA
Source organism: Pseudophryne corroboree (assembly GCF_028390025.1). Lineage (NCBI taxonomy): Eukaryota > Metazoa > Chordata > Amphibia > Anura > Myobatrachidae > Pseudophryne > Pseudophryne corroboree. Next base: position 522,656,241 of record NC_086445.1, on the reverse strand, counting down.
TCACCAATGTTTCCATCAACAACATGGATATTGATATTGGTGATATTATAACATGCGACACCAAAAACATCATTTATGCCATTAGGTGCAAATGTAATTTATTTTATATTGGAAGAACATCACGCCCCCTAAAAG